>NC_136901.1:12650407-12795739 GCF_949606895.1 Notothenia rossii
CTGGATTTAAAAGTATAAAAGTTGCGGCGGCGTTCTGAATCAGCTGCAGCTTTCTAATAGAGTTTTGAGTGCGACCTGTGAAGACACCATTACAGTAGTGGAGTCTACTGAGGATAAAAGCATGGACACGTTGAGAGATCCGGAGTCATTCTAATCTCTGTTACAGGCGAGAACGTTCCTGAGGAGGAGCAGCTGAGCGCTAAAGAGCAGAAGAGCGTGGAGCCGTGCGACAACACCCCCGTCATCGACAACCTGCCCCCCCCCGGAGGAGAGGTCTCCGTCTGCGGGGACGAGAGGAGCAAGTTCGAGGAGGACATCAGCAACCTCTACAAACAGCTGGACGACAAGGTGACAAGAGACAGATGTTCTGCCTCCCTTCTCACATTGTTTATTGCTCTATTTTGAAGTTATTGAAGCCCTCAGAGGGTTTGACTGCAAAACCAATATTTAGTGGTCATTTTTCTAAATGGATTGTAGAATTTAAAGTGAATATTCTCCTTTTTTAACTTCATCTAAAAACTTTATTGGCATTACACTGCGAAAATAATGACCTGGTTTATGCTGGTTTTAAGGGGTGGGGTAATTAATCGATACAGCATAGTATCGCGATACCTTGCGTGGCGATATTGTATCGATACAAGGATGCCAAGTATCGATATTTTATTATATCAACTTTTTTTTTAATATAAACTGTAGCATATCCCTCCGAAAGATGGTTGCATATAAAACAGGAAGTTACATTAAGACATGTAATAAAAACAATGCCATCTCCTTTTCAGGTTCAAATAACACACATTGGGTTATTTACATAAACTATTCATATTGCAAATACATTTAACCAGGAAGGGAAGACGGACCCATGTGATTTGCAATATCGCAATATATCGTATCGCGATACTTAGCATATCGTAGAATTGCAATACTATCGTATGGTGGCTTAAGTATCGCGATAGTATCGTATCGTGGGGAGCCTGGTGATTCCCACCCCTACTGGTTTTGCATAAATGTCACTTAACTACTGTATAAAGTCTTGAGTATCAATCCAAAAGGAAATCATAAATATGAGCTTTTTGTGTTTTGACAAGATCATACAGCGATTGTAAAGTGATGCTGCATATTGGGCTCGACATTAAGGACTGCCCGATGGCCCGGGGTCATCTAGTATTTAGCTCGGGCAATGAAGCCTCACCCGCTGGTTGCCCGATCGGGCAATCTATTATGCCAGTATCATGCAGCTCGTGGATCCAGTAATGAGTGACCCAACAGTAAAACTAAACATATCTATAACTAGTTTAGGTAGTTTGAGAGGTAATTAAAATAGCTACGTGTGATATTCTAACCTGAAGTGTGTGTTTTGTCCGCTCACCGCTGCATGTGATCATGCAGAGCTGCGTGTCGACTCGTCAGCAGCAGCAGCTGATCTCTCTCTCCCGTCAGATTAGACTTCACTCGCGTTTATGTCCATATCGATCAGATCCAGCTAGTTCTAGCTAATGATATGACTACCTGCTTATTAAAAGACACCTAAACAATAAGTGTCGCTATGCAACCGGGTGAGGCCACAAAGTATAGCGCAGCATTATGCATTTGTTTACATGCCCACCGGAACCCCGAGGCATTACCAACAGATCAACGCACAATCAACCCATACAGGACATCTCTTTCTCCACATTAAGCGTTAGACATTAGAATTGACTATTCTTGTCTGTCACATAAGTGGCGCAACTGAAGCGGTATTGCGCTAAAGGGAAATTATTTTGACCGAAGAGATTTAGATTTGCCGGCTAACGGGAACTCTGACGTCACTATGTTGTGTGCTTCACGGATGTGCTCGGCTCCTCTCGACTGCTGCTCGGGTCTGCTCGGTCAGCTTCCGGATGAGGAAGCATTCATTCGACCAACTTACAGTAGATAACATTACAAACATTTTTAACAGGGGCCATAATAGTTTAAATAATGTTTGTTTTGGCAGTTACAACTGAATGTAATGTTTCCTACTTTTTTACATTCGGGAAGGCATTTGCCTTCATCAGATGGAAAGTGTCTTGACCAACAACTTAAGTATTTCTTATAGCTATGCAGGGCATGCAAGTGAGCAAACAAGAGCAAACAAACAAGTGAAATTAAGAATAAAATTGAAATTGTACAATATAATATTGTGGTGGTTCATCTTATAATTCAGTCTAGAGAATGCACCAGACAGCATCTACAGTAAGACCTGGAACACTCTAAATGTTCTAGGGGGAGGCCCCCCAAACCCTTCGTGCCATTTCGTCCGCGCGCATTTTTCAGGGCAATCTCTATTGGGCTCAGGGCCATCTGTAAATTAGCTTAGCTGGCCCACAGGGCCATCTCCCAAAATCCTTAATGTCATGCACTGAATATAGGAATATACAGTCATTCTAAAAACATTAGACTTATTGGAATACTTAGAAGATTATCATAATACAGGCGTAGTGTTGTGATTATTCTGCAAGTACTAAATTCATTTACTCTCAATATTTCTATAGGATGATGAGATCAACCAACACAGTCAGCTGGGGGAGACGCTGAAGGAGCAGATGATTGACCAGGAAGAGGTGTGTCCCCTTTTGATTGAACTAAAGAACGTTTGTCTCTGTATCTGTTTATGTGTGAGTCTATGGGGATATAAACGTGGCCGTTTCTCTCCCCAGCTGCTGGCGTCCACGCGGCGCGACTACGAGAAGATCCAGGAGGAGCTGTGCCGGCTGCAGGCGGAGAACGAGCTGGCCAAGGAGGAGGTGAAGGAGGTGCTGCAGGCCCTGGAGGAGCTGGCCGTCAACTACGACCAGAAGAGCCAGGAGGTGGAGGAGCGCGACCACAGTAACATGCAGCTGATCGACGACCTGCAGCACAAGACGGTGAGGAGACGCACACGGACGATTTGAATGTTTTCACTGAACACTTCATCCTGAATGGCTGTAAAAAAGTCATGTGTAACTTATGGTTATGGTTTACACACCCTGCAGTCAACACGTGACAATTCACATGAATCCCCGTATGGTTGTATACAAATATCTTTTTTAAAATACAATTTTATGCGATATACCCTTAACTTGTTAGTCCTTAACCTATCACTGTGTATATCACCATTCAAACATGTTTAACAGTTTCAGTAACCCCAAACACAACTCAGTAAACACTAGTGTTGAGTCTATTTGATCATTTACAGTAAAAATATAACTGCATTTAATTATTATAGTGTTGAACGTTCAAAACAAAGCAAGTTACGCTATAAGTTGTAAAATGCTTAACAAGCACTGTAACTTTCATGATACGCATGAGGTACTTCCAGCTCATTTCACATCTTAAGAACTTTCCCAAGTGTTAGGGGAATATTTCCTAGGCCCACGCCTTTGACCCAGTTGGCCTGCAAAAAGGGGATTGGTTTGTCTCCCTGTTCCTGCCTGTTGGCGTCAGCTGATAGAGGTGCTATAGTGCTTTATGTTGTTATGCACAATGTAGATGATTCTCTCAGAACCAGCTAACTACATGTGTCTGAGTCCTGGTTCCATTGCTTCAGAAGTTTCCATCACACTAACCGGGTCCGTCTGTGCCGCGTTACGGCCGCGCCGCAGTTTTGTTCCGACCTCCTACAGCGTCATACCGGGCGCGTTTCAGAAGCGGAGCGTCTTGCCTGCCGGCTTGCAGTTTTTGTTGATTTGGGCATATTTCCTGGACAGGCTGCTTTTTACAGACAAAGTTAATAATAATTGTAATAGTAGTCCAGTTATAAACGACATGAATCAAAGATGTGTTGATGTATTTTAGTGGTAAAAAAATGCATTCATCATCATAATTATTCTATATATATAATTTACACAGTGCCTGTAAACCGGAGGAGAACGCTAGCCTCCTACTTGAAACACTACGGAGGGATAGGGTCTGTAAAATTAGTTTATTTTGGGGATTGACCGGAAGCTCTGACCGGTCCACTTCCTGCCCGGCGCTATGCAATGCCTCGCGTCGAAAACGCCGCCTATTTTTAGCGGAGCCCACCACCGAGGGGCTTCTGGGACGCTTCTGAGCCGTAACGTGGCACAGACAGATCCGGTGGAATCTAGGGGTAAGCTCAACTGACCACTTGTGTGTGTGTGCAGGTGCTGCTGTCGGCCGTGCAGAGGGAGCTGGGTCAGCTGCAGGAGCTGAACGGGCTGCAGAGGAAGAGAGCCGCCGAGGTGCTCAACCTGCTGCTGAGAGACCTGAGCGACATCGGAGCCATCATCGGGACCAGCGACGCCAAGGTGAGGTGACACACACACACACACACACACACACACACACACACACACACACACACACACACACACACACACACACACACACACACACACACACACACACACGTCACACACACACACACACACACACACACACACACACACACACACACACACACACACACACACACACACACACACACACAAATGATTTCTTCTTTTTAAACCTTGTTAAATCGGACTACCCTTCAGTTACCGCAGTGTGCGAAAAAGCACACGTCCCACCGTCCGGGACGTGTTATTTACAATAACGGACAAGTAGATCTTGTAATTGACTTGTCCGGTGGACAAGTGACGTTTTTCGCCCTCATTTATTGACAAATTATTGACAAATTAAGTTTACAAAAGGCAGAACTCATTCGCAAATTGTCCGTGTCCGACATTGTTCGTTTAGAAATGTTAGTTTCGGTTCTGCTTGTCAATTCCTAAGGAAATGCATCTCGCCGCTTTCTGTACTGAGACAGGGGCATGGCGTGGCGGGACGTGTAGCACAGTGGCAGGGTTGGGAAGCAAAACTCGGTTCCGAGTAGGAACAAATAACAATTGTCAGGTCCCGGGATTAATAAGAGTTGTGAGGACAGGACGCGAGGCCGAACCCCGCGGACCGCAGCTCTCTCTCTCTCTCTATGCTCCGGATCAGCTGATCGCTGCAGCTCAGCGTCTCTCTCTCTCTCTCTCTCTCTCTCTTTCTACACACAGCGGATCCGCTGCCCGTTTAACAGCCTCATCTTTGTCAAACTTTCTTATGTTCTTTCTTTAACACGTAATGAAGATTATTAAGCGTTTTAGCTCCTGTGTTGTTACTATTGACCGCCATTTCCTTTATGAAGTGAAACAGCCTCCCTGTCTGTGTCCTCGCGTTTTCCTCACATCCCCGGACCCCCAGACTCGGAGGAGCACAGGGATGTCAGTATTGTTTATGAAGCAGGGTATAGAAAGTACATTATTGAAATGAACATACTATTTATTTACTTTTACAAACAGTGTACAAACATGTGTATTGCAGGACATGTGTAAGCGTGCAAGCTTCTTTAAGTTGTAGAAAAGCGTACGCCTATAGGCTATGAAAATAATGTATTATTATTATTAGGCCTATAGTGTTGGACATGTGTGGTTGGACTCTGTCTCACAGGCAGGTTGCAGCATGTGTGTTGCCATATTTTCCATTCTGGACAAGTGAAAAATGTATTCGGACAAGTAAATTGCCAAACTCACTTGTCCATGGACAAGTACTCTCTAAAAACTTTTTCTCACACTGTACCGGCCTCATTAACACAGACATTAATGCACATCATGTGAACATGTTTGCTTTTTTTAAATACTCAATATAAATATTTATTTAATTGTTATATTTTTGACATATTTTATGTTCATATTCCTGATGTTGTTTATGTTCTAACCATCACACACCAAAGCAAATGCCTTGTATGTGTAAACGTACCTGGCTATAAACTGGATTCTGATTCTTCTATGACAGGGGTGTCAAACTCAATTTCATCGCGGGCCACATTATGGTTGCAACTTTAAGACTATATAAAAATATATAAATATACAATATATATAAAATAATGTATTATATTACATTATTGCCTCTGCATTGGATTATTATCGGTTTTGGGTCCTAACTTCATAAATAACTATGTGTGAAAGCAGAAGTCTCTTCAGCGTGCATGTCACAAAACAAGATGCATTTTGGGACATGTAGTCTCTGGGGAACGTGCTTCCGTAAAGCGGCATGTTACCGTATGTGGCCTTGAGTTTGACACCCCTGTTCTATGAAGTCTGTCTAATTCTTTAGGTAAATGTGTTAATTGTACGTGTGTCGGTTACGAATCTGAAACTATCCGGCCCAGTTGAAGGTTTATTTATCCATCCCATCATGTCTCACCCCCCCTCCTCCTCCTCCTCGCCCCCCAGCTGTCGGAGGCGAAGGGGAACGGCTCGGTGGTGGAGGAAGAGTTCACGGTGGCCCGCCTCTTCATCAGCAAGATGAAGTCGGAGGTGAAGTCTCTGGTGAACCGCAGCAAGCAGCTGGAGAGCGCGCAGGCCGACGCTCACCGCAAGATCCAGGCCAACGAGAAGGAGCTGGCTTCCTGTCAGCTGCTCATCTCCCAGGTAACAAGCAACTAGGTAGCAGTGGTTGTCTCATGGGTGGTGTTGCGCAGGGATCTGATCCGTGGTTGAGTGATCTCTGGAAGGCTTGAATTTTACATTTAAGCCTCGCTGTTGCCCTTATTGTCCCAAAGCGGCAGGGAAGTAACATTCTATATATTGCCTTTCTATTAACTCCTTACATAACCCTGTCAATCAACCAACCAAGAGGCCTTTCCTGTTTTGAATGCACTTTTACATCATAAGTAAAGATAGTTTTTCTTTTTCCCAAACTTCTTTTTACTTTTGGATTTGATAAACGTTTAAATCTGGAGTTAAAAAAAAATACACTTCTTTCATATTTTTCCATATGAAATATAAAACAAGTCATTTTTAGAGTCATAAATCTTATATTTAAGATGTCCCAAAATGACAGTAAAATTAATATTTTAAAATGTTTTGTGGTTCCAACTTTTAAACTATTTTAATTGTATTCATATGTAATTGTATTATTCTTGTTTTTCTTTTTGCACAATGTCTTAATTAAACGCAAATAAACTTGCCTTGTCGGTCAAACTTTGACAAGAGGCCATTTTAGTTTGTAGTACACTTTTAATTCAAACTAAAGATGCGTGGTGCATACTTTATATGCAATTTTCTAAAATATGTTTTATATTCTGTCCGTGGAAACTCTGGGATCTTGACACTAAAACCTTTTCTTTTCTTTTTTTGCCTGTGAAAACATAAAATAATATATTCCGTACGTTTTTGAGCTCACTACTAAATCTCTAGTACTTGAACAAGGTGCTGTTATTTTAGAAATGGCTGCTCTCCTCTATCACTTTTCTCCATTTCTGTTACAGTTCCTGAAAGTCACTGTGGATAAATACTGACCCTTTCTCGTGCTCTGTCTCTGCTCCCCTCTGTGTGAGCAGCACCAAGCCAAGATCAAGTCTCTGACGGACTACATGCAGAACATGGAGCAGAAGAAGAGGCAGCTGGAGGAGAGTCAGGACGCTCTGAGCGAGGAGCTGGCCAAGCTGCAGACCCAGGGTCAGCTCACATGCACTTTACCAACCAGCACACCCTCCTATTCATGCACTTTACCAACCAGCACACCCTCCTATTCATGCACTTTGAATCACCCAGTTAATGACCTGCAGATTGATTTATGTATAGGGTTAAGGAGATGAGTCTTACCTTGAGTGCTTGGAATGTCTCTGTACTCTGTGTAGTGACAATAAAGGAATCTAATCTAATATGTACACATCACATGTTGACTAATATTGAATTGTTGGCCCTCAGAGAGAAGACACTCGGGGGAGGAGAAGGAGAAGGAGGACATCGGCAGGCCTGATGGAGACGAGGACATCAAGGTGACCTGGAAGCACATCTGGAAACTAAAAGCAGTCAGATGTTGTTCTATTGGATGAATGTCTCATGTGTGTCTGCAGAAAACACTGGAGGAGCAGCTGGAGCACCACAGGGAGGCTCATCAGAAGCAGCTGGGCCGCCTGAGGGGCGAGATCGACGACAAGCAGAGGATGATGGACGAGCTCGCAGAGTACGGAGACATCACACATCCTCATTTATGTCCTTTTATTTTAGACACTGACCCCTTTTTTTTTTAGATGATTTCCCCATGCTTTTCTCCGCTTCATTTCCTGTTATCGCTATGCTTTTAAATGTCTGAAGATAATAATACTCCAGGGTAAAGTTACGATTTATTTCCCTTCTCAGTCTGAACGAGGGTCTGCTATTGGAGCAGGGGAGGCTGATGTCAGACTTTGACAAAGTGAAGGCCGAAGAGCAGGAGAAGGATGAGAAGCTGCAGAAACTCATGTAGGCTTCTCACTGCACTTCAAACGACTGATATCAAACTTTATTCTTCTTCAAATCTTAATGTAAATGTCTCTGTTTTCTGCAGTGCGATAAATGAGGAGAGGGAGCAGGCCAGAGAGGACCTGAGGGGCCTGGAGGAGACGGTGGTGAGGCATTTTTTTTTATACACTACGATTTGTATTATTATTAGTCAATTTATTGAACATGTGAAAAAAATGTTTTAATAGTAATTATAACAAAGAGATGTAAAACCAAACAACAACAAAAAACGCTCAAGGTACAACATTTTTTAAATAAATACATTCTCAAATAGTCTCTGTCATGTTCAACAGGGGCAAGAAGAAGCTTAAAAAAACGTTTCTGGTCCTACCCCATCTAGTGTACATTTTTCTTGAAGATAAAAGATTAGGTCATCAAAAAAAAAAAACTTTTACAATGACAAGGAATAACAAGTTTATTATAGTGCAGCCCACAGGCCAATGGTGAACCTTTTTATACAGTAATTTAATTACAAATATATTATATATATTATGTCATAGTCCCAAAAAGTTATAATGGCCCTGTAAATAAAGTCACAAAAAGGCATATCGCATTAAAAAAAAGAAGGGTTTTGACTACTTCCTAATGAGCATAAAACAGTTTTGTATCTCTCTCAACTATTTGATCTGCAACACTTGGGAGTATATTCAAAGTCTTAAAAACACCTTTTAAACACCAGCTAAAGACACATCTTTTTAGGTTAGCTTTTTATTAGCAACCCCCCACTTTAAATGTTCTTTTATGGCGCGTTTCCACTGTAGCGCAGAGCTCGCTTTAAGCGTTCCTAGCGGTTCCGAGCCGTGCAGGGCCCGTTTTTGGTTGCGTTTCCACGTGGCCTAGTACCGGCTAGCGGGACAATTTTTCTGGCCGCATGAAATCGTGGTCCTAGGGCCAGGAACATCCAGACTGAGTCGGGCTGAGTATGCTAAACTAGAGAGAGAATCGCTGGCAAGGGGGCTACAACTACAACAAGATGAACATATTTGACCGTGATTTAATTGTAATACACTTTTCAAAATGATGCCAAGGTAACAACATACTGATACCGGTTAGTAAAAACGATGAATTAATGCTTTGACAAGTCTGCAGACAGACGGCAGGAGAAAAACCTTTTTAAAATGCGTGTTTTCTGAATGGAGATTTGGCTAAGCTAACACTGTATATGCTACGACCGTCCACACTCACAACAACGGCCTATACAGACATAAATAAACCAGCTACTGTATTCTCCATGACACAGACAGTCTGTGGTTTGTACTTGTTTAACTGTTGTCTAGTTTCTGAACAGATATGAGGAGCTGTGAGCTCTGAGGGCTAACAGCTAACGGCTGATGTTGGTTTTGTGTTTCGCATTGAAGATGACGTCACGGCTCCGCCTACACTGCGTTACTATAGTTACTGCCCCAGTTCCTAAACTGTAATGGAAATGCGCCATAAAGTGAGCCTGGCCTACCAAGGCCTAGCCATATCGAGCGAGGCTGTGTAGTGGAAATGCGCCATTAGTCTTTATTATTTACCTACCTTTATATTGTTTTATTTATTTTATAGGACTTATTTTATTAATCTAACATGCTTCAATTGGTCTTTTTTATTTCTTAATCGTTTAACCTTTATGGCATTTGTATTACTATTATCTTGTTATTTGTATTTCTGTTGTAGCGATATGTTCACTTGGGTTTTACATTTTATAATGTTGCATCGATTCAGTTATCTGTCAGAGAGAAACCATTATTTATTTTATTTGTATTATCATACATTTGACCTCCTTGTGTCTTTTAACCTAATAACATGTTATATTTTGCTGCATAAAGTTCTTAACAAATAATCTGAGGGGAATTTCTTGTTGTTTATTTTTAACTTGTGATGTGTCATTTTGTAAAGCACTTTGAGCTGCATGTGTTGTATCAAAAGTGCTATATAAATAAAGCTTTATTGTTAAAAAGGTAGAATTCACCACTCTGTATTGATGTGTCTAGTTCCATCCATTTGAGTAATTGTCGTTCTGCTCTCTCTCAGGCCAAAGAGCTTCAGTCTCTCCACAACCTGCGAAAACTCTTCGTTCAGGACCTCACCACGCGGGTTAAGAAGGTACGTCCCCTTCCTCAGGTTCAGTGTCTTTTCTCTGACACTTTTTTACATCTAACCTGAGTGCTGTTTTTATTTCTCAGAGCGCAGAGTTGGACTGTGAGGAGGGGCTTGGAAATGTGGCCCAGAAACAGAAAATCTCCTTCCTGGAGAACAACCTGGAGCAGCTCACCAAGGTCCACAAGCAGGTAAACTGTACAAGAAAGGAGAATAATAGAACATGTTTTAATACGAAATGAAAAGGCAAGTGTGCTGGTGTTATTGTTTATTTTGCAGAAATTGAATATAAAGTCATATATAAAGTATTCTTATCTGTCACCAAAAGGCTAAATGGTGCTAAATTCTGCTCACTTTCCCTGTAATTAGAAGTAGCAATACAATTAAAATACTTCATTACAATTACAAGTCTGACATAGGATCCTACTAAAATAAATACACAAGGCAAAATGTACTATCAGTTTAAAAAGCAGAAAAGGTGATTTTATTCAATTGGTGCAA
This sequence comes from Notothenia rossii, assembly GCF_949606895.1. Lineage (NCBI taxonomy): Eukaryota > Metazoa > Chordata > Actinopteri > Perciformes > Nototheniidae > Notothenia > Notothenia rossii. Next base: position 12,661,264 of record NC_136901.1, read on the forward strand.
AGTTACACATGATAACTGTACAAATGTATAAAGAAGTGAAGTATTTTATTATTATTATTTTATTTATTTACAATAAAGTGAATACAATAAAACATTTAGGAGTTCAGAAGCGGTGTTCAGATTGTACTTTTGCAGACTTATTTTGGTTGTGCGTACCTTGCAAAGTGCTTTTAAGTGTCAATAAAAATAACAACATTTCGCTCTGAAATGTACAACTAGAAATGATATTGATAGATGCTTTATTTATCCCAAAATGGGAAATGATGTTGTCACAGCAGCAGTGTTGTCAAGCATTTACACCAGTTAAAAATATAAAAAAACATTCAATAAGATACGATATAATGAAAACTAATTATTTACAACATCAAAGGACTTACTATATGACTGGAGTATCTAAATATAACGGAAATAAATGGAGTACTCTACAGCAGTGGTTCTCAACTGGTGGGTCGCGGACCCGTTTCGAGTGGGTCGCGGATGTGTGAGTGAAGAAAAAAAAAGTTGGAAAAAAAAAGTTGGAATTTTTTTTTTTTTGGGGGGGGAAAGTCAAACTTTTATTTTGAAGGCCTGATTTTCTAACGCTGTGCATGCAGTCGGCGTTGGACTGGAAGTACCGGAGACCATAAACGCCTTTGAAAACTTCTGTCACGTAGTGATCATCTTCTCAATGAAATATCTTTGCTGACGTTTTTTCGAGTCTTCTGACCAATCAGAATCAAGATTGTTGCCGGAAGTCCCCACGGAGAATAACTTTGCGGTAGAACTCTTCTTTATACATCCATGGGTACAACTTCAGATAGAAATGAACACTTAATGATATATGACCCCCGGTTTGATGATTGACAGGTCACAGAACAATGGGAGCTATCTATCCTTACCCACAATTTAAAGTAGGTCAAACAGACTATCTCCTCTTTGCTCTTCTCTCTCTCGTTCCCCAGACCCCCCTGCTGGGGTTGGGTTTTCAGCATGTGTGCCTTTTTATATAGTTCAGCTTTGATTTCATCATCTCATTAAACCTTTTTTAAAAGCATTCTTTAGTTCTGTGAAGGGGTATAAGGGATATATGCACTGTACTTCACTTGTATTAATATTGTATGCTGAAAAGCGTATATATTACAGCACGTTTTTTGTTGAATAGATTTGAGTGCTTCAAAATGTTGGGTCGCGATGTATTGACCAGTTGAGGACCACTGCTCTACAGTAAACAATCTCACTAGGCTACAGCAGTAATACAAAATGGAAAGTACCTCAAAATGGTGCTGCAGAACTTGATTGTGTTCTTCCCCTCAGCTGGTCCGAGACAACGCAGACCTGCGCTGCGAGCTGCCCAAACTGGAGAAGCGTCTGCGGGCCACGGCGGAGCGCGTCAAAGCTCTGGAGAACGCCCTGAAGGACGCCAAGGAGAGCTCCATGAGGGACCGCAAGCGCTACCAGCAGGAGGTGGACCGCATCAAGGAGGCGGTGCGCGCCAAGAACATGGCGAGGAGGGGCTTCTCCGCCCAGATCGGTGAGCGGAGGCACACCCACCACTTTGATAGAGGAGAACATGTGAGATACATGTCACTGAATGTCTCTCTCTGTCCCTCAGCTAAGCCCATCAGACCAGGCCATCACCCTCTGTCCTCCCCCATCAGCAGCTCCATCAGAGTCAACCACTGAAGCCAACAGCAACCCAACACTGTGAGTTCTCATTCTGGAACTCGCAGGAAACTTTTTGTTGACTTTTTTGAAATGTAATTGAATGTGTTAAAGGTGTCCTATCATGCAAAATGCACTTTTTGATGTCTTTTATACATAAATGTGTGTCCCCGGTGTGTCAGGGAACTCACAAAAACATTTGTAAATAATACAATTCTAATCTATTTTATTGTCCTCCAGTTGGACATGGAAATACAAATATCAATCAGGCTTAAATCAAAGTGATGTTCTCTGTTTTACATCTGTTTTTAATTGGATATCAGGATTGTTTCTCAATCTTATTTCTTTTCAAATTCTCTGTAGAGTTAACATGTTTTTTTACGCATACATTTGGTATACAAATACATTTCTCTTTGCTTTTATGGATATAAAGATGTATTCAAAAGACAGGTATAAAAAAAAATGTACTTATAATTCTTGTGCTTCCTGCAGACAGACCCCTAATGACTGAAGCATGCCCACCACCTCATCTGGAAACAAGCCCCGCCCCTCCTGCTGGAGCACCAGTGGGAGGCCATCACCGCATCCTTCCTGTATATACTGATATTTGACGTCAACATGTTTCATCTGCTGAATGTAGGTACCAGAGGAACAGTCCTGCTTTATCTTTTAGGATCAATCAAAAGCAATTGTCTCCTCATCACAGATTTGTATCATAATTGTGCATTTTGTTGCTTAATCACAACTATTTAAACGAGGCCCTTTGTGGAGGATTGAGAAGTGTAGCAGGTTGCAATATTTTCCTTATGATTGTGAGTTTGTACAGCTTTCCAAAGCTTAAAGAGCCAGGCGGAACAGGAAGATATTTAGGCTTTTAAATGAATCTTTAGCCAGCATTTATTCATTTGAGGAATAGTTTGACATTTTTGAGTTCAATCAATATTAGGCACTCTTTTCATTATAGCAAATACAAACATCTCCCAAAAGGTCAAACTGTTCCTTTAAGAATAACATGTCTTTGTTGAGCAGTCGATGCCATTGAAGGTGACAGCTAAAGCTATATAAAGAAATTGATTACAGCCACTTTGTACAGGCAAAATCACAGCTCGTTAAAGTGTGTGTTCAAATATTTCCCCCCTCCAAAAGTTGTATTTATAAACTAACACTTACTAGCTATACTAATACCTTGTGTTTTGGTGCATTTTTGACATTTCCAAAGTTACTTTTACTACTTCTGTCCCCCGCTGAGAATGAAGTGAGAAAGTTATAGTGATTCTGTCAGGGACACTTTATTTACAATTTTTTTTTTTTTTGACAAAGCGTCTTGTAAGCTCCTGATCAGACAATCAGAGATCTTAGTACGCAGAGTTAATGACAGATTGATGAATATCCCTTAAAAAAGGCCAATAGGAAGTAGACATTTGAAACTAATTTAATCCCAACACCCGCACTCTGTAACGTTACGTGACCTCGTTATGTAACGCCGTTTTCGTTAGGTAACGTTTTAAATATTTTCACATGTATCTCGGCTTATTTGTTGTTTAAAGTGAGCTGGAGAATAACTGAATGTAACTGCATGGATTAGAGCTTGTGTTAGGCATGCTCAGGGAGGACCAACTGGACATTTGTATGCAGCGTGCATTGAACTCATCACGATGACATTTTGTTTGTTTGACTGTGGCATCTTATCTAATGATGCAATTCAATAAAGATATATATATCTATTTAACTTTTACCATTGTTTTTTTTGTCCAAATAAAATGACAGACTTTGAAATAACCTTGTCATGATATAATCTTTATTCCCATATATTTCCTCTGTAACATTGCACATTATCATCAGTTTAGACAGAACAGACAGATGGGGTATTTTGGTCAGATCACAATCAAATGAATAGAAAGAATCAATAAATAATAGAAAAATCTTCTCCACACAATCACATATAAATTTCTACATATTGAGTACAACAATGTAACAGGACAGTTAAACCATTGTTTCTGTACAAATAGATTTTCACATATTTCACATACTTTATGAGATTACTGCACCAACATACAGAAAGCACGAGGTTACAGACGTGACCCCGGTTCTCTGAGTCTTTAAAGGTTCCCAACAGTGACCATGATTATTAATGTTATGAAGCCAACAAACTGCACATTTTTTACCGCAGAGAAAAATGAAATCAGTTGACTTTAACAAACACTCTGGTAAACAACAAAGTGAGGGCTGGGTTTTTCTCGAATAGCACCTTTTGACTGATAATGCAGATAAACGTTAACTATTCCTTTAATTGTTTTAACTTCTTTCTGCACATTTACAGCCAATGTAACAAGTGTTTTGAGATCGTACCATCATAGTTTATTGCACTTAATGTAGTATGGATAAAAACGTAATGACAAGTTCACGAAAAATATTAAATTACAGAGCTCTAGCTATAACTACACTTTTTGATGACACGTCAAAACGACAGTGAATCAACTGGACAGAGACAACGAGACTTAAATAGCGTAAAGCAAGCTATTTTTGCACCAACTGTTTTTTTTATTTACATTTGCACCAGCAAATAAAGATATAAAAAAAATATTAGCTTGACCAGGAGCTACACAAAAAGATAGCTTTATTTGAATATTAGCAAAAATGTTTAATTGAATTTAATACTGGATATTACGGCAGAAATCAGCACGAATATCCAATATTAAATTCAGTATAATCAAATAAAGCTATCTTTTGTTGTACTGTTACTATTTTTTTTTAAGGTGCACTTGTAAATAGAAAACAGTCGGTTCAAAGGGAAGTGCAAAAACAGCTTGAAGGAAATGGCTTTACACTTAGTTACATTACGCTATTTAAGTCTCCTTGGCTCCGTCCAGTAGATTCAGTGCAGTTTTGACTTGTCATCAAAAGGTCTGTAGTTATAACTATAGGATTAACATTTTTCTCATTACATTTCATTAGAGGTTGGGTAGGTAAGTTTGAGAAACCGGATCGAGATACACTTTTTGTTATAATCCATGGAATGCTCTTAACATCCCGATAGCAATGAATATCTGAAGTGCTTTGACAAAAAACCTATAAAAAAATGTCATCTGTGGAAGCCGTGGCGCTGTAAAAATCACGACCAATCATCTGAGCCGGCCCGGCTAAAGTAACTGGATGGCCTACCTGCCTGTCAGCCTTCCATCTGTGCACAAACTTATCTCGTGCCCTCATTGGTCATGTGTGTGTTCGTGTGTGTTGGAGGAGGGGCTCTGTAAGGAAGTGGCAGATTTGATCCAGCTGTGTATTTTCAAATTCTAGCGCACTCGAGCTGGTTTCTCCAAAATTACTTACCCCACCTTTAAGCTTTCATCTATAGGGACTAAATGAAGTGCAATAAACTGATACGATCTCAAAACACTTGTTACATCGGCTTTAAATGTAAAGAAAGAACAATTAAAAGGAATAGCCCATGTTCATCTGCATTATTGTGCACATGGTGTAACTGTAGCAAACCGAGCCCTGTTGTTGAGCACAGGTCAACACAGATTCACATGCATCCTCCACTTTGCACTCCCCACACAAAAACAATCACAGAAACAGAATCTCCTCGTACTCTGGGTCCTTTCTACACCCAGGAGTCGGGGGAGCCGGTGAACTTGTTGGCCCGGTTGGAAGGCCTCCGCGTGGTGGAGTAGAAGTCCACGTAGTTGGTGTTGGCTTTGAACTGGAGCGCCTGGCTAGCGTAGCCGTCGGGGGGGGTGGGGGTCAGGGGCCCCGGCTCCTCCTCGTCGTACGGCTCCTCTCCGTAGTCTTGAGGGGACGACAGGTACATTCTGTAGCTGTTGTAGTTCTTCCTGTCGGGCTCGTCGTAAAATGGCTCTGTGTGCTGCGAGAGGGAGAGAGAGAGGGTATCACTTGTAAAGTCACACCAACATTAATAAAGGCAAAGTAAATGTGTCAATCAAATGAACGTATCACATTCAGAAGGTGTTTCTAACAAGGTTCAAGAAATCACTTTTAATTAAATAATTGTATTGCAGTTATTGGCATCAAATAATTATATAAGATACCTTATTGTAAGGACAAATGCTTGAATTGAATAGTTGTATCATTAATATGTAATATTCTGAATTTAAATAAATTGAGGTCTTGAAACAGCTTGTTTTACAAATATTCAGTTTTAGTATCATTAATAAAATAAATATATATACATGTAAGGAGTAAGATCAAGAGATTTGTTTGCATTATAGCCTAAAACATGACATACATGAATAACTGCTTGTTTACTGTTGTTGGACAGCTTGGCCTTTTCTGCAATTAATATTAAATATTTCCGTTAAAATTGGGCAAAAAATGTTATTGTCCTACTTGGGAACGTCTCAGATCCTCTCCTGACTGGGAAGAGTATGTCCCGATGAAATATGGAGTTTTCTTCTCAGACCCTGAAGGGGACGAATCAGGAGAAACACATCAGACTCAACATGTTAAACTGTCATTATGTGGTGTTTAAGTTTGAACAGAAACCACGCATAGATCCCTCCGCCACCACGGACCTGTGTACTGCCGTTTGTGTAAACTGTTGTCTCCGTAATACGTGTCGAGTTGCATAGATGACTGCGCTCTCTGATAGTTGGAACTGTGTCTCCTGATCCCGAGCATGGCGGGGGAGGATGTTGCACTACCACCTGAGGAACAAACACAAAAACAACTTTTATTTTACTTTGAGATGCTTTCTAACTTCTTTCAGGTCTAACACCACGGGACTCAGGGACAGTTTCATCCCACAGACCATAAGACTGTTAAACACCTGAACTAAGAACATCCATCACATTCACCTGTTTGCAATTTACAGGTTATTTATTTAATCTGTTTTATTGTGTTGCACTGTTGGAGGAGCCTGTGACCTAAGATCTTCATCGACATAACTATGAACTAGCTATGTACAATAAAAGCCTTGACTCTTCTTTAATGTTTGACTGATCCTCTCACCTGATTGGATGATGGGGGACATATGCATGGGGCTGGTGGGCAGCGTGGGCTGGGACAGGTAGCGGTCTCGCTCCAGGGTGGAGACCGGAGTGACGAAGTGGGTGTAGTTCCAGCCGTCCTGCACACACAACATAAATCTTTAGAACGCTAGTTACTAATTCGCCATGCATTCTGGGTAAGGGAAGGGTGGACAGACCTGTTTGTAGAGGGTCCTCAGGTCTCTGTACTGCCACAGCGTGTTCAACACCTGAGCTGCTGCCTTCACCACCTTCACGGAGTACCTGCAGCACAAGAAGTTGTTTTACACATCTCAACATTGTCAGTAAAATAAGAAAAATTGCCAGAAAATAATACATTAAAAAAGATGGATGCCCCTTTCTGGAGAGATCTGAAAGAGACATGATATATCTTTAAATAGAAAACTAAATAATTCAGAAACATTTACAATAAAGCTGTCACATCTGAGGAACAAGAAAATATAAACAAAAAGATCAATTAAATACAAGTTAATTAAATAGATCTGCATGTATTTATCACAAGTAAAAAGCTGCATTTTTTTTTACATCTTTTAAACAAACACTAAAATACATCTAGTTGCTTTTTAAAATAAAAGGTTAAAAAACTCAAAGTAATGGAAAGCGAAAAAAAAAAGAACTAAATAATTGTTTTATCTTGTATCTTCAAGAATATAACATGAAGAAATATCCTTAGACTCTTATTTGTATTTTGTATTGCCTTGCTGGCCTTTTGTTGCATGATTGTTACAGTATGTTGTAACCAGCATATACATGTATGACAATAAAGATTTAAATACAAATAAAAACGAAATTATTTTTACATTTTCGGTAAAGCAGAGGTTGCTTCATAATATGACCAACAACAAAAAAAGAAAAAACAATCGAGTGACTTTCTATAACAAAAGAATAATGAATCATTTAGAAAAGTTAAAAGCTGAAATAAATCAAAGGTATATTTATATACGTTCCATTATTCTCATCACAGGTAAAACGCTGCAGTCACATCTCATGACATTAAAAAGGAAATGATATTGCAGTATTCCTAAAGAAAGTATTTAGACGTGAGGTTGGTTACCCTTTCCCTCGCCCTTTGCTGATGTCCACCAGCTTCTCGATGCCTCCGCAGTCGGCTAAAGCTTTGGCGTTCTCCATGTTGCGGCTGGTGACCTCGTGCAGCGTGCAGCACACCGACGCCACCGTCTCGTCCGACAGCCTGGAGGGACCCCCCCCGGGCAGCCGCGTCACCAGGTCCCGCATGGCGTACTTTCCTGAGGGGGGGGGGAGACGAACAACCATTGGTCTCCATTATGTCATTTATTATATCAGTATTCTATTGTTAGGGCAACCTGATTATGATAAAGAGTGTCATTACTTTGACTGCAGGTTTATAGACCGTTTATTCTAAGGTTTGATTCTTAATTTTAGTACCATTTAATTAAGGGCAATTTATTCTAATTCATCTCCTTGTTTTTGAGTTTCTTTTTTTTATGTGACACATTAATCTTAATCATTAATGCATTAGGTCCTTAATGTTTCAGCTTTTATTTGATTGTAATTACTTTAAATACTGGTGTGTAGCTTTGATAAGGGGTTGATTAAGTGTTATGCTTAATAACACTTAATATGATGATACACTATAATATATGTTCTACTTAGTTACTTCCCACCACTAATAATCCAGATGTTCACCAGTGAGAATATTTACACCTTTATTGCAGCTGCTTTTGTTATTTTAATTTAAATACTGTTGGGTAGCTTTGATAAGGGGTTAATAAAGTGTTATGCTAAGTTATAATAATGCTTTAATATACTTTCGACTAATAATCCAGATGTTTACCAGTTTGAATATTTACAACTGTATTGCAGTTATTGTGCACAAGGTGGCGCTGTGCTTTTAGAATTCAGTCTGATGTGAATAAATGGAGTTGCTGTGATGCAATATAAAACTCTAAATATATATTTTTAACAAGCTGTTGATGTTCCTAGAGTGTGAAGAGGACTCAATCTGTTCGTTGCGTGCTTGAATTATAACCATAAGTAGATTGTCTAGCAGCAGCCACATGGACAATTACACTGTGGCACACACACAAACACACACTCACAGAATTGTGTGTGTGTGTGTGTGTGTGTGTGTGTGTGTGTGTGTGTGTGTGTGTGTGTGTGTGTGTGTGCACCTATGAGCTCCTTGTTGCGGCTGTCGAGCGCCATGTTGCGGAGGGCGGTGGCGACGGAGCACACCACCCGGTCGTTGTCCATCCTCAGCAGCTCCACCAGGATGGGCAGCCCTTTCTCTTTACGCACCGCCGCTCGGATGTAGGCTGAGAACTGGACACACACACACACACACACACACACACACACACACACACACACACACACACACACACACACACACACACACACACACACACACACACACACACACACACACACACACACACACACACACACACACACACACACACACACACACACACACACACACACACACACACACACACACACACACACACACACACACACACACACACACACACACACACACTGTTATTGCTTTGATCCCTATGGTGCTGTGTGCTGGCTGTAATAGAGAGCTGCTCCACCTTCCAGTTCCCGGCGGAGAGGTTCTGCAGGGACCCGGCGGCCCCTTCCAGCGTGGGGGGGTTGGAGCTCTCCGCCAGCAGGTTGAGATACGGCTTCACCACCATGGGGTGCCACAGCTGCTCCGCCCCCCTCAGGTGCTGAGAGAAGCCTGGGATGGGCCCCACGCCGTCCCACTGCAACACACACACACACACACACACACACACACACACACACACACACACACACACACACACACACACACACACACACACACACACACACACACACACACACACACACACACACACACACACACACACACACAGACAGAAGATGTTACAAATCAGAGGCATTGTATTTTATATAGGGTCTTCTTTATATACATCCTTCTACTCTTGATATGATATGTTTATATTTATTTGATTAACTTAGTTACCTTGTGATTCACTAAAATTATTTCCCAATGAAAATCTAATTTAAACTGATCTACATCTCCGAGAGTGAAACATTAAATATACAATAAACATTACAAATAAATTGTGGTTATTAAATAGTGTCAAAAGTGCAAGAAATATATATTCATATAAATGAAACAGCTAAAACAGAATGTAAAATTAGATACTGTATAGAAAAATAATATACTTTATTCTGTTATAAAATATAAATGATTCTAATTATAGTTTTACTTTTATTGTTTTAAACTCTGCCCTTCCATCTTATTTTGTCATGTAGACGTCCTCCCCTCTGAGGGTGTACCTTGTCGTCGGGCCAGCCCCCCCTCTTCCGCCCGCGCCTCCTCTTGCCCCAGCAGATGTAGTCCAGCTCCTTCCCCGGGGAGGAGAAGCCCAGCAGGGTGTCCAACTCCTGGTTCCCCAGCAGCCGGGAGGACGGCATCTCCACCTCCAGCCGGTACGAGAGGTTCCTCAGGGTGCACACGCTGTTCTCCACAATCTAACAAACACAGTGTCAGCAGATTTATGTTCAACACAGAAAACATAATGACATGGTCCTCCAGCTGTCCTGTTAACAGATCATCTATAACTTGGTTGAATTGCTAACCTGTGAAGTGTTTCTCTGTAAAACGTAAGATCCAGATGTTCCATGACTAAAATACTTCTTCTATTATTTTTTATTATTTTAGATTCTAGCTTAAAACTGGATTAAAAGTGAATTCATTTCTCTGGGTTTGAAACATATGGAGTAATGTTAGCACACAGTTCAACTAAATATTTAACAAAGGCAAGTTGTTTTTACACATCTTAATGCAGAAAAGCGAGGTTTTATACCTTAAATTGCACATGTAGTATTTAAATATGACTATAAATACTACCACTAAAATGTGTATTAACCCAAACTGCTTAGGTGCCATTTTTACTTTTTCTTATCAGTTTGTGTTTTATTACCGGTTGATCGTTCACTACTTTTATATCTTTACCTACCGAGATAATGCCGCTACGCTTCATTTTTTTACGTGCTTGCCTCTTTATTTAATACGCTGCTTTACTCTTCCTTTTATCTGCACGGTCCCTTTTGCTGCCAACATTTCAATTTCCCTGATTTCTGAATCTCACACTTTTTTGAGGTTCATTTTTACATTTAAGGATTAAGATGAAAGATTATAGTTAGATGTAATCAATGCACGTAACATACAGTATTCAATATGTTGTCTTTCATTACTGCACACATTTTATTCCAATTCTATTTCAAGGATTTCAAACATATTCAATCTAAATACTGCTAATTTTTACTATATTGTTTATGTTATTATAGTTTTCTACAAATACTTTCTATCTGTGTTTTTAATCTTTGTTTTATTTTATGTATACACCAAAAGACCAAGTCAACCTACCTGGTGATAAACCTGTTTCTGATTCTGGGTTAGGTTCAATCTCCCAGGAATACATTGATACAGTGTGTGTGTGTGTGTGTGTGTGTGTGTGTGTGTGTGTGTGTGTGTGTGTGTGTGTGTGTGTGTGTGTGTGTGTGTGTGTGTGTGTGTTTTGCTGCACCTTGCTGTCGTAGTCGGAGGTGTTGACGCAGGCTTTGAGGACGTGAAGCAGCGAGTCCACCAGACCTTCACAGCAACGCAGCTGACTCCTCGCCTCCTCCCCTGCTGAGCTCAGGTTCCTCACACACACACACACACACACACACACACACACACACACACACACACACACACACACACACACACACACACACACACACACACACACACACACACACACACACACACACACACACACACACACACACACACACACACACACACACACACACACACACACACACACACACACACACACACACACACACACACACACACACACACACACACTAATTCACTTTGAGGTGCAGTGAGTGTATTCCCCCACATGGTGGCTTAAACTCTCCCCGGATACAAGTAAAGGAGCGAGGTGATCCTCCAATAGGAGCCTTCAGCTGTCACTAATGGAGCTCTGACAAGAGAACACTGCACAGAACTCCCACAATGCATTTCTATACCATCAATCTACAGCCTGGATACAGAGTGCTGGGGGCTTCTTGTGTGCAGAGATGTAGTTTAAAGCGGTCACAGGGAATAAATCAACAGCCGTTTGAGAGCAGTCATAATCACAGATGAGTGATGGAGCCATTCAAATGCATTTTGTTTGATTAGTTTGAATTAAAGTTACGGTTATGGATTCTTTCTGCAAGTTATTACGTTGGGAAATGCGCCTGGATTATATGCAGATAATAATCACCAACTATTTTGATAATTAAAAGTCATTCTTTGTGCAAAAAGGTCCAAAACAATGCAGCTTAAATGAGGAGATATGCTGCTTTGAGATGAATATCACACCTTAACATTTCTCACTATTTATTGCGACATTTTATTAACCAAATAATTCATATAGTAGGCAGGTTAATTATTAAAGCTGACAATACCCTTAGTTAAAATCATGATGGTTGTGTAGCTGCAACGTGGGTCATTTGAGGGTTGAATAAGAGAAATATCAGAGCAATATGTATCAAATGTATTTGGTATTGCAAAATAAGAAATATGCAATGTGTTAAGCTGCTGAATAATCTGGGTTTCCACGGCTCTCTATTCTAAAGGACGCCTTTTAATGAGCCAAAGCCGCGTGGCTTTATATTCAGCTCCTTTTATGGGAGTCAAATTGATGAATCATTATCCTAGGCTTTGATTTTTAACTGATGACGTTGCTGTTATTTGCTTCTACAAACCATTGTGTTCAAAGATAATCGCGATTTCTCTTTAAAGAATATGTGGCTGTGATTCAAGCAGCGTGGACAACCAGCAAACCCAAAAGTCATCCTCCAATATATATTTTAATTTAGAAAGGATTTGTTTAGTGTTGGGGCTTTTAAATGAGAAAAGGATGTGCTGATAACTAGGCGTAAACACGATGGACGATCTTTTTTGTTACTTTTCTACAAGACTTGAGCTGTGTTGAAACCAGAGAATGGAATAGAATGAATGAAGTGCAACACCTTCAGCAGGAGTGCGTTTGATTGGCTGCTCACCTCAGGCAGCCGGTGGTGTTGCGCAGCAGCAGCGAGGACTGGAACTTGACTTTGTGTTCGTCGCGGTGGGAGAGGCTGCTCCAGCCCGAGTGGGGGATGACCACGGTGTTGGTGAGCGTGCTCAGAGCGTCCCGGATGATCGTCATCTTCACCGCGTCACACGAGGAGAGGTTCCACAGCACGCCTGGGGGGGGGGGGGGGGGGGGGGGGTAGGTTTAGATAGGTTTAAAGATGAAAGCTTCCTGAAGCACAAGTACTGAAAACAGGAGAACAATTATGAATGGTGGTGTCTACTGAAAAGTACCAGAGTGTAGGAATACTCTGTTACAGTAAAAGTCCTGCATTCAAATGTTCCTCAAGTAAAAGTAGAAAAGTATTCTCATCAAAATATAGTGAAAGTAGAGACAGTAAAAGTAGTCATTGTGCAGATTGGTCCATTTCAGAATAATGTATATGATATGTTTTATAATGATTGATCATTAAAGTGTTCTCAAAGCTGGTAAAGGAGCAGATAGTTTGAATTTAAAGTTTTTAGTAGAGTACAAAGTAGCATGAAATAGAGATGCTCAAGTAAAGTACAAATATCTCAAAATTGTACTTGAGTAAATGTACTTAGTTACTTCCCACATCTGCTTTCTCGTGATGTAATGTATGTTCGGTCTTATTTCTGAAAATAGTTTTTATAATAAAGCAAATGAACATTTTGTTTGCTCTTTTTCTTCTTCTAAAACAAATCAGAGCACCATACTTTCGTAACTGATATCTTTTTAACATTCAACAGAGTAGGGTTGTCCTGCATCCACCACTGTAAAACGTGTAGATTTCATCATCAAGATCCTGACCTGAGCCTTAGAATACAACATTCCACAGAATATGAGGAGTGTATCAGCTGATATTGAGCAGTGTGTGTGTGGGTGTGGGTGTGTGTGTGTGTGTGTGTGTGTGTGTGTGTGTGTGTGTGTGTGTGTGTGTGTGTGTGTGTGTGTGTGTGTGTGTGTGTGTGTGTGTGTGTGTGGCTGCAGAGCTGTTTCCAAAGCACGTTATCTTAGCATCTGTCCCGATGACTGTGCCAGGATCTGTTCCGTCAACACCGAGCGCTGAGTGTTTGAGCCGCTGTCGCTCTCACCTCCCACAAAACAGCCCACACACACATTCACACGCTGCCAGCCAGTCAGACACACACACACACAAACACACACACTTCAGCCAGCAGACAAGCAGGCAAATGCCCACACACAGAAACACACACACACACACCACAGCGGGGTTCCAATGTTGAATGTTATGGTGAGTATGGATGCTCATTAGTTTAGGAATAACAGACCTAAACCCAACACTGGTGACATTTTCAGATGTTATGAAGAGATACACCTTCCTCCACGTTTTCACCCATCTTTCTTAGTTAAACACATTAGAATATGAATATAAAAATAACATTTGCACACAGTTCATTGCTCATTCAGATTGCATTTCACATAAGACATCAGAGGGTTGATCTGCCTCAAAGGGTCTTGAGTGAAGAGTATCAAGTATTATGACTTCTATTTTCACTCATAGCATTGTTGTTTTGCTTTCTTTTTTTTTCTGACCGGCTGAATTCAGTTTTTTTGTGGGTTAATTTAGCAAAACAGCTGATGGCGGAAGCAAGCCGAGAAACATAGAGAAGCATCCACTAATGCAGGGGTGTCCACACTACGGTCCGGGGGCCAACTGTGTCCCTAGGTCTATTTTTGATTGGTTACTTCTAAAAGTATAATGGAACATGGCACACATCGGAACATGGCATAAATCTGAAACGTGTGCTTCACTTATAATGTTCTTCTTAAATATATATTTAAGCAATAGCTCACGACAGGCCTTGGTATATGGTCATTATATCACAGTTAAGGGGCGTGGTTCGGCCCGACGTGAAGCCTTTCTTAAGCTTTGTTAGTTAGTTAGTTTCGTAACGGACGTAATGTAACAGTTGTAACGGTTGTAGCTTTTCTCAGACGCGGAGGGATACTGACTTGTAGTGAAAAGTACTACAATTCTACCCGTGATATAAGCTCATTATATCACGGCTAAGAACCAATCAGATTGCTTGATTTGACTTTTCAAATTTGTATAAGTTTTATAAGTAGAAATATATTTCACACATTCATGTGTTAATAAGCCCAATGTTTGAATACATTCAGTCAATTCAAGTTGAAAACATTTTCTAACAAATCTTAGTTACCAGCATTTGTTCTAACAAAATTAAAATAATCAAACCTTTAAGCATATTCAATTATCAAGAATCATCTACCTACATTTGATTGATTTTGGTAACTTAGAACTTACTATATGAGGCTACTGTATGGCCCTAACGCATTAAAAGAAGATTGCTAGCAAGTCATAATATTTAAAAAAAATCTCCTTAGAAAAAGGAGAAAACCTGTGAAGGATACCCACAATGCATGTTGGTGAGAACCAATTAAGTTAAACATTGTGTCAGTGCACGAGAAATCCCTTCAGATCACATCTGGACGTACCGGTGACGAGTTCGCGGACCTCGTTGTCGGTGGTCTTCCTGAGGAGGCGCAGCAGGGCGGGCACCCCCCCGCAGTTCCTCAGCGCCACCTTGTTGTTGTCCGTGGCCTTCCCGTACACCAGGTTCCTCAGGGCCCCGCAGGAGCTCTTCTGGACCTCCGTCAGCTTGTGATCCAGCAGGTCCACCAGGTGCTGGATCCCCCCCATCTGACACACCTGCAGAGGGGCAGTCAGAGAGAGGAGTTATACACAAAGTACAATCAACAAGACGGATTAATTAAGCTAATCAAGAGCAGCTGGGAGTGTGTTCTGCCGTGCTGCAGGGATGTAGAAGTGTCATACTTCTTTATTTTTATCGTGGTGATGCAGAGTCAGTCAAAAATAACAGCAGCCACGTCACCTCTTGAAAAATCACGGATATAAAGAAACACCAAACTATTTTAGCACTTTGGTAAAGCTTTCACAAAACCATAATCAGTACTTTTCATTAGTACTTCATTTATCCCGGGGAAAATCGTTTTTTGTAACATTTAACAAGATTCACAAATTAAATTAAAAAAAGACAAAAAAATAAATATAGAATAAGAATATTTCAAAAATCATAACATGTTAAAACAAATGTGCGAAAAAAGATAATTATACAAACCTAAGAAGTTATCTAAATATGGAGTTAAAATGAAGTACAATTGAAATAATAATGACAATTAGAATTAAAATAATAATAATAATCATGATGATAATAATAATAATAATAATACAAATAAAAACTGCACATTGTGCTACAATATACAGTTTATTTATTATAACACATACAGTGATGAAGTTTCAAATACACCACACTTGTATACAGTAGTAAACTAGAAGTAGTATTAATATGGTTGATGCAATGTAGTAGATCTTAATGCTAAATTGCGGTGTTTCTTTTGGAGTGAAAGTGGGGCTGCACCATGCTAAATCCCCCCTGTGGCATATTTGAAACTTTGCTTGTGTCATCTCTAAATAAAGGCGTCTCAGGAGAGCAGCAGACTCCACCCCCCCACCTCTGATTCCGTGTTCATCCGCCACAGAAAACATTTGTTTCTGGCAAAATGAGCAGGCGAGCTTCCAGGCTGCTCCAAAGGATAATTAAAAGCTCATCACCAAACGAACCAAACGGCACTGAAACGTCTCCTGCCGTTGAGCTGGAGTTATTTATTGCCCGGGAAGCGGAGCACAGAAAGAGAGAGAGAGCGGCGGCACATTTGGCACCGACGCTACCTAAAGTTTTATTGGAGCAGATGGCGCTTTGGCTAAGAGTTTGGCAGCGGAGAAAAACTAAATATGAAACCCTTAGAATAAACTCTAAGAAAGAGAGCAGAGATACAATGAGAGATATGAGGCGATGTAAATGAGCAACACTTGTAGCAATGAGAATTCAATCAATCAAAAGTTAATCACTAAATAATATCCTACTTTTACATCTTGCTGTAATTTGGCTCTTTATAGGGTTTATTTGACTGTTTGTATGTTTCACTGTAAACATGTATGTATTTTACTTTTGAGTTCTTCTGTTTTCTACTTTGAAATGTTGATGCTTTGTATGCCTTTTATTACCATACTCTTGTGTCCGAAAAAATCTTATCTTATCTTCACCTGCACGTGTGAAATAAGTCCTTGCATTCTGGGAAGTGTTTTAAATGTGCATCGTCAAATAGTTCCTTTCGGAAAACATGGGTTTTATCTGCATGCATTTTAAATCTGTCTTTAAAAGGAGTGAAGGCTGACAGCAGCACCTTCCTCCACCTGAGGACTGAGTCACGACTCTGACGTCTGCTTTTCTATTTTTACTCAGCAGACAGCGGCGCAGCGTGTCCCCGTGCCCTCACCTCCACCTTCACCCGGTTGTCTCCGTAGCACAGGTGCTGCAGGTAAGCGGCTGCGTTGGCCTGCACCGAGGGGAAGTGGTGCTGCAGCATGTGGATGACCTCCGGCAGCTCGGGGTCACGCCAGGCAAACTCCCTGAGGGGAAAAACGTACACTTGGTCTCCTTTTTCCACCAGGAAGTATCACCAAGCAACATCTGTTCAAGATGCAGGTTCAACTAAATACATTGGGACGACGAAGTTACTATTTCACTTGAAATGTAATCACTAAATAAGCAAACAACTCTGATATTGATATTTGTCATGACAGTAAAAAACGTATATAAATAAAAATGCATTTTTGCAAAAACATGGATCACAAAAAAGTCAAAAACTAAATAAATGATATTTTAATAATGCACACATGATGATATTGTGTTTGTAGATATTAGGCCTGGTTCAAATGTATTTGAATGACAATTCATTTTTGTAAAAACCTGGATAATTAACCAAAGTTAAGAATTCATTTTACATAACTATTTATTTATTTATTGTCATAATAATAATACACTTTATTCATATAGCACCTTTCATTCTTGACGCAGCCCAAAGTGCTTTACAGAGTATGACAGAAAATGACAATAACAAATGAAGTGATACTACGACAAAAATTACAATTGCCCCAAATTATAAGCCAAATTAAAAAGATAGTTTTTTAATTTACTTTTAAAAGTTTAAATTACTTTAAAATCTGATACTATGATGGTCTTAAAATGCATACTGTGTATCTTGACTCTTCTAAAGTGAGTACCTGGGGTCCTTATGGATGCTCTCGAGGGAGGGGGTGCGCGTGGCCCCCCGCTCGATGAGCCCAGAGTGGCGGTGGGAGAAGACGGGCTCCCGGTAGGGGTCCACGTACAGAGCGGCGGTGCTCAGCCCGAAGCTGCTTCTTTGGAACGGCAGCGTGCCGCAGTGGCTCGAGGCCCGGGGGAGGGTCGCCAAACCTGAGGGAAGAAAGGGGGGAGAAACTGAGTTGGATTTGAAACACATTTTACAAAGGTTTTGATTCCTCTGAGTTCAAAATAGCAGCATTTAGATAGTATGCAGTTTGCTATCGAGAGCAAAATGCATCCAAGGTCACATATGAGTTACATAAGAGCCTAAAAGAGGCGTTTGAAAGCACCCGGCTGTCTCACAGGTTTAAATCTCAGCTAAACGAAACTAAAATGGCTCCTTAGATCCTCCACTATCGAAACTCCGCAGAGCTTTCCGCTTTGAATCACTCTGCAAAGGCTTCAATTAAGAAGCACATGAAAGCTTTCTGCATAATTAAGTTGTGACCTCGGGGAGCCATAACAACAACAGTTCCTGTGCCTGCAGGACCAGATTTCACTCGCTGATTTTTAGAGGAATAATCTTCAGAACAGATGTGAAAGTTAGCCGGGTTTCTCAACCTGGGGACCGGGGCACCTGAGGGGGACGCTGATGTGAAAATACCTCGTTTAAAGTTTTGATAGTGAGTTATTTGGAGGATTAGTGAGCATTAATGTCATCATCACAACTGCTGCTCAACTTCTGTTTGTATTTTATAGTTTTACTACTGTAAGGATAGCTAGACCCTCCAGAAAAACGCGATCGCAGAATTTACCGCATAATCAGCAAAATGGCGCAGATTTTTAAAAAGCCGCATATTTATCAAAAGTCTGCATAATCCACGCATTTTTCCACACAAAGTTGAGAAAAAAGTTAACTCGTCTTGACGTGAAGTAGTGATGATGATGACGTGACGTCATCAGCTCGCGCATCACAGAAGGTAAACAACACCGTAGAGTGAACGTGTGGAACTCACACGACGAACATTTCTGCTAAAGACCAGGCAAAGCAGAACCCCGATGTATTTCACGAAAGTGGGGGGAAACTATTCTGCACCCCGTGCAACTGTGTGTTGGAGCATAAGTCTTAGAAAAAATCGAGGGTAACGACCCACTTTGATTCATTCAAACATTCGAAAATGCTTTCTGCTGCTGCGGACAAGAAAGCCAAACAACTCACGTTCACCGAGGCATCAACCTCCAAAACCCTTTAGAGGGCTACAAGAAACGAAGTGAGTAGCCTACAAGATTGAAGCTGGTCAGATAACGAACGAGTAAATGAAAACAGAATGAGGTGGAGAAGTGTGTGTGTGTGTGTATGTGTATGTGTATGTGTGTGTGTGTGTGTGTGTGTGTGTGTGTGTGTGTGTGTGTGTGTGTGTGTGTGTGTGTGTGTGTGTGTGTGTGTGTGTGTGTGTGTGTGTGTGTGTGTGTGTGTGTGTGTGTGTGTGTGTGTGTGTGTGTGTGTGTGTGTGTGTGTGTGTGTGTGTGTGTAAATAAATAAACATTGAATGTGTTTAATTGAATAGGAAAGGGGTTTAACGTTAGTGGCAGGTTGTGTGTGAGAGATAATAAATAAGACAGCCCAATATTTTAAATAAAAAATCTATTCTTTTTCGCAACTTTCCGCATATTTTTCAACTTCCATTTCCATTTCACCGCATAAAATCAGATAAAAACCCTGCATGTTTAATCGCATAATCAAGGATTTTTGCCTGCGTTTTTCTGGAGGGTCTAGATAGCTTATACTCATAAAATCAAGTTTTTTTGGCTACAATTAGACCAAGATAGTGCTGGAAAGTATGAAAGCCAGTTTCAAAAATCATTAAAATGTTGTTTAAATGTATGATCTCTTAAAATGTAGTTAATTGATGTACCTAGATGTGTTTATTTTTGTTATGTATGCTTTGCGAATAATTTCTTAAAATGCAAATAATTTTTTTTTTTTTAAATTAAATACACTGAGACGAAGCAGTTACTATTTAATTTAAAATGTTGGCTAGTATCAGTCCAAAATAGTGCTGGAAAGTAGGAAAGCCAATTGCAAAAATCATATCTAATCTAATAACTTTTCGTTTAAATGTCTGATCTCTTAAAATAACCCCTGCTATACACACAAATCCGATTGTTTTTTTTTATCGAGGGAGCCCTTGCGATGCTAGCTTCCAAGTCTGCCTACAAAAATACGTAATCACTGCATCTCTCTGTAGTGCTGCAGTACCTGTGTTGACCCTGTAGAGGGAGGGGTCGTGGGAGGGGCTGTGGTACAGGGGGCTGTGGAAGGAGCGCTCATCGAAAACGGGCGTCATGTGGCAATCCGGAGATAACGCCGCCCTCAGCTCCGGATCTATCTGCCCTGCGTGACCCACGTACGAGCTGTGGAGCCCTGTAGGGTCAAAGGTCAAAAGGTCAAACTTTATTTTAAGATTCAAGATGCAAGGTTTTATTGTCATGTGCTCAGTAGCTACAGTGTAGATGAAAAACTTAAGTCACAGGCTCCTCCAACAATGCAACATGAATACATAGGACGTAAACAAATTAAACAGATCAAATAGTGCAAGAGAATGTATTGAGATGTGCAAGTTAATACAAATTAAAATATAGTGCAAGAAGAGTCCACGTACAGTAAATGGAATATGATGTATAGATACATGTAGTTTCATTTGGAAAGGTTTTAAATTAAAGAATGCCAAAGTGGAATAGTTATAGCGCTAGCCGTAAAAACAAGACTGTAACAATAACTTAAAAATGAATAATAATTTGGAAAAATGAATAACAATGTGGCTTTTCTGAGATTTCGGGGAGAACTTAAGAAATAAATGAATTTATAATAAAGGGAATCAATTCAATTCTAGATGCTTATTGTTATTGTGTATATCTTGGTATTATCATATCAAGTCAATGAAAAGATTATGCTAATACAAATACAAATAATTCACACTGCAGCGTTATCAAACATAGAGAATTGTGGCTAATAATTGTGTGTAGGTAAATCAACTGAAAACGAACACAAATTAGCTGCAACAACTTACATTCATGCATTGCTTCAAATCCTAGCTTTTTACGGTGACTAGTATGGGCAAGTATTGGAAACATTTTCTGAGCAAGTTTTAGAGCCACTAGTAACAGCTAAAACAATCAGATCCAGAGCCTTAAAATCTCAAATGATTTTATAACTCCAATCTACAGTAAATGAAAGGACACAACACTTTACTGTTTGCTGCAAACATGAATAAGATCACAACAAACACACTAATATCAGAGACTAGAATATCACGTTTCTGCTTGTTCTTCCTCTCAAAAAGCAAACACAAATGATCTGTCTCAGGCCAATGTATAGAGACTGATCAGAAACAATTTAAGTTAAAATAAATGTTAAGTATTTGCTGGAATGATCGAATACTTCACTTACAGCAAAAGGAGAAAAAGCTGCGTAATATCAGCAACAACGGAACAAAACCTCTTCCTGCCTGTCATACACAAGTCATGTGACGCCTCATTACTCGGTGCTAGGTGAGGCCATGCAGATAAAGATTGTATTTCATAACTCATCCCGACTGCTGCTGTGCTCCTAAAGCGAATCAGCAAGTCAAACAAGCGGAGCAGAGGGTTTCTCCATCCTCCAATCTCTGAGTGGATCACTTCAAAGAGCGCTCCAATTACAAAGAGGCTTTAGGGCACGAGCAGGGGGGGGGGGGGGGTGGGGGGGGGGTCACAATGTGCACTTAGAGCTACTGATGAACAGCTATTTGCTTCATGCAGCAGGAAACTGGTCTTATTGCAAAGCACATTCCTTTGAAGGGAAATACAGACTGGTTGTGACACATGTTGTTGAATCTGGACCTCGGTCTATTTCTTTCTGAAGGAAGGGTTTTCACCAGCGGGTGATACGAAAATGTGACCTTCAGTTTAGAGGAGGCGTAAGAAACTAACACCCTGAAAAGATGGATTATGAATCGAGTGGTAAAGGTTTGAATAGAAATATTCCTCGACCACAGAGGTTCACAACTTCTCTTGATTTAATACAAACTGGATGTTTTAATATAAAAGAAGATATTATTAGCTTTGAATAGAGGGCATTTTAACCATTCATCCACCACTATTAGCTAACTTCATTATTATAAGAGGAATATTTGAATTATTACTTTTTGAGTGTATTTAGTCACTCGTTTCTAACAGTTTTTACATTACTTTTAGTTTAAAATGTGTCCTTGCTTGCTGTCTTTTTATGCACAGCTGTTACAACTCTCAACACGTTTTTTTAAAATATATATTTTCAAAGCAAATTTACATCATATTTGTGTTTGTTTATGTTAAGCTACTCCACAATTCCTCCACCCCCCCCCCCCCCCCCCCCTGAGATGCATTGCACTACTACACAAAATCAATGTAATATCTCTCCTGCCTCATACATGAAAACCACGTTAGTGACGTTGCAATTTTCAAAAAGATCATGTCACAGCTGACGTTGTGTTTCTCACCAGGTTTCACTACCTAAGCTACGAGTGATCAGTAATAGCCTAATCTTGTAAATCCATCTTTTGCTTATCTCCCTGCTGTAATCTGGGATTATGTTGGATCTGCAGGATAACTGGGAATAAGGATTTAGGCGACATATTAGGCCACTTAGCAGCGCCGCAGGATGAAAAGCACTCACGGGAGAATGGGAGGCATTGTATTCAGTTCACTGACTCTGCCTCCCACACAACCATCCGTCTACTTACACACAAACACAGAGTAGGGCCTCGACACATCAATAATATCCACAATCATCATGATATGAAAATGGACTAAATTAAAACAGCAGTCAGCTGATAATCACATGCTGATGCTGCACAGGGGCTTTGTGATGGAAACACCCCTATATGGGTCAGTGGGAGCGGCTTAGGAAAGTGACAGTGGGCAGGATGCAGGAATAAATCTGCTGCAGCATCAGCAGCGCTTTTTCAACACAAAAAAAAAGTAAATCCTCCAGCGGCTACACAGCAAAGTGTCGGGGGGGGGGAAAGTTGCCCCGATAGAGTTTTATGCTTCTGACGTCGCTTTGCAGGAGAAAGGTCATGCCTTCCTCAGGAAAAAGATGAATATAAATGGTTTAGTGTTGGTAAATGGTAATTCGCTCCGTATGTGTTTTGTAACTGACTCAATGAACAGAAATAATCCTGTTCAAGTTTCTCAGCTCATTTTTTATTCACTATCCGAGCATGTGTGTTGTACTTCATAAATAGTATATCCTTAAACCAGAACATTTGACATTTTTTATTATGGATGGATTAACTAAAATAATAACTTAAAAGGAAGAAATTGTGTGGTATTATATTCCGAAAATAAATAAAATAAGCTATATAAATGTGTAACCCTCTGAATACAATGTGGAAACATCTGAATAAAGTATATTAAATGTTGTTTAGTGGCAACATAGCTGAAATCTTAAACCCTTATGACACAGTGCACCGCCTTTTATCTTGTAATAATGAGGTCTCCTCATGGTCGTAATTTCCACTGGGGACAGGGGGGACATGTCCCCCCCACTTTTCAAAATCCCATTTGTGTCCCCCCCACTTTTTAAATGTGTTTATTATTATTTTTACGCAAGCGATCATCGTCAAGGAGGAGCGTCTTTCTGTGTGTGGCACGAGCGCATCTTGTGAGAGAGAGTTAGAAAGAGAGAGAGACAGAGAGAGAGACATAGAGAGTTACGGGGGTTGTTGTTAGCATTTGGTGCTAGCTCGGAGCTAACAGAGATTAGTAGCTGTTTCAACAATAAGGAGAGGGAGAGCTCTTTCCTGTCGGACTTTGAGAGACTGAGAGAGAGAGAGAGAGAGAGAGAGAGAAATAGAGAGAGAGACAGAGAGAGAGACTGAGAGTTACGTGGGTTGTTATTAGCATTTTGTGCTAGCTTGGAGCTAACGGAGATTAGAAGCTGTTTCAACAATAAGGAGGGGGAGAGTCCTCTCCTGTCGGACTGAGGGAGATAACGTCAGCTCAGGGAGGTTAAAGGACTCTGAGTGATTAGGTTGTAAACTTTAGTCTAAGTTATCTCAGTGGGTCTCAAACGGTTTGGTCATCTATGTAAACAAATATTTCCATATGTAATATTAGTTGTATATAAAATAAGTTAAGAAATCCTTCCAATGTGAACTATAGGTCAGTACCAAATAAAAAACACAGTTTGAAAGGGGAGTGATGAGTCCAATATGCATAAATAAAAAGAAAGAATGCAGACTAGGTAAGATACAGATAGGAGAGAGGAGTTTATCAATGATGTGTTATTGGTTGTGAGCATATTCGAATGGTTTTTTGATTATTGAAATAGCTATACAGTTCTGTTTCATATGAGTTGAGAGCTGTATCCATAAATCTCTTAATTTGTGCACCAGATTGATGCATTCAACTTCAATTTAAAGAAACAAATCTTCCCGGGGGTGCATGCCCCCGGACCCCCCTAGAGGATATGAGGTCATCACAAATAAAACAGGCTCACATGGATAGGATACTAGATAAGTGTGCACACTCATTATATACACTACACATTTTTCTTGGATTTGTTAACACTATAGTCCCTAATATATTTGTAGAAAGGCAGGAAATGGAATTAAATTGAGAAAATGTTTCATTGTGGAGGACCCCCTGTTTTGTGTCCCCCCCCCACTTCTCAAAACAAAGTTACACCCTTGCTTGTGATTATGATGTTTTTGTCTTACATAATGAGTTTCTTTTCTCGATAATAATGAGGTGTTCTCTAGTAATTATTACATAGAAAGCCACACATTACAATACTATGTCCTTCCTCTGGTAGGCTATGACTTTTTATTAACACTAACTGCCCTTTAACAATGATATACATGTTGTATACTGATTGAACATATCATATTGGGTTAATAAACATAGTATTGCACCCGATAATTTAGCTTATGTTTGCATTTATTTCAACTTTAAAAAATCAAGTGAAAGCTAAAGCAGGCTACTTAGCATTAGTTCACTGTATGTGTGCTATGTGCTATCTACTGCCGATTTAACGAGTCTGAAGTTTTGTTTCTACAGGAAGTGTGTAACTAGACGTCAACTATCCATTGATTGCTTCGTTACAAACCGATAGATACTAACACGGTTTGTTCTCACGGACATCAATTCGCTAAACGGTGCATGAGAGAGAAGCTCAAGAGGAAGCACTTCGCATCAGGCAGCTGTTATCCACTGTCTTTCTTTTGTTTTGTTTTCCTCCACTGATCAATCCCCCCGCAAGATTACATCAAACACATGCACCTTGTGAAAGATGACATCCCTTATTTTCATACGGGCGTGCATCAAATGAAATGTTATCAAACCCAGCAGCATTATCTGCCCGTGCTGGAAGAAGATTAGACTGGAAACTCCATGAAATGAGCTCCCTGAGCCCGCTTAGAGATAGCATCACATGCAGAGCTTGCAGAAAGTTATTTTGATCAATATGCGCATTTATAGGATGATTCAGGAAACTCTGCTGCTCAGTAAAAGGGTTGTTTGCTACAATATTCAATCTGCTCAGTCCGCTTCCCCTGGACAAAGGACAGGTTATTAAATCGTGGTGGAGCGTGGCTTTGTTTATTTACAAGAGCTGCTGAAAACATTTATTCAGGCTTGGGTAATAATCAGGATAGAAAAAAAAAACGGAACTGTATACCGTATTCGAAAATAGAGATTACTAGCAGGATTAAAGTGTTACAGTACATTCTGAAATAAAGATTGATATATTAAAAAGTAAAAAACATCTTATTGTTATTCATTTTATCATTGGTATTTTATTTGCATTGCATTTGTTACTAAGGTAATGCAAAAGTAACGGAAAGTAATCAGGTTACTTTTATATTTTGACACTCAGATTAGGCTACTGTTACATTTTTTGACATGTATTTAGTTATCGTAACAGATTACATTTCTAAAGTAACCCTGATCTCTGAAGCCAGACCCTGCAGTAAAGTGCTTTTCTCAAAGGAAACTAAACGCCACATTTTGATAGATTTGACCAGAAGTGTAAACTGACGCTCTATCCGACTAACCAGAGCACTGAACAGAGGGCAATAAGAAACAATACACCTTCCACTCCATATGCTTTCATTAGTCCTGCGTGTCTGTGAAACACGATATCAAACCACCATCACAAAGACAAACACTGAAGGACGAAGGCTGTAAAGCTCCCAGAGTTCCCTCAGAAGCACAACAATGCTTCATATTCCCTTTTGTTTAATGTGGCTGTAAGGTTTTATCACGTCGTATCATTTAATGTCCTGCTGAGAGGGAAAATCACTGGACCGAACTAAATGATGAATAAAAAGGTATTGTTTAAATATCCTTTCCATGAAATGTTGCTGTGTTAAATAAAACACTTATACAACTGACTTTGTGCAGTTACAAATGTAATATATAGATAGATAGATAGATAGATAGATAGATAGATAGATAGATAGATAGATAGATAGATAGATAGATACTTTTTGAATCTAAAGTTAATTCCCTAAATTGGGAAATTATTTTGTGACAGGACCAGTGTTCAACATTAGAATACAAATACTTAAAAAGTGGAATAGAATCAACAATTAAAAATAAAATGAAAAATAGTATATCAAATATAAACAATATCAAATATAACCTGAGCTTTTTGTTAGACTGTAGATCAGACATTCCCAACATGGGGTCATGTTTAATAGGATGAAAGAAAAATATGTAATATTTGGAATAATAATAATAATAATAATATAATTATAATAATAATTAAAATGAGATCTTATTTTGTTATTAATGTTACAGTCATTGCTACTATTTATTTTGCTTTTAATATTTTCCTAGAAATCTAAATGTGTTGGGAAATTCGTAAAGTATACTGTTGTTACTTAGACACATTGTAGACTACCCCTCTTTATGAATAAAGATAATTATCACCTTGTAAAAATGTCAGACATTTGTCATCAGTGAAGAGCGGTAACAAGTGATACATTCCAGACCCAGGTGTGGATACAAGGCTCCAGGTGTGGATACATGGCTCCAGGTGTGGATACATGGCTCCAGGTGTGGATACAAGGCTCCAGGTGTGGATACATGGTGCCAGGTTGGTTCCATGGCTCCAGGTTGGTTCCATGGAGCCAGGTTGGTTCCATGGTGACAGGTGAGCTATACGGCGGCCCCTTCTACATATTTATGTTGCATTGTTAGAGGAGCCTGTGACTTTGGTTTTGTATTGCATATCTACTCTGTAGCTGTGCATATGAAAATAAAGCCCTATGAACTTTAACCTGTGCGTGGTACTGACCGATGAGGCTGTCAGGCCGTGGCAGCCCCCCCCTCTGGAACAGGCCGTAGGGGTCCCCTGCCCCGTAGCCCAGCGGCTGGCTCTGCCGGGGCAGCGTTGATCCGTAGTGCTGCGGCACCGCCGTCATCCCCGACCTCAGAGGGGACCCCGTCAGACACCTCCCCTCAACCAGGGACAGGGTGGAGCCCAGGCGACCCCCCCCACCTACTCCCAGCACCACTCCCCCCAGGGCCTGGGTGGCGTCGGTTGGGGAGGAGGGCGAGGGGCAGGAGGGCGGCATGGAGGTCCCGAGGAACACGGCCGCCAGAGGTTTGGGCTCCGAGAGGATGGGGGAGTCGTAGGTGCTGCCCTGGGAGGTCCGCAGGGAGATCCGGGAGGGGGAGACGGTGCCCCCTCCCGGAGACTGGCTCCTGGAGGGGAGGGACGTCATCCTCCGTAAGACCCTGCCCGACACCTGAGGGAGGATGGAAGATGATCAGAGGGGGAAGAAGTACTTGAGTACATGTATTTTGTCCAGCTGAATATTCTAAATGTCATATTGTGTAAGCAGGCATTTGCTTTTATTGAAGCCCTTTTATTTTAACAGGTCATTATGCTCTAGGAGTAAATACCGTTCAATTATGCATGCATTCAATTAAGCATAAAATGTCAAGCCCTGTAAAATGCTTTAAGGCCCACTATTAGGACAGTGAAGAAAACAAAAGGAAAATCGATGAGAAAAAAGGAATCTTACAGAACAAAACTATAAAATAAATAAATAAAATATGTGTAAAATATCTAAAAATGTGCAACATATAATGTTATTATTGGATACATAATCAAAACATAATCAAAGCATAATATATCTTTCTAGGCAAAAACAACTACTCTAACTGAATGATGTTTTTGCATCCTACATGTTTCTTTGGCAGTTATGCAAAGTTTAACCACAGATTAAAGTAGAGAAGTTATTGTAGATTCTTCAAGGTCATTATCAAATGACATTTTTAGCAGATTTGTTGTATTAAGATTGACTCTACAGGGCCCAAAACAACAAAAAAGGTCAAGTATAATATCCACACTGTTGAAAACTAATCACTTAAGCATATGTTTTCTGAATTTGAAATGAGGCTCTGCACACTGCACTGCAAATGTACTGTAATGTGACACTTAGCGGCAGGATGCTAACTGATGAAGGGCATCGTGATAAGTGATCGTGTGTGCTTTTGTTTTAATGTCTACATTCATTATACTGTATGCTGAGTTCTGCCAGTAAATATATTACATTTCTGGGAAGATTTGACAGTATATTTCACATGTATGCTAACACAAATCTACTTTTCCCTACCAAGTGTAAAATGTCCCTCAATTACAGACGGAGGCAACTGGATGCCGATCTGTGGCGCCTTAATCCATCAAAGCTCCGACGCCTCGAAGGGAAATTAAGAGCCGAGACATGTAAGCCCATCCAGTGAGGAATAAATCAGGAGAACATTCAAATGGGCTCCCTATCTGTCATTCCTGCTGCTACTGTCATGCAATGAGCATATCATTATTAACCACAATGAGAGAATAATGGGACGCAGTCTTAAAGGTACGACTCGTTCTGATTTGAAGGCTTTAGCTATTGTTCTTATTATTGAGCAGCCATTGCTTTAGGGAAGAATAATAGTATTCACAGCAAAAAAACACACTCCATTTGAAGTGACTGAAACATGTAAGAAGTAGAAAATGATTTTTCATTTGCTGCAAGGATCAATTGAGCGACTGTTTTTAGTCATTTATTCTTCATCAGCAATTGACCGGACTGTTTATTTCCACCTTATCCATGTTAGCCCAACATTAAAACATTTATTAATGATTTGAAAGATCCATAAAAGCTACTAACAGTAATTATCGAGCCCTTACTAGCAACCATTGTTGTAGGGATAGGGATTATTTATTATTCAAATATTTCAGATGACAGCAGTCTGAAATATGTGAGGAATAATACACGCAGTAAGTATCTGTACTGGAGCTTCAGCACACGGGTCTTTCCAGAACAAATGGTAGTGCAAATGTTGAAATGAACATATTTAGGTTGATTATAAGGACTTTTCAGCCATGTTATTCCAAAGTGATCAACATTTCAAGCTCCAAAACAGCTATTTTATTAATCAACCAGTCTTATTATTTATATATATTATATAAGTGTATTGTGTAAGTGTAAGAGCCTGGATTTTGAAATGTCCTTGCCAATAATTGAACTATTATGCTTATGAGAATAAAACCTTTGAATCTTGAATTGAGTCTAAATCATCTTGTGGGGAAATTGTTATCTCAACGGCCTTCCAACTGAATAACCTTTGAACCTCAGCTTTTAGAGCAACATTAGAATGACTCGTGTAGATGCGACCCACCTGCCCAGAGGCTTGACCCTCGGCCCTCGGGCTCCTGGACAGCGAGGCGCGGGGCTCCGAGCGCACCACGTTCTGGTTGCTGTAGTAACTCACGCTGCTGTCTTGGTAACCGCTGTCTGAATACGAGGTCATCTGCGCCGAGTGACCCCCCGAGCCTGAGAGGAAGGGGAGATCAGGGGGTGAGGAAACACTGCGTTGTTATCGCAGCACTTTGAGGGGCAATCAAACCCATCAGCAGTCTATACCAGCCTCTGGATTTGCATATTATCTCACATGGCTTTGAACTTGTTAAAAGGCATTATGCGTATAAATACGTGCACATGCATATCTGCATTACGCCTTTATGCTGGCCCTGGAACAATCTGCATATCGCTTCAGTAACGCTGGCCTACTTTCTCCTGCTGGATAAAGAAGAGGGATGTGCTCACACTAACAGACCACTTCGACTGCGTGGAATAAATAAGAGCAAAGAAAAAGGATAATTACTGTATTACACTACATATTTCAAATAATAATATGTTTTTTGCAATTAGTATCTTTAATAATATAAATACGACACTGTATAATTTGTAATATACACATTTTTACATATTTATTTTTGTTGAATTTGAACATTTTGATATTATTATTTTTAATTATTTTTGTATTTTGTTGTATTGTATTTTATTCAATTTATTCTTTTTTATTTCAATTTAATTCTTAAATGGAGCAACTGTTACACAACTCATTTTCACCCTGGGATAAATGAAGTATCTAAATGGTGAAGTGTTGACTGATGATATTTTCATTCATTATAATATAAAAGGAGGTTGAAAAATGTTTGTTTAAAAGGATTTGCTTCAGGCTTTACTGGAAGCAAAACAGGTGGTGTGAGTTTTGACTATTTGATGATTACTATTTAAAGTCTGTTTGTTCAATATACTCAGAGAAGATAAAACAGCAACATAAAAGTGCACAGCTGCTCTCTCTGACTGCATCAACGCTTCCTTTCTTTTTCCTGGTTTAACAAAAGCTGTGAGGAAGCCTGATGGACCGAAGTGTCCCGCGCTCCAGTGGAGAAATGTCCGACAGCGACACGCCCAGGTGTGAAAATATGAGAAGCTCTTCTGGCAACATGCTTTCAAATAAAGAATGAAACCACGAGCAGAACAGATTTTTCAGTCGATGGCTATAACTAATGCGCTGTATAAATAAAGTTGGATTGAATTGGATTGATAAACTGAATAACTGCTTTTAAAGGGTTTCAGATATTTTTTTCACAGTATCAAATGTAACGTGAAATTATATATTATTTCATTTTGATTGTCTGTGTTGTTATTTTGGCATCTTTTCTTAATCTATACATACTATTGCATGTCTGTCAGGCCATGGGATATACATTTTTAAAACACACACAACTTAAGCAACAATATTCAACATTCTTCTCCTTTGTTGCTCTCTCGCAAGTTTCTTGAGACAAATGTGTAAAATGTGATATTGGGCTTTACACATGAAATTGAATTGATAAAATACAAGTGGAATTTCTTTAGAAAATGTGGCTATTCCTCCCAAGAGTGCTTCACACATCATAACCCCAGCTTTAAATGTGGTTCCGACTATGTGGGGTGTACATTAACAGACCCTCACTGTCATGCAGCGAGGCGCGGTCGGGTTCAGGCATGAAGAGACCCTCCTCCACCTCCAGCTGACGCCCAGGACACCCAGACGCCTCCATCACTCCACCCTGCAACTCTCCACCTGTGAAAGCATCTGCCATTAGCCCAAAAACAGAGAGCAAGTCCTGGGTAGACTTTCTAACAAACGTTTCTAAGCAAATTCAGACTGAAAAAAGGACATTTCCTAACAAAATAGCACAGGCAAAAGTCTGTCACCTTTGCAGACAGAACCCAAAAAATATGAAAAGTACTGATTCTCTGTCACCAAATAACACAGCATTTTATAAAAGTGCTTTTGTTTTTATTGGAAAGAAGACAGTGAGGAATGGCCGAGGAAACAGAGGAGAGGGATCTGTGACAGAATAGTAAATGGGTCCATTTCAAAGCTCATATATTCTGGCGGAAACATTGTTTTGTTTTGCTTCACTGGCCTTCTTCCTTTTGAGGCTAAATTGTCTTTCTGCATCTGGAAAAACGCTTTCCTTACAGCCAACATCATATGGAACCCATCTTATTTGAAGCCGTATAATCTTTATCTTATTCCTTGTGGTTTTGAAACCTGAAGTGGTCATCTCTCTGTCGCCGTATCATCTTAAAAATAGCTTTGAATATCTTTAAAGGTTAAAAGTGAGAATTCATACCTGCAGATCTCCATGCAAACGACTTCTCGGACGAGCTTCAGGAGGAGAGGAGAGAAGAGGAGGAAATGGAGGAGAGGAGAAAGCAGAGAGGGACGCAAATCAAATCAGAGTCATGGCCGAACACTTTACATTCAATCAGTCTAGGAGGAGGGTAAAAAAAGGTTTCAAATGTAAAAAGGAACTCTGTCTATCGAAGGAATCTCTTGCCTCGAAAACATTTCAATGTAAAATGAATATGAAGACTGTCTGTATTGTGTCGAATCCAATTCACCCTTCAAATTGATATCAAAATGAAAGTGAGTTGACCCCAGCTGGGGATCGGACATGTTATACAGCAATAACCTCACATGCATTTTGATATATGGGCTAACACCTGCAGCTGAAAAACAATCATTTATGTTAAGTAATACAATTATATATAAGAGACCACAATAAAAGGTTATGTGACAATCTGGAACAATTGCAAACAATTTTGCATCTTAAAAAAGTGTTTTTAAAGGTTAAAATTGAATAAAATAGTTCCTATTTATGCACATTAGGTATTGTAGTTGTGTTTCAATGTGATATTTATACAATGTGAGGCCTCAATAACTTAAAAAATAATCCGAAATTTTTAAAGGTTTTTATTAACTGTATGATACTATTGGTGTTAATTCAAACAACTTGGTGCTATATGCTTGAACAAATAGAATATTTCTGAGTGTATTTTATTCATATTTTGCTGGAATATAACATACATGGTTTGAGATTCAATGCACGACACGTGAGCTTCATGCTTACCTGCTGCTGTCTCCCGCTGGCGACTCAGCTCCCAGCATGCACCTCTCCAGCTGGCTGGCCACAATCTGCCGCTCCTCCTCGAGCTCTCGAGTCAGCCGCTCAAACTGAAGCTCCTGCAGGAAGACATTCACGACGGTGATTATTACCCGACACTCACCATGACACGGCCATTTAAGCCTCCTTATAAGCCCTATTTGATGCCAGTTAGAATTAAACCTAAAGACCCATTTTGTGTTTATCCTGAATGACATCGCGGGTTTTCTCACAGACGCTGAGAGACTGTTAAAGGGGTTTAAGATTTAAAACCTGTGTCCGGGACCTTTTAATGGCCTTCAGTTCAGATAATGTAATTACACACATTTGAAGAATTCGAGGATTGAGCAGAAAAATTATCAAATATAAATGTCAACGGCTCTTTTTTTATTGTCTGTCAGAGACACTTCTTACTAATAATGTAGCTTAGCATCAGATCATTAAAACTTGCTTTCTTGTTGAGTGGCCTTAGTTATTTACGTCATACTGCGTAGACTCCTATATCTCATACTGTACATAAAAGAGTACAGTGTTTCTCACAAGATGTTGCCTGGACATTTATATGATGCATTCATATGTACAGCATGTTATATGCACAAGTTTTCTTAATACTGAATACATTTTTCTCCTCCAGCAAGACGACTCCCTTAGCATGAACTCATTATTCACGGATTCACGCATACATTATCGTCATTCTGCACAATGCCATTCAGTTTAAGCTCAGTCCATTATGCTACACACAAAAAACATGATGAAAAAAACAGAAACAATGGAAGTGTATTCCTTAAGTGCATTTTTTCAATTTGCAAAAAAACTCAAGTTGGAAACAATGGTACATTATCAGGGCATTAATATTGTGCAAGTTGGGTTTTATATAAAGGGAGATGAGGGGAAAAGATACAATCGTCTAAAAACCCTCTGACATTGTTGGTGCATATTACATTACATGACATTTGTTAGACGCTTTTATCCAAAGCGACTTACATACATTCAGTACAGTGGGCAATCCCCACAGGAGCAATTTGGGGTGAAGTGTCCCAGGGACACAACGACATGCTGACTGCAGTGGGACTCAAACTTGCTATCCCCTGATTTGAAGTCCAGCACTCTACCCACTGAGCAACAGCCTCCCTTATAGGGTAAGCAGTAAATATGCAACTGTCAAAGTCATTTTTAAACATTTGCAGCATGACCTTTAACGGCGGTTAAAATCAAATGCACGAGACATTTGATCTTTTTGCCACCATTACAAACGCAGTTTTTCCATGGGAGTTTAAGAATGAGCATTTGTAATGAAGGTTAAAGTGAATCAGATGTTGTTGCTCCCCTAAAAACCCAATGACCTGATGATTTAAGATTTACAAATATAATTTGAACTTGTATTATTAGTTTGTACAGTGTCCAAAATCAATAAGGCACAGACACAATGTATTATCTATGTGAAAATATGCATTAAATGTGGCCATTAGTGTCCTTTTGGCAACAATCCAACCCAAACACCACCACACTAAAGTGTGCCCTACTTATTCAAAGCCTTAGGAGCTGGTAGGGATCCAATGCCTTGCTCAAAGGTTTGCCGGTAGAGCAGATGTTTGCGGTGGGATAGCTGGTCGTTTTGGCAGTCCCCTCATTTGTATTCTGTTACATAACACCGAGGCTTCCCAGCTGCTTCATAAATCTTCGAGGAATCACAGCTGGTGTCATCACGGAGACCGAGGGGGGGGTTTCTCTGTCTGCGAACAACGTCTAAATATAAAAACACCACACAGCTTGGCTAGGAAACTTGTTTTGAAGTCACCCAGGAAAAGCTCTCGGAGAAAGAGAAAGGTCTGAAGAGATCGATGTGTTTGCGGTGACACAGTAAACAGGGTTGTGTATCGACGGTAGTTTTAAGGTCACTTTCACAGTCTCAAAAAAAAAAATGATAGCCTTGCATTCAACCACTAGAGGAGGAAGTGTTTGATCATTTCATTAAAAGCCCCAAGCCTGCTTTTCAGGTTTCAGGCTCGAAAATGACATTCCCTGAACAAATGACCATATCTTCCCTTCTAAAAGGGTTAAATTAATAATCTTTTCTCTCAAAGTAATGATAAACCTGTGAGTTGGATGTAGAAAAGTCAGACTCAATATAGATGTTTTTTTATTTTAAAGAAAATTCAGATTGAACATGGTAAAAAACTGTAAATTATAGTGTCCGTCCAAAAGATATTTTGTACTTATAGTGAAAACTACCCTTGGATGATGGGTTAGAAGACTAAAAGCTTTAGGAATCCAAAGTACAACATATAATAAGTACCCTGTATCAAGATTGGTGCAAAACAAGTGATATTTGACCTTTTTAAGACAGATTTAGCAAAAAAACCTCTTCTGGGGCCATTTGGGTGGATTTTCCAAATATCTGGCCCCCCTTGTTCGATTTTGACATGTGACATCTCTTTCTGACCGTTAGAGCCAATAGAATCGAAGGGACATCGTCCCGCACACAAGATGGCGTCTTCGCTCATTCAATCTTGCAACAGAGCGTAGGAATGGCCTGCACTGATGTTTGAAAACGGAATTGCAGTTTTATTGCTTATATATTATCTACGGAGCCCCCTAAGGGACATGGAGAAGAAAAAAAAAAAATTGGAAAATAGAAGAAAAAAAAATGTTTTGCGAAATCTCGCAAAACCCCGTTGCAGTTTGTAGACGGTCCCTAAGCACTCCTCTCCCTCCTCTAGCTGCAGATTTGTACCAATTCTTGATGCTCGGATGACGGCGCGTATCGAACTGTTCTGATAAAAACGACTCTGTAGCTCATTGTCTACACCTTGCTATGATTGTAAAGTCATGTTGTTTGTATTTTTACAACGTTATGTTCATGAGTTATTGATCCGCGAAATTCGAATCTGTCAATAACTCAGCTCAGAGGGACGTGCATGTCCCGTCGCTCTGAGTGTTCTCTTGTGAAACCCTTTATATATACAGTCTATGTGTGAAACCCGTGCCTATTGCCAAGCACTGATGTTATATCTTTATATTTAAGGCCAAGCTCAAAGTAAAATCGATGAACCACTCCATTGTTGTGGTTTCTGTGTTGCCGTTGCAGCCGAACTGACCAGGAAGTACATTGAACTAAATGAAAAGTTTTGCGAGATTTCGCAAAAGTTTTGCGAGATCTCACAAAGGGGTTTTGCGAGATCTAGCAAAAGTATTGCGAGATCTCGCAAAGGTATTGCGAGATCTCGCAAAGGTTTTGCGAGATCTCGCAAAGGTTTTGCGAGATCTCGCAAAGGTTTTGTGAGGTCTCGCAAAACATTATTTATTTATTTTCAAATAAAAAAAATTCTTCTCCATGTCCCCTAGGGGGCTCCATAATTATCAGAACATTTCAAAGGGGACACAGCCACATTGGATATTAACCTATGGATTAACTACAGCAGTGGTTCTCAACTGGTGGGTCGCGGACCCGTTTCGAGTGGGTCGCGGATGTGTGAGTGAAGAACAAAAAAGAAAAAGAAAAAAATTGGAATTCTTTTTTTTGGGGGGAAAAAGTCAAACTTTTATTTTGAAGGCCCGATTTTCTAACGCTGTGCATGTAGTCGGCATTCGACTGGAAGTACTGGAGAACATTAACGGTTTTGAAAACTTCTGTCACATAGTGATCATCTTCTCAATAAAATATCTTTGCTGATGTTTTTTCGAGTCTTCTTGCCAATCAGAATCAAGATTGTTGCCGGAAGTCCCCACGGAGAATAACTTTCCGGTAGAACTCTTCTTTATACATCCATGGGTACAACTTCAGATAAAAATGAACACATAATGAAATATGACCCCCGGTTTGATGATTGACAGGTCACAGAACAATGGGAGCTATCTACCCTTACCCACAATTTAAAGTAAGTCACACAGACTCTCCTCTTTACTCTTCTCGCAGCAAGATGTCAGAACAAAGTGAAAAACAAACAATGGCATAAAATATTATTAATATGTCGGGTAGTGATAGATTTATTTATTTTCTTCTCAGAGTGTACCAGAATGCATAGTTTATGTTAGTATTTCTAAAAATCTCCTGGGGGAGAATCCCTCCAGACCCCCCTGCTGGGGTTGGGTTTTCAGCATATGTGCATTTTTATACAGTTCAGCTTTGATTTCATCATCTCATTAAACCTTTTTTAAAAGCATACTTTAGTTCTGTGAAGGGATATAAGGGATATATGCACTGTACTTCACTTGTATTAATATTGTATGCTGAAAAGCGTATATATTACAGCACGTTTTTTTGTTGAATAGATTTGAGTGCTTCAAAATGTTGGGTCGCGATGTATTGAACAAGTAAAAAGTGGGTCCCGAGGCCTGACCAGTTGAGAACCACTGAACTACAGCATCGTTGTTATCGTTTTAATGCCATTGAAGACCAGTTTTGACCAGACAAAACCAAGGTAAGACATGTTAGCGTTGTAGGCTACCTAGCGCCACATGTTTTGATGTACGTTTTTGTTGATAGAGTTGCGAGTTTGTATCTTTCAGTGTTGAGGTGGGCACAGTTAGATTCTGTGTCTTTACGGTCATAAACGATGTGTTGGATGTGCAGCTAGGATAAGTAATAAGGAAGCTAGGAGTGATTTTCGGTGCAGTAATAGGTTAGCATTTTTCGCTCGGGGCTAATTCAGAGGCTCTTGTGGCATTAGCATTGTGTTTTTTCTTCTTTTTTTTTTTTGTAAATGAAAAAAATCAGTTAAATTAGTTTTTTCCCATTAAATGGATATAAAATATTCATAGTTTATTAAATATTAAAGTTCCTTAGACGTTGTTTCCTGCAAATGACGCGATTTCGGCGCCGGAACCGGGTCCGTGGGCCTTAAGAGGTTAAGTAAAAGTGCCAATACCATAATGTGAAGACACTCAAGATCTTTACAAGTCATCAGATCGCCCTAGTATCAGATACATCCATTTTTATAGTATATTTTAAGTATCACTACTCATAATTTAATCTGATGTCCCCTGTGACGGATTAACATATAGGCCTACTGTATATATGTGTTGTTGGATGGAGTGCACTTCAACAAAAGGGCAAATGAAATATTTCTGACCAGCATTCGCTAAGTCCTGATGGAAATTCTGCGGAAATTTCACACCTAATGTTTCTCCTCATGCTCCATGTTCCCACAAAAAAGAAGAACTGAAGTGGTGAAAATATCTGTTTACATGAGTCAGTTTTAACTGAACAGATCATTCAGTTAAAACAAGCAGTGGATTTTAAAATGTACACTTTGGTTAATTTTCTATCTTTTTGAGATTAAACATCAATTTCTCGCTTACTTACTGACAAACCAATACACTACCATACAAAGGAAGGCAATTTTGAATAACAACTCAGAATAAAATAGTGAATACAATTATCTTAAGATAAGGCTAGCTGTCATACAATCGAATTCTGGTCATATATTCATTGTATTATAGCAAAACAATTTTCCTATGTTAAACCCAGGGTCTAAATGTTTAGATGTTGGTGTTACTGGGACACTGTGATTAACATTAAATACTACAGACACTATCGTTTATCGATCTTTTACTGCTACGGTAGGGTAAAAGCCCTTGAAATGATAATCCTTTAAAACTACAAAAGACACACGCAGCTTTTCATCTGTTTAGGTCTCTTGATAAAAGCTCTTTAGTATTTGGGTCAGCTCTGGCCTTGATGCACAGACTCCCTTTAGTCAGATGGTGAACAGTGATTTAGGTAATGTTCTCATCAGGTCGGTTAGTTGCGTGAGTCATCCACTTTAGACCGTCTGCATGCTATAGAAGCTAGAAGCTAACCGGCCTCATTTCGGTGTCAACAAACCTGAAATCTGAGAGAACCCCATCAGTCAGACATAATCTAACATAGTTTTCCACCCAGATATGAACAGGTGACTGTCTATAAATGATCACTTCAGCTCATGAAACTTTAATGATCCCCTTAAGGAGATCGGGTACACACAGCACATTTTGCTGTGTTAATAAGTGTTGATTTTTCTGCAGCAATTATTCCGAGTTAATTGCAAAGATTTCGGTCCACTTATAGGGCTGATATGCCTCTGAGGCGACTGCTCCAAAAATATAGCAAAAATGGTAATTTACTTTTAGTTTGAGTCCACACTAACAAGCCAATTAAGGGATGTTTCCCGCTAAATGTTAAGGGGGTTTTCACTTCTTTAAGTAGAGACTTTTTCAATATGGTTTTGTGTTTTGGCGAGTTTCTAGCTTCAGGTTGCTTCAATATGGGTCATGAAATATACCCAAAATATCTATAAATATATATATCTATGTATACATTAAGCTGTAGATCTGTTAATAAGACAAAACTACTTAAAAAACCACTGATCTTTTCATAGAAGTCGTACACATTTAACACAAGGAGGTAACACTGTTGTGAAGTTCAGGTTAATTAATTACAACGTTTTCAAGGTGATAATAGGGAAGACTGGGGAGAAACTGAAAAACTAATTAGTGATTAAGTGAGATAACCCTTAAGGTTTTTATTAAAAAAAACTAAACTTGGTGGGATCAAATGGAGGAGGAGAGGTTTTAAGATGTATCTAGCGTGGAAGGATTACAAAATGCAGGTCACCTTGAGTACAAAATGGAATGATTGACACATTCAGTACTTTAAGGGACACAACAGTGTGCCATTAAATCCCGAACGTGCTGCATGCTGTCACAGCGTCCCTGCTGACAGAGCAGCACAGAGACAGGCCGGGGACACACAGCCCTCCTTTGTCCCCACACGCCCCCCCCCCCCCCCAGGGACAGACAGTGCCACATTGCGCCAGTCACCTCGTGATGGCTGGGAACAAGCCCGAGTCCTGCGTACCAGCTGGGGGGCTACCGGACCACTCTCCACAGCACTTATCTAGTGACACTAACCTCTTCCGTCTTCTCGCTGTGACTAATCATCGTTTATCCACACTGCATCTGTGATAGTGTTCGTCCTAGTTCTGCCGCTGCGACACAATCCTGCTCCTGCTTTAAAATCACCATCTCCAAACAGAGCATTCACGCTTTAAGACGTCTCTGAAACGGCAGCTTATGGCCTATTTTTCAGCACGGGACGTATTTTAAGTATGACGTCATGATGGCACAGACATAGAAGGAAACTTGGCAGCCACAACATCGAGAAACCATAAGAGAGATACTACACCCACAATAGCCTCAAAAACACCTGAATCACTTCAGTTTTGCCTTTTCTCTTCCTCTCTCCGCCTACACATGTAACCCACAGATGGATTCAAACACTTTGTCTCTTTATACCCTCAAACGCCCACCTTTAAAAGCAACAAGTTCTGGGAGGGAGTGGAAGCCACTGAGGAGATGAGACAAATTGGGTTGACTAGGAGAGTAAATAACTCCAGTAAACATGACAGATTGATGCGATCGGAAACTGTGTCTGACGCTGGATATCCGTATTTGATTTCCACGAGAGGAGCTTCCTGTTCCAGCACAGACCGCTCCCATGACACGCTGCCTTGAGCATCCCTGATCTTGAGTCAAAACGGCAGGCTGCACCAACAGGCCATCACAAGCCCTTCTCCTTCCCAGAATATGACAGGGAGCATGCCTTTAATCCAGGGAGATGTCAAACAGCAACAGTTTGCTGTCTCTGATACCGTATGAGGCAAACAGAAAGTGCTCACACAGCTCCATCAATCGTATCGGGATACAATAAATTCACTTTAACAACATACGTTCTGTTTCTGGCCCTAATCGTCAAAATCAATCCCATCGTTGCAGAGAGCTGACGTGGCCCAGTTGTTGTTTTTTTTTATTGAGCTTTTTTCCCCCCCTTCTTCTCTGTCCTGGGAGCGCTTTGCTGAGCAGGCATGTTTTTTTCAGCAGCACCATGCGTCACATTTATACAGCGAAAAACCTGAGTTAACACCTGGGAGCTACACAACCAAAGTTTGCTGCTGGGAGACAGACATCTTCAGATGAACAGCTGATAACATCTGATTCCCCAAATGAACATCATAACAGGATGGAAAGCATTGTATTGTTTATGACCACCATGCTGTGCAGCCAAGCTTTGTTCAAACTCCCATATCTTTATTTTCAATTGTCATGTCCATTAACCAAAACCACTCAGATATTTCTGAACTGAATTATAGAGAAACCTTAAAAGGAAGAATCTAAAATAGCTTTATTATTTTTGGTGCTTTGAGGCGCTTCTCTCTGATTCTTCTAAACATTTTTCTGATTATGCTCAAAATAATATTGAACTTGCTGCTGTGAATTAGAAGTCATGCATTAAATATGATATATATTATAAAGACTGAAAACAAGGAGACACGCTTGGTCCAAAGAAAATAAATCAGAGCCCCTCTCATTAAGTATCACTTTCATTTCGATTTAAACGGTTTGAAAAATGATAAGTAAAAAGCCACCACACAAGTATGCCTACGTGACCTTGGAGGTCAAATTCAAATGTCAACGCAAACTAGCACCAAACGTTATATTGTGACAGCTCTGAAAACTGCTTTGATCTGATATCAGAGACACGTATCAGAGTCGATTTCACACAGGATGCAAAAAGCAGCTACGGACAGCTCATCTTTCATCTTGGCAGCAAGCTGTTGTCTCAACATCTACTCAATCTCACAGTGTTTGCTCAAGAAGTGACAAAATCATCTGTTTCGCCGACTCTGTGTCGGTTTTAGGTTTCCAAGTCTGTGGCATTTCTCTCTGCTCACCACGTCCATCACTCTCCCACTTTTAATGGGCTAAATGAGAGCAAAGTGGAGAAGCATCAGGCCCCGAACACAAAGGAAGGCAATAGCTGATGTGCTCCATTTAGCATGTCTAATGTGACATTTCTGTGGAGGAACTGGAGGCGGTGGATTTGCCGCTCGAACAGCGCCGTCGTCTGCATTTTTAACACGGAGAAAGGTAAAGAAACTCGATTATATGTCCTCCTCGCTG
The DNA here is from genome assembly GCF_949606895.1 of Notothenia rossii. Classification (NCBI taxonomy): domain Eukaryota; kingdom Metazoa; phylum Chordata; class Actinopteri; order Perciformes; family Nototheniidae; genus Notothenia; species Notothenia rossii. The sequence continues at coordinate 12,702,941 of NC_136901.1, forward strand.
CCTGTTCAACAGTCTGAGACACGCTACAGGATCAAATGTTTACCGTCTGGCAACTTGTCGTTTTAGAATTGCAATCATGCTGAGGTTTAGATGTTAGCTTTTAATCAACCATATCTAGACGTCCTGTTATCAACAGCTGATTAGAGAAATCAGTCCTTTTCTCTCAGGCTTATTACTGACAGTGCTGCTGCGACTTCTTATAATAAAGGAATCAGAAGCACTTCATGCATCTCCTTCCATGCATGTGCAGGGGAATGATGCAGAACTCTTGGATTCTCAGAAGCAGAGCTGTTGAAGCATTCAATGTAATCGAGGGGTGGCCAAGCAGCTTCTTGTGGGTTCGGCGATAATCAAAGCACCATCAAGGAAACCAAAAAAGCCTTTACTTGACATCAGAAGAGATCTAAGAGCAATCTGATAGCTCAAAGAGATTGAACGTCAGTAGACATTATAAGCCTTTTAAATAGCAATCTAGTTTCAAACGCACAGGCGTGATTAAAAGCAGAAGAATAGACAAACTCTGATGTTGAGGGGATAGAAAGCAGCATAAAAATAACAGCGGGAAGGAAAGAAAGATGGACGCTGCGTTCACACCACAGCTTCAACTGACTCCCACATTCAAAAAGTTGGCGGAAGAAAAAAAAACAGATCCCTGACTGTCAGTCCATATCTACAGTCCGCGCTAAAAATATACCAGGGAGACGTTAATTAAATGTTACATCATTTAAGCACAGATAAGTGAGATACTGACGTTTCTCTATTCAGGGAGAAGTGAGAAGCAAAACTGCCATGAGTGAAAAAAAACACTTTAATTACACCGCTGTCAGTTTGTGAATGAATATTACCTGCAACGTGTTATACCTAAAGAAGATATGTTCGTTCTTAATTCAGTGCAAATCTGCCATGCCCCTCATCTTTCAAATCAAAGATACACTGCAAAGGACGTCACACGGATCATCGTTTTGTCAATGTGTTTCCCATTTTCCGATTGGGACAACATGGACATTCAGGAGGATCATCATAGCATAAAGACCCAATACATTGCAGTCTCATCTGGAGATAATCCTCAGGATTTGCACAGTACATTTGAGGGAATCACAGACTGAATTTATCCTGTGAGGGGCCAGAGGGGCAGTGTTCCCCCCGTACCACAGTCAGACAGTCATGGTATCATTGATGTACTACTGGAAAATAAAGCACTGGGAACAGATCCATGGACCACAGCCTCTGTCTGAAGTGACAGTTAACATTTCTTGTTGGAAATCAACCAAATAACAACAAAGAGGCGCAAAACAAATACATAGAGATACCGAAGAGATGCAAAATATCTACAAAGAGATGCCAAATGTCTACAACGTGACTCAAAACCACTATCAAGCCACGGAAATAATTTGGAGACACTAAAGGACTACAAAGACATGCAAAATGACAACAAACAACACTATTGCTTCTAAAGTCCCTCTGGTCTGGGGGTCTTGTTCTTAGTTTGAAGGATGTGCGGCCTCTTGGTTGTCTTAACCCAGGGCCCCATTGTCTCAAATCGGCCATTAACCTACACTCAATAGCAGATACAAAAAGCAGCTCCTTAATAATTGTTCATCTTATGTGTTCAGTTAAGACATTTTCCTAAAGTTCCATGGGTAACATTTGGAGTGACTAATATGTGTCTATCCTTAGAAGAAGTAAGGAAGCTCAGTGTGGCTGCAGCCTCAAAAGTGAATAAGTTGTTGGATAAATGACCAAGATGTGAGAAAATAAAATGCACACAACAGTCAGGGTGTGAATGCAGCATCTCATGCCTCCTACCTGCTCTTTGACGGAAGCCAGGAGGTTGGTGGTGGTGGTTGTGGTGGTGGTGGTGGTGTTGTTGCTGCTGGCGTTCGGCCCCTCTCTGCCCACCATGGGCTCTTCCCCCTTTGCGTCCCCCCCCTCCATCTCCCCCCCGCCCTCGGTGCTGTATTCCAGGCTGCTGAGGCTCCTCTCTGACCCTGCAGAAGGACGACAAGGCGGTTAGTATGTGGACGTGAAGGAGACAACAGAAAATCACTGCCCGGGCCCCGGGGGCCTCTTAGGGTTGTCAAAGTAGGACTGTATGGGTTTAAATAATCCTGCAGGGATTCTTTCTGACCTGCAGCTACTGTTTATTAAACCTCCGTATAACTCTGCGGGGACTCAGAGTTAATTCACAGTGACCTTATGCTATCACTAACATTTTTACAATACCCAAATGAGGAGTTAGAGTGGTTGTAGCTTTGCATGCACCTTTCTCTGGGGACTTATAATAATAATGTTTCTCCTTTATCTGTATTTTTAATCTTCTTTGGCATTATGAGGCTATCCAGTAGGGATTTAACCCACACTGACACATGTTAGAGTATATTTCACGGCAAAGCAATAGTTTTACGATGTAAGTTGTATCCCAGTGTCAATACATATATATTTGTATATTAGAACAATAAGCAGTATTTATTCCACTGCACAGTATTTAATTTAACATTATGTATATCATATTCTATTTTACATGCACACTATTGTATCATTTGCACTATTTATTTAATTAACGTCTTAAGTATATTGTACACTGTTGGAAGAGCCTGGTTTTTAAGATGTTCATTTCCAACAACATATTGTGCACACGACAATAAAGCCTTTGGATCTTGAGCAGGTTATGCATTGCATGTGCAGGTGTGCATGCACGCTGCACAGAAAGCATTTAACAGCATGTCACGTTCAAGGTTTTCTTTTCTCCCCCAATGCCATACTAGAGCTCGAGCTATCCGCGAGGAGCCTTCATCATATGCTGCGCGCAGCCTGTCTGTCAAACGCGCACATCAATCACTCAACCAAGGACGAGGTCAAAGCGACTCCCCGGACAGGACACCGGAGAGAGGGGCTGCACTGTGTCCCCCTCTCTGTGTCCCCACCTGGGTGAGAAAAAGCTGCGCGCTGCCTGCGAAGCGGCTGCGGCTCCGTGCGACTCACCGGCCAGATGTTGCTGTTAGAAGCAGGCCACAGCTGGCTCGATCCGTGCTGTTACGCATCCATCATCCCGCAGGCGGCTGTGACAGCTACATTCCCCACACACTGACGGAGAAACAAAACAAACACTCCCTGTGCACGTCCTCACGCTCCTCTTTTGTCTTTTCTTTCGTTTATCCGGTGTTTGGTTTCTATGCGCCCATCTATCCCTGGCGTTGGAGTGTCACACAGCCACCCGCCCACCAGCCGCTGTTACCAATCAGCGGCGTGACGTCACCATGCGGTTACCGATCGGTTTCCGATACGCGGATCGATGAGGCGCGGATGCGGAGCGTTTGTGTCGCGGCGGTGTGAGGTGCGATGCGGCTCAGTGCAAACAGCGTGGCGGGAGGAGGGATGCAGCCTGCAGCGATACTGAGCGTGCATGTGCGTGCGCGCGCGTGTGTGTTTTCCCCTCTACACACACACTGCTGTAGGCTTGACTGGTCCTAATGGGACTCCCAAAGCATAATTAAATAGTTAAAGTTCATGAAGTACTTCAGAATAAATTATGCAAGTCCATCTTCAACACTTAAAGACTTTACTCCCCCCATTGGCACACATTCATGTTTGTTTTGTATTTGCAAAATGAAAAGCAATATACAATTGCCTTTTTATATCGTGTTTCTATTCCAAAAAAACTGAATTGGATTATTTGCACATAGATACCAGTAAAGATATTAAACAAATTGGGGGAAATTGCCCACTAAATTAAAGGTCTCCTATCATGTAAAATGCACTTGTTTGATGTATATACATAAATATGTGTCCCTGGTGTGTCAGGGAACTCACAAAGTGTAAGAAAATAAAACCCTCTCTTTTCCTCCGTACCCAAATCTCTCAAAACGGGGCTACAACGGCGCTGATCCCGATTTGCGTCCGGTATGACGTAATATCGGAAATGTGGGCTGGCTTTACGCCCACGGCCCTATCAGAAATGTTGCTATCAGAAACAATGTGAGATGTGTTTTGGACGCAATATGGTCTTTGTTTACATTAGCATCGCTGACACTCAGAGCTAACCTGTACTGGAGAGAGTATGTGTAAAAAAGCAGGAAATAAAAGCATTTAGCTCACAACTCAGTGTGCCTGGTGCTCAAAAGAGGGCGGGGCCAGCAGAGAATCAGCCATTCTCTAACAGGGCTGAAATGGAGGGATATGAGGGTTGTCTAAAATGCATGATCTGTTTGGTATTTTGAGTAAAACACATGTTTTTTATATATCTGATACCCATAATATGCCTAAAAATATCAAAGGAGATCTTTAAGGGAATACACTACACATGCTGTAACTTTATTTAACTCCTTTCCTTTTAACAATCGAGTGGAAGCGAAGAAAAACCGGAAATGCTTGGAAAATCTTCTTTGCATCCATTAACTTAATGTGAAGCATGATATTTAAGTAACGTCAAGCAAGCTAGCGAGTACAAAATGTTTAAAGAAGGAAACAGCACACAAAGTACATGCACATGCCCATTTATTGAAATTATAATTGAGAGTCTGTGCAATCATCACGATACGCGGGGTCTTACATGGATTTTCTCCTCACTACACACTTCTGTTTAAAAAGCTGCTTCACTCTTCTGGTACATTTGCACTTTAAAAGTAAACTAATACCACTTGCAGATACAATAGCAAGAGGACGACAACAAGTGAGAATACTGGAGGGAGGATGCTGCAGAGTTAAGCCACTAAAGTTTCCCACTATCGGTTTGTAAACTGATATACGACCAACTCACACGGGGAGAAGAGGAAGCAAAACATTATTTTAAACTGCAGTATAATTAACATTCCATACAAATAAGCCTTTCCTGCAAAGCAAACAATATCCAAAACAAAATCCAGTGCATCAATTTTGGACACTTGACACTTTTTAATACCACATACAGATACATTATGCATCAATGCTTAAATATATATAGTGTTGAAATAAAAGTGACAACCCTTAACCGGACAGCTGCGTTGACCACTTCCTGTAAGAGTTTTGAAGCTAATCGTTTTAACATGACTTTGTTACTGCTGCATCATTTCTGGGAGGAACTGTTACACCCAAATGAATCACTTTCCCTTTTCATTCATAAGAGCATTTTCTCCGCTCTACAATTTGTTGGATTAGGATTTTGCTGTCAGTTCAGTCGAGCTAAAAATTGAATGACTCAAGGCTGAACTGTCCATCAAATGTAACAGACATTTTTTGACTTTGTGAGATATCCTGACAGTCAGAATAATTCTATAATACCCCACGATCAAGCAGAGGATAAAGAGGTACATTATTTCTACTGTCTGCTAGGGTTTGGGAGTAGTTAGGCCAACTGTGAGGGCACTCAAAGCATGATGGGAAAAACAAAAAAAGGTGACGAGTGCTTCAAAAGCCACACTATTGATGACTGTTTTTGCAGCTTTCAACCAGTTTAATTCAAGACCCTTTTAGTACCACAAAGTTAACAATTTAATCTCCAATTCGAGATCAAAGTGTTAAAAATAAACATTTGCCTGACCATGATCTCGACAGTGTTAGCTACAAATAAAATACACGTAAAATACATTTAGATCATGTTTCCGAGTTAAATGGAATGGTTAAAAAAAGGAAATGGCACATTCTTAATTCATGTTTTTTTATCTTAACGACCAGCAGCATCAATGTTTCAAATGCAGAAATGTTGCCGCAGTAAACATGTCTCTCATCTGAGCCCAATAAACTCATCAGATGGACAAACATGGGACGGTGGGTTTGGCGTGAGGCTAACTCTAAGTTCTCCTACTGAAAAAAAACACTGCAAGAGCAGGGAAAAACTGCTTGGTTGGCATGTTCAGAACTCACGTTAACACTGCCTTGATCTTCACAGGGAATGAATTGTGCTGAAGGTGGACGTTCTCCCTACATTTCAAAGAACTCCTAATCTGTTGTTGCGTGAGCTTGGGGTTTATTAGGCTGAACGGGAATGCAATAACATAACACTGAAGGGCTTTAAAACGTAGAGGAGACCCAATCTAGTTCCTTCATTAGCTTCTGACGCACTTGGCATTATTACTGATTCACTTTCTGGTAAACAAGACGAAAAAATTCATATTGCAGCAACAGCATGGATTCACCCTCTTCTGGTGACTTGTAAACATCTTTTAAGGTAATTTAGTGTTTCATCACTAGGCGTTTTTCTTCTGAAAAGGGCTTGTATTCTAATTATTGGACTAAAAGCAGCATAAACATGCAGCCTGCACAATCAAATAAAGGCATTTTTCTTACATTTTAGGGAGTCAAAATGAACACATTAGTCCGGGGAGTGTTAAGAAGGGCAACCTTTTGCAATGCAGAACGTAAGGAGTTATCATTGGCGCTTTTCTACCAAACAAACAGGGCTGCTGCGACCATCAGTGTAGACTTTGCAGGGGGAGGGGGGGGATCCTCTCCACCCCTGCAGCCGGAAACACACAACCATCTGACTTCCCTTCACAGAGCCCTTCATCTAAACAAATAATATTCCACGTCACTGTAACCACATTTCATTAGCACAAACAATTTCAATTCACCAACTCGATCTTCATACAACCAGGGAGGGAAACTAACACCAGCCAAAAGCAGGTGGACTTAATCCGGCTGGGGAGATCAACCCCACTTTAAACTCAAACTGGCGAGTGAAACAGCTGGGGTTTTTCACTCAGCCAGTGTTCGTTGAGTTAGTTTCCTGCCCTGTGCATAAACCGTCTTTCAAATCGAGCAACGACAACACAGAAATAAAAAAAAAAAGAAAATACCGCGAGCACCGGAACATCTACTCAATAAAATCCGTGTGAATTTTTACAAATTAACGCAAATAAATAGAGGACCGTACCTTTTGCATAACCACGAGTACAAAACCTAACAGTCAGTGGATGTACAATAAATGAGTGAATCTGAGAGGGGCGGGGCGGGGGGGGGTGATGTGTTCGTGGATCTGTGGAAACCATGAACTAGTGTTAGGACGAGCCCCCTCTCCCTTCAGAGCACAACGTGCACTACTCCAGATCTTCAACGTCCTCCGTCATGGTGGTGCTGGTCTGTTCTGAAGTCACGCCTGGAAGGAAATATAATATAACATTAATATATTTTTCACAACATTTAAGCTAAAACATGGCTGCAGACCAGAAGGAAATCATTACGTACTTGATGCGTCGTCGTCATTATTAGGAGTCTTCTTCTCGATGTAACCATGACTCAGCAGTTTGGTCATGCTGACAGGGGGAGTTTTCTTCTCGTGATTCCTGCAGACGACCATAAAATGAGTGACTTCCCTAATGATAAATCAATTGAATCTAGGTAATTGTGAAGTCTAAATATATGCACTAAGATTATTTTTTTTATACTCACGTTTTCTTGTATTTGCTGGTCACGATCAGACCACCCAACTCATCGGCAACTCCATCGGGAGACATCTGTGGATTCAATAGTTTCCCAGATTAATGCTTGTTTTTTTATCACGCTTGCTTAAAAGACCTGAACGCAGCAGCCATTTTCGGATGAAGCAAATGATGAGTGGGAATATAATGTTAGATGCAATTTGTCATGCAATGGAAAAGGATTAAAGAAAGTGGAATGAAAAAAAACCCCGCTCAGACCCAACAGCAGCAGCCAACAAAATCATTGTTTATTCTCTCATAACACTGAAATTAAAGAGACGCTATCCAAGAAGTCAATCTGACAGCTACTCTGTGAAACTGCATTTCATGTGTTACATCCTGATGAGGAAACCTCATTCAGCATCAACCATTTTTACAACTTCCAAATAATATGGAGGTTAGTAGTTTTCAGTTATACAAAAATAAGAACATGTATAAATGATTACTGGACCAATCGATGCATCACTCTCTACTTACCTGAAGCCTTTACACATTTCTCCACAAAGCTACCGCACAGGCAGAAAATGAAACCCAAATGAATTCAAACCAAAGAGCAATTGTGACGATGGAGCAAAAATGAAATAAGGGAAAGGTGGTGGTAAAAATGTGAAATTTTTAATTAAAAGGATGAAGACATCGACACGGTATAAATGTCTGGGATGACTAGTTTGGTTTATTCACCTGCTCTTTATCAGGGGAAAATCTATTGTCTTTTTCCCAATCGGAACCGTTATCAGTGCCAAACGGTGCAGCAAGAGGCTGCATGCCCGCCTTCATCTGGCTGTCGGGAGACGTTGCTTTGCTCCCGCTGTAAGCACAAAACCACGGTGACATACGATGTTACTGCTGGCCACTTAGCACATTATGGGATATGTTGGCTGTGGCCCGTACGCTTGGCTTTATGTGGCTTTTAGGAGGATCAAGGAGCATTTAGGAATGTTTGTTACCTTCACCAGTTTGATGATAACAGACTTGGAGTGGTTAATCAATACTCTAATTTACTGAAGGATTTTTCCTTTACTTACTAAGTTTGATATTTGTTGAATAATTATTAAACACACATTGTTAATTGTTATGACACAAATCCATTGTTTCAACATGCACAGATGCCTCTCCACGTTGTTATGGTTTGCTTATTCCTGCCTAAACAGTGACTCACTTCTTTGACCCATTGCTCCCAAAGAAGTTGGATGGATTGTAGGACTTCTTGGGTAGATTATCATTGTCATTCTCATGACTCAGCAGTCCTGCAGAGGGAGAAACCACGTTTAAATTAAATGCTGCCAGCCATTAGGAAATACGATGTGGTATCTCACCTTTAAAAGCACAATTTGATATTTCAATTGCAGTTAACACATTTTAATTTGAAAGAAACATTTACCTTTGTGTCCACCCCCCTTTGCGAGTTTGGTATAGTCCGAGTCTGAAGCAAAGATCCCGACCCTCCGCCCGCTGTTCCTCTCCTGAGGGGAGGTTTCATCGGCAGTCTGGGACAGACCTGGGATCTGGGATGTCGGCCCAGTGGCTCCAGTGGCACCCTCGGCCACAACCACAGTCTTAATTCCTGCAATGACATGAGAATTACATCTGTGGCTCCTATTATCAACAAATTCATCAAAGCAAACATCCACAGCTCAAATGCACTGCTTAATCAGGGAGCAACATCTGCAATATCACTCAGCTAAAGTCAAAAGTGTTGAAAAATAGGTTTAAACATTTTAATTAAATTGGAGATTGAACCAGAAAACGTTATGCAATTACCTCCAGGCTTGGTCCTCCGGTGGTTGGGTACAGCAGCACTCATTTTATCAGTAGACATCTGAGGATCTGATGACCTAACACATGACAGATGTAAGGCCACACCCAACTAATGAGCAAACATTTGATATAAATGCAATCCTAAAAGAAAAGCTTTTAAAAATGTGAAAACATACAAAAAACTCAAAGCACCACTTGTAGCACCTAAAATGTCCTCTTTTAAAAATATGTCTTACATTTCTTTCCCCACCCATCTTTCTCCACAATGGACAGAGAGGGGCCTAAAGCCATTAAAAGGAGCTGAGACGTCTGAGATTGTTTTATTACGTAATAGATAGTATGTGTGCCGAATAAACCTAAAGTCAAAACTTTAATACAGAATAGCACATCGTGTTCAATAGGGATTGTAGCGTTAGCTGCTAGCATAGCCGTGTAAAATGATCGATTTATCTAATGGACTCTGGCCTTCTGCTCCCCATATGCATCTGAGCGGCCCATCTGCGCCTTTTCACCCATATAGTAGCAGTTAGGATGATGTACATAATATTGTTAATCTTATTCGTGAAGGTAAAACTATTACAGACACCATCGACATACAAGGCATACAAAAATAGTACATTAAACATTTTTTTAAAGATTTGATAAAAAAAAGTGCATAGCGTTACATGCCAGCTAGCATAAAAATGTATGTTAACGCTACACACAATGTGTTGTCTATATATAAAAGCAAACAATATATAGCGAGTTTCTAAAAGCATGTTTTTCTATTGCATAGTTTTACTTAGCAATGTAGCTAACAAAGCCATGCTAATTTAGTTAGCCGCCTAGCTAGTTGCCGCAGTGGCTTTCCAGCACCAACCTCACTTTGAACTGCAACGATGCTAGCTTCTACGTATGCACATAACGATACTACTTGCAGATGATCAGACACATATCTTACATTGTAAGTTGGTTTTCTTCCGTTGTTATTATTCAGCGGCTTCTTGCAATCAAATGCCGTTAGCTCCCTTGCAAAGACCTCACACACTTCCGGTGGCACCTGCTGCTGACTTCCTTTACGCTAAACAAAGATCGTGTATATACAACAAAATCTGACGTCATTTTGCAGACGATGGAGTTTGGCAAAGGGTGGAGTGCAGATCCCAAAAGGGGGAAGAGTGAGAGCTCTTTCTCATTTTCAGAGCTGTTTTTACACGAAGAGACGATATTCGGGTGTTTAGAGGCAATATACATAAACAGACATAATATTAACGGTTAAAAAACTGCAAACATAGTCAATTGAATCCTTTATTTATGACTTACTAGCATTTAATACTTAAGATAGTATGGTGTATTAGTAAGTGTTAAACCTATGTCTATTAATTAATCGATTACCAACATTTATAAATGTATTATTGTCCAAACATGACAAAACAAAACAGATCTGAGCTAAATACATAATGGGTTAGATACACATTTTCTATTGGGTTATGAAAAATATTGTTTCCATGAGAAGCTGCATTGCTAACAAACAAAAAGCATGAATTACATTCTAAAGGTCTTTATTATAATTTACAGTTGTAAACAGAATGTATTTAACTAGAATAAACAGTGTTAGAAACAGTATTAGTATTATTACATTAACTCATATAAATATATATTATATCATTGTCATCAGATGTGCAATGAAACAACTTAGCTAATAAATGCTGTAATATATATTTGAAAAATGTTTATATTAATGCTTCTTTCCAAAATAACATACACACATGTATTTCTTTGTAGAACAGTGCTTTAAAATTAAAGCAGCATTCTTTATAATGAAGACTTCAACTAATTCACATGAATCATCAGTGCATGCATAAAACACCTTAGCAGTACTGTGAGTTAATGTGTGAGAATGAATGATAGGCAAGGAGAGGCAGTGCCAAATTTGACAAACTATTTTCCCGGCTTGGAAATGGCTCAGAAGTCTTTGGCGCAGTCGGGGCAGAGGATTTCGTCTTTGCTTGTCTGGAAGCCTCGACCCACCAGAGACACACAGCATCTTTTGCAGTTGAAGCAGTCGTTGTGCCACTGACGCTGCTCGAACGAGATGTACTTGCTGCCTCCGAGGCCTGAGATAAAAGCAACAACAAGGAGCCATGAGACACCAACACAATGAACTTCACAGTCTCATGATCTCTGCTAACGTAATCATTATTGAATTGATGGTGATTGGAAACACAGTGGGAAGAATATCTTCTGGGAAAGGTTACGTCTCTGTTAAAGGTGTACTATGGTTACTTAGTTCATTTGGAGTTCATATGATAATGCTTCATCTAATGAATCTAATGAGATAACCTTGTTGTATTTTTCTTTCACCACGTCACATATTTCTATTCATCTTTAAAGGTTGAAACAACTTCTTAGTACATCAAATCTAAGTATTACATGATCAAATCTTAGAGGACTAAATGTGGTTCATTTAGCCATAACTCTTCGACCATATATATATATATGTATATATATATATATATATAATATTTATAGAATGTGTCTTTTGCCAGTTCCTTAACTCTAACAAATTGCTAAGTCACTGGAGGGTTTCATTTTTGATGATTTCTAAAGATTGTACCCTTTTTATGTAAACCTGTATCCATTTCTGAAGAGCAGCAACCACGTCAGTTTACTGAAATTAGATAGCAGTTTAGGGAGGATAAACTATCGTGTAAATCTGACAAAATTGTAATTGAATTGCTGAATGAATCAAAGATGTGGCTAAATTCCTACGTGGATAAGAAATCTGGACGATAATGGTCCAAAAGTTTAGATAAAAGTTAACAAACCTGACATTACACAGGCCGGTAACAATGGCACCATGATACATTTAGTAACAAGTGAAAGTCTCTCTGTTGATGTAACTGATGATACATTAGAGCAGTTCAAAGGTTTCTTATTTTACCGCTGATCGGGGTGGTGCAGTAGGCACATTTCTTGGCGAACAGGTTGCAGAAGCAGTCGAGGCAGTAGGCGAAATCGTCCCGGGAGGTGAACCTCTGTCCGGCCAGCTGCTGCTTGCAGCCGATGCAGACGAAGCACTCCTTATGCCAGGGCTGGTCACGGTAATTCACTCCTCCGGTGGTGATTGGCTGAAAGAAATTAGTACATGACATGTACCATGTTTACCTAATGACATTTCAAAGGACTGTTTTGCACTTTCACATCAGAACAAATATTTTAAATTGGACATTTTAGAGCTCCAATGTATGACTATATCCATACTGCTGCGTCATGCATGACTGTTGCTGATGCCAGATGACTACCAGTTCCAGCTTTCAGCACAACATTTCGTTCCTGCTCTGCCATCTGTTTCCTTCACATTCGAGTCTTATTTGCATTCAATGATAGCAAGCAGAGGAATGTGTCAGTTTGATGTAATTGTGCAGCCATAAAGTACATCAAGTTGTAATACACAACTCGAGAGAGGCATCATAGTGCTATCGTTGAGCTTGCATTTACTTAAGCTACCCAGGGGACTTGTAAGGTAAGACCCGGGTTAACTTTGGCCTTAAATGCCTCTGAGGCCCAGTATTGATCTTGTTATCATCTCGGGGATGGAAGACGTTCTCATTAGACCTCGCCCTAACCTCAGGAGCATTAGGCAGAAACTAACTCAGCCTCTCTTGACACAATGATGTGGATCACAGTGTGTATTTGTACCTTTTTGCAATGCACGCACTGCATGGCATACTGCTTCTCATAGCAGGGCAGGCAGTAGTGGTTGGCCTCCTTCTGGATGAAGCTCCGGGTTCCCATTGGCTGCTGGCAACGGTTGCAGGTGAAGCAATTCTCGTGCCAACTGTTGCCCTTATGCTCCATCTTTTTGGAGCCTGTATAGCATTGGGGTGGGGGGATGAAGAAGAAAGGACTCACATTATCCCAATGGAATTCTGGTCAGCTTTAACCAATTACAGCTACCGGTAATTGCAATGTCCTTATGTCATGTGAGCTCCTAAACGGCTGACCTAATAAAGAAAAAAGGCTTCGTACGGTAACATGGTTGACAACACATCTTGGAAGTGGTTGGATTTATGGGAGAACAAATATACACATGTTCATAGTATTTCAATCTCAATTTCTAAACTGGTTTCATTATAAAAAATAGCGACATAGAAGCAATAAGCTTCTCTCACCAGGCATGATGGTCTTTAGGCACTCGTGGCACTTGGAGGAGTACTCGTTGCTGAAGCACTCGATGCACATGGGGTTCTCGTCCTTGCTGGCAAAGGGCCGATCCACCAGAGAGCGGCTGCACTTGATGCAGAGGAAACAGTCGCCGTGCCAGTGTTGGTCCTTGTACGACAGATCCTGCACAGCCAATGAGAGGACAGGAAGTCTTTTAGGCTTTTGTATATTCTTGCATGGAAAAGTTCAACAACTGTAGTCTGAAAACGTGTACAAGTTGAGTCAAAAAGACGTGAAACTAAAAGATTATTCATTATACAACCTGAACAGCATGCTGGTTAATATGTGATTCTTTTTTTTTTTGAGGTTATGTGATGAAAGCAAAACACTTTATTTGTGCATGAAGTTCCCACAAAAACTATTTTAAATGTAGAGACATTTTGGCAAACTTTCCCATCATACACGAATAAACCGACAATGAAATAAAGTGGTTTAACAAGCTATCAACGTTGACATGTGATGTATGTTGTGATGTCTTTTAAGATTATCTGCACATACAAATTGGAAGATATTGATGAGGAGTGCATGCTCATGACTCGTATGTTCTGGTCCATGAAAACAAACAGTAAAACTTCCCCATCCACAAGAAACAAGACCAACACAGGTACAAGTTCATACGTCATAAAGTCTTTGGGGATTTGGGTGGGGAAAATCAAAGAGTGATATGTTGAATAATGAGTATTACCTTGCTGGTGCAGCCAATGAGCTTCTGGCACACTTCACAGCTGCTGGAGAAAAGATCCTCGTAGCACTCGATGCAGTACGGGTTCTCCACCTTCAGGATGTACTTCTGCCCGTACAGCGTCTTCTTACACTCTGTGCAGTCGTAGCTATCGGCCATGTTGACTGAAATCTGCTCTGTGAGTCTCCTCTCCTGCAAGATAAAGACATAACGGGGATGCAATCGCAGCCATCTAATTGGACATCTGGTCATCATGATGCCTTCATGACCACGTGACCAGGTGAAGGCCTTGAGAAATTCTTGGAAACTTAATTGACATACAAGAAATTAGCCCAAGGAATGTCCCTGAATGTCACTGTAGTCAATGTTGTGCTCTTTATTAATGGACGTAACGTGACCTGTAAATCCATTTGATTCAAACTAAGTCTTAATCAAGTCTGAGGAAGTCTTAATTTGCTTGGCTTCCTCTCAAATATTTACGCTGTTCCAGATCTAATAAAGAGATGGCTTCATTAAATCTTAGGCAAGATTTCAAACTCAATTTTTGGAGGAATTTCCACTGGAAGGTCTTCGAAGAGGAACATCACGCTCTTCTGGGTCAGCATCTCTGTATAGTATGTGTATTCTATCTCTGTCCTAAACGGCTTGTTGGAGCTCCTGCCCCCCCCTCCCTATGAGCCCAGTGGCCGTCTGCGAGACACAGCGAAACCCAGCCCGAAACACACACACACCCGCAGCCTGGCTGGGAGTTTGTGTGTGTGCTCAGGCTGAGTTCCGCGGTGTCTCGCTGTCTCGCCGACCCCACACCAGTGAGCCAGCTCACAGTGTCCCACCCCTCGCAGCAGCGAGCCTCGCAACGTCCCGCCGAGTGTGTGTGTGTGAGGAAGTCCGCGGATTGGTCCAAACTTAACGGCTCCGTGGACATAACATAACGTCACTATACCCGAAATACGTCACTATACCCAGGAAGTAAAAAATGGAAAAAGAGAAATGTCCAACGAGGCGTTCTGGGGCAGCATAGACAGGTCTTTTCTGTGTTAGAGTTTTACTCGCTACAGTACTTTGAGGGTTTGTGACTTTGCAGACCGTTTACATGCAGAAAAAGCTACATAACACACAAGGGGACGGGTAATAACCAGAAAAGCATGACATGGGACCTTTAATATCCCACATTAGACCTCTATAAAACATTCTAAACTCTTGCACCCTTTCATATCCTTATCTAAACCTCCATCTTCTATAAATCCTCTAAATTCCCCTTGGTGTACTTTGCTATTATCCACATGTACCCTTCTTTTTGCCATGTTTACACCACTTAAGCATTTACAACTTTTCTCTCTCATTCCTTTGAAACCGCTTATACAGTAACTGCATTTTTTATGTATACCACTTCAACTGATCAACTGGCTGTCAATTTAAGAATCTATTGAGCATCTGCCAGTTGTTTAGACAACTTTTTTCCCCCCAACAACCTACAACTCAATAAAAAGCACAAGCTCCTCATCCACTTTGCTCAAATTAGTCAAATAATCTGGATTATATCCAGAAAATAATGAGAAATGTTGCAATACTGTGATTTGTTTGGAAAAGTGCAAAAGTGTCATATGAGGCTATCATTTTAGACACACAAGTCATGAAGTGGGAATAAAATCAGACAAACTTAGAAAATAAGAAGCAGAAGAAACACAGAAAGGAAAGTGCAAAGAACAGTGTCTAAAATAGGACGGTGGAAAAGAGGAAGTGTTACCTGTCAGCGCTATAGAGTATCAGAGGACGAGCCGTCTCTCAGTCTGAGTCCTGAAGTGTCTGCTGAGCGCTGTCCTCCATCTGCCTTTTAAAATTACAGCACAATGTGACACAGTGGGGCAGGAAAGTGGAGGCATGGGCTGACCAGAGTGGGACGGTCACTGTATTTTTAGAAAGCTATAAATTAAGGAGAAAATCCTGAAAACCCCCACAGAATAACGTGGAGCCTTTTGAACATGCAATCAAGATGAATGCCTCAGATCCTTGTCTAAAGATACTCTATTACAAGTAAATATCTCTAAAAGTATCAAAAATATCTTAATCTGTTTATTTTATATTGTGTATTCTTTAGATATTCTGAAGATATATATTCATGTGAGGACAATTATCAAAAAAACAAAAACAATAAAAAGGTCATGAAACTTTAAATGTCCTGTGTTTGTGATCACAAGACACATCGAGGGTCTGAGGAAAACAAACATCTGCAGATTCATGCCAACTAAAGATACTTGATAAACACTGATTTATCTTTTAATATACACGCCGAGAAATAATATTGGAGTTGTGGTTGCTCAGTTTATGACTAAATTAGGCTGGTGAACAAGATAGGTATACATGTTGCCCTAAAGCGGCATCTCTGTTATTGAACGTGTCAGATCACAGCTATTCAGATTGATGACCTGAGATCGGATCAATATTTTATAAAAATTTGATCCGTCTTGATTTGATAGCATTTCATTTTATTACATTTCACCGCGGACACACTTTGACTCACTGAAATATTTATATATGGAAGAAGTCTCTTCGCACGCCTCTATAAAATCCAACAAGATAATCAGATAAAGCCTTAATTGGTTTTATAAATTGTAAAGGTATTTCCTCTTAGAACATGCCGGATTTGAACCCGGTGTTACAAGAACTGTTTATTCTAAAAGCGATAACATGACGGAGCTAAACAGCGGCCACTTGTCAGTCCTTAGCCTAATTTCTGCAACTCAGAGTACCGACTGTAATCTGTTCATGTGTGGCTCCCTTGACGTGCTGCTTTTATTCATTTATAGTTTTTGTAGAATTAGATTCTCTGCTGGTTTTATTTAAGTGAACACAACATTTGATTTAATGTATTATCGGCCTTGAACATCAGTAAATGTAATAGTAGAGCGGCTGTAATGAGAAGGTTAAACCGGTTAAACCCCTGTACAGTTTGTATAGGAACTTAAAAAAACGTTGTAATAATAGAAAAAGAAGGGGCTTTAACTCAGGCCTGTGAAAGCAGAACTTTCAGTTCAGGTCAGGGAAATACTCACAATGGCGTGTTTTGTACAAGCCTAATGATAGTGTAAACAACTCTCCATTAATTGCATTTTCCTGACTTCATTTAAAGGACAAATTCTCCTCAACAAAAACACTTTGCTGAGTTGAAATACAGCATTGTGTACGGCAGTGGTTGCCAACCTGGGGGGGCACCAAAGATCGCAGGGGGGGCGCCAGGCCTCAGATGATTTGAGGCCAAATATCATATTTAGACTTTTTTTTTTGTATATAATTGTAACGCAATACATGATTGTCACTAAAAGCCTTGTCTCTACATTACAATAACATATATAAAAATAATTGATTACTTAATTTGAATAAAAATTCAAGTTAGTAGCTATTAAAGGCATAAAAAGACAGCAATGTATAATTCTTTCTTTAATAGAAATGTTTCTTCTGCCCGTGAAGTGTCCAAACCAGGCTTGTCTGGATAAGCGCATTTTTAAAACATAGTCATTGTCCATGCCGGTTTCAGTTGGATTATTTGTCACAGTTGCTCCGATCAGATCGGTCTCCTCCATTTTGTAGATTATTTACGATTTTTGAATCCACATAAACACATCGGCAAAATCCGGTTTACTTTGAGCATGTGTTTTAAACACCCTTTGTGAATTGTTTCCACTTGCGTCGTCCTTTAATTTCTTCATACAGCGGGAATCCAAATGAATGAATCCTGAGTCCAATAACCATCAAAGTCACTCCAATAGTGCTCCTTAATTACGCTTTCATCCTCCTTTAACAAAATACTTCACATTCATCCTGTTTGTGACAGTAGTTGTAGCATTTTGGAGACTTTGAATTATTTAATAGAATTGTCTTTATTTGGCACTGACTTTGGCTATATTAGAAAGGGGTCTAACTGAGTCAGTAGAATGTTTAATGATTGGGATGAAAAAGGCCTTCATTCATTGCATTTATCTTCATTATCGGGGCTAAATGGCAGCCTCATGTTTTAACAGCCATTACAAATTAAATGTAGATAGATAATGCATTTTCTTTTAGAGAGAGGTTTAGGACTAAATACTATGATGCTATTATACATTTTCTGTGAATGTAACTACTTGTTACACGACAAATAGTTCAAGAGTGGGTCAGGCTTTTGTTTCGAAATGTAAATTCCGTCGCGTTTTTATTTTGAAAGATGACGTAACAGGAAGTGTTTTCCTATTTTACAGGCGTTAGCTTGAAAACGTTATATATCCGGAAGATTTTATAAACAAACTGTGGTTGTTGTATTGTATTCCAAAAAGAGGAAGAGGAACATGTTACCAACAGTAAGTATTTAGTTGAACAGGTCAACGATATTTCAGGTATAAAAACATGGAAGACGAAGAGCGGCTACAGCTCGAAGGGAACCCGGACTGGATGTCCCTTCTGCCCGCAGAGCTGTTGGATGTCCCGCTGTGGAACCTGGCCATACCCGGTAAAACAGAAACACTTCCTTTTTCTATTTCTATTTAATGTTTTTATGAAAATGTACCTGTTCTTTTTATATGAGAAGTCAAATTTATTTTCATAGTTTTCATGTCATATGACCATGACCCAATTACTCCAGACGATAGCACACACCTCTTTTTTTAGATTTGAGTACTTCTATTGTATTTATTATTTGCATGAAAAACAACCTATAACAATGCTATTTGTATAGGTTTTGATTCAGAGCATTAATACAAAATAGAAATCCAGTAACTTGTTATGATATCTTATTATACAGTATATAGTTACCCAGCAGTATACTATCAGTTATGTTCCACCTTTACCAGCTGCAACATAAGGTGTTTTACATATTAATCCATCACTTAATATAATGCAATAATATAGGCCAGGCATTCTGCATACTGAGCCCAAAACACAGCAGAATCTTCATTTAAATATTGATATATAAAGTAGAAGAAGCACTTAAATCCACTAAAAAATAAGTATTTCTCATGAGTGTATTAATAACATCTGGTTTGTAGCTGGAGTCACATGATCTCTCTGAATATATGTTGCACATTTCTGCAAACGTACCAGGCAATAAACTAGATTCTGATTCTGACTAACTGAAAGGATCTTCTAATACTTTTACTCAGGTACTTTAACGGAGTACGTCTACACTGTTATTACTACTGTAACTTTAAAGAGTACGTTCCCCTCTGCTTTGGGGCATATTGTTGAGTGTGTCTGCCCTCCGTCTCTGACCACAGGCAGCCATGACAGCATGTCTTTCTGCCTGGACGTCTCCTCTCCTGTCCTGAAATCAGAGCCCCGCCTCCTCAGAGTGATTGACAGGCTGTGTCCCTGCTGGACTCGACCCTGCATCTACCGCTGGGCCACCACACAGGTAGAGATGTACTGTATGTGACACGTACAATCATTGAGGCCTGCCCTTCAGTGGATTTGAAGGGAGACAATCTGATGGTGCGTTCAGGTGGCTTTCCACAACTTTCCCCCCTGTATGTGCTCAAAGTCACTGGCAGCAAACTGAAAGGCCTCTTTACAAAGATTACTGAACTAGAGGTACACAATTAACAAAGTACTGCAGCACAAACACCCTAGTCAGGATTTTATTGCTAAGATATGATTTCTACATGTTTACCTGAAACTATTTTTCTGAATAACACATTATGTAAAAAGAAAAAAACAACTCTGCTCTATTTAATTCAATTTGAATTAATTTGATTTTTTTTGCAGAAGTCTGAGAACTATTTTCACGGAAAATGTCCTCTGCTCTATGTAATTATAATTGATTAGATTATTATGGCTTAATGCTGGTAGGTAATGTTTACTTGGAAACAAATGCTCTGTTTATTCAGATGGACCAGATACCTAATAGTAAAAAGGGAAGATTGTATTTACTTGAGAGTTTGATTTAATTGGAGCTAACACTCTTTAATTACATTTGAGCAGTTATTTTGAATCAGGAAATACTCGTGATTGGATTTAGGCGATCTCTCTAATTGAGAAACACATGCACATTTTCCCCAGTAAAACAACTTCCTTTTGAATTCTGAAATATTTATGATGATACATAAGTTTACACAATGAAGTGTGAATAAAGGTGTGTTCAGATATGACTTGTTATGTTTCAAAAGCGCCTCATAAATTGTATTTTCTACAAAGAAAAGCTGTGAAATGCAATGGATTATCATACATTTGACATTGATTCCCTTTTGTCTTCTTCCCCCGTGTGTGTAGCAGTCGGTCCTGAGTGATCAGTGTGATCTGGGAATTCGTTTCTTTGACCTGCGGATCGCCAGGAAACCATCGGGAGGCGGGAAACTGTTTTTCGCCCACGGCATTTACACACTGATCACTGTGAAGGTACACACACTCAGTCTCAGGTTTGAATGGGGTTTACATTAAAAACATCATAGAGGAAAATGAGAAAAAAGAGAATACAAAATGTGTGTGTGCAGGAGGCCCTGGGGGAACTGGCTACCTGGTTAGACACACATCCGAAAGAGATCATCATCATTGCCTGCTCTCATTTCGAGTCACTGACCGATGAAGATCACTGCCAGCTTGCAGATTACATCATCTCCCTTTTTGGAAAGAAACTATGCTCTTCAGAGGTAACACAGTTGTCATTTTTCTAAATAAGATCATCAAATCCTTTTATAAATATCAAATATATTCTTCTTTTAGCCTTACTAATGTGTTTTTGCTGACTAATACAAAATGTACATTGGGTATACTTAGATTTCTAACCACTCGAAAATGTCACAGACTTAATAATACATACAAAAAAAAATTAATGGTTTTTGAATAATATATGTTTATTTGCAGGACAGTCCCACCTTGCGTTCCTGTTGGTGTAGAGGTCAGCAGGTTGTAGTTTCCTATGATGACCAGCAGATGGTGCTGCAGCACCCTGAGCTGTGGACTGGGATACCTTACTGGTAAAGAGAGGCGAAGTCCCGCCCATCTACTTCAGACCCATGGGACCTTATTTCAGAAAAATTATGTATTGAAGGGAGAGAAAACGTATCTTTCGATCGCGTTTGAATTGTGCCACGAATTACACACATGATATTTGTCAATCTTCAAAAATAATTTCCATGTCAAAAAAGTCACAGTTTGTCTTAAAACTGTTAAAGTAAGACTGAAAAATACGCAACTAGAAAGACTACAAATCCCAGAGTCCCGGTCCCGCATACTGGCTCTTACGGAACCGACTAACTCCCCTTGTGTTAAAAAGTGTTACTTCACAGTTTTACGACACATTTTTATGATTGACAAACATCATATGTGTAATTCGTGGCACAATTCAAACGGGATCAAAAGATAATCTTTCTCTTTCCGTTGACTTTAATACATAATTTTTCCGAAATAAGGTCCCATGATGGAGCCCCCCCAGAAAGGGAGGGACTTCGCTTCTCTATACAAATCTCTAATTGTTCTTTATTAGATACATGAATTTATGTAGTTTTGCTGATTTATGGAATTAGCTCAAAACTATTAAAAACATTTAACTGACTCTGGCTCTTGTTCAGGTATGCTGACAGTTCGGACCCTAAGAAAGTGATCGCCTATCTGGAGGAGCAGAAACACAGAGGAAGACCAGGTAGGCTGAAGAGGAAGATATATTACTCTAAAAATAAACTTAGTTTGAAGTAAAAGTCCTGCAAAAGTGGCACCGGTGCTGAATACTGATTTAATCATATTTGAATATTCCTTTTATGTGATGAGACCACCTTAATACCTCACATACTGTTGAGTAATTCAATCTGTAGGCATTATTTAAATGTTTAATAAATGTGCAGATTATTTTCTCAATGAATCGTCTACTCTATAAAACATCACAATATAGAAAATGTCCATCCCAGGGTTTCAAAGTCCAAAGTGATGTCTTTAAATGTCTTGTTTCGTCAGTTCAAACCCAAAGATTTTCTATTTAAAATGATTTGGCATTTATTTTTCCTGTTGGCCTTCTTATCAATTAGTCAACTATAGTTGTATTACTTGACTGTATTTATGATCCCTATTAATAATAAGTGTATTTTTTCCTGGGGTCCACACAAAGGCAAGACATTTAAACATCATATTCTCATCAGTCCACAAAGTCAACAAAACCAAACAAAGTAAAAGAATAGATGTCTCTCACATTCATGTCACATACGAGTAAAAAGCAATATATTCAAAATAGTGGAATAAAATTGAAAAACTCATGTACTTAACTTTTTGATATTCACCTGTCTGCTTTTCTCACAGACGGTTTCTACGTCAGTGGGCTGAACCTGACAGAAGACGCTGCGTACATCCTGCTGCACCCCCTGCAGGACATGAGGACCCTGACCCTGAGGGCTCTCTCTCTGCTGCTCCGCTGGGCGAGCGAGCAGCAGCCGGGGGGCGGGGCGGGGGGGCTCAACGTCCTCTGCTGCGACTTCGTGGACGTCAGTCACTTCTGCTCGCTGGTGATCCGCCTGAACTACAAGAAAGTGCTCGCTGCTCCTCGGGCCGTCTGTACTGTGCCGAGAGCAACAGCAGAAAAATGTTGGCTGTTGCCATAGCAACCAGACTGGACATCCAACATAGGAACTCTTGGAAGTCAGCATTTATTATTTATTATATCAGTGAAAGTGCCAATTACTGTGAATACTGTCACTTTTAAACGTGTCACTCTTACCTCTTGTACACAAGTTCATGTATTGTTTTACAGATTGTACATATATTTGAATTTTGTACATACTTTTTCGGTTCGCATGCTATTTGGGAGTATTAACCTATGTACATTATATAAATAAAAGCTTTTATATATTTTTATACTATTGCTGCAGATCTTCTATTTAATGATCTTAGATATCACGTGGTATCCTATTTAAATCCTTTTACAATTTCAGTATTTTACGACATGTTCATTGGGGATGGGAATTGGAAAGCAAATTTATATTTGAATATTCGACCCCCAAAAAAACGGTTAACCAATTTTACATATCCTATAAAAAAAGTTTTATTAATAAATGCATTTTCAAATAAATATAGAAACCAAACCAAGTTTTCTTTGATATTTATCTCAAGATATTTAAAATGGCACTGTCGTATACATTTAATGAATCCATTTGATAATATGTAATCAACTTGGTCACCCCTCCAATCAAAATAAATATCAAAGATAGCTAAAATAAAATATTCATATTCGAATACCTGAATCATTTCGAATATTCGATTAATCGTTCCCATCCCTAGTGTTCATACAATTTCCTCCATTACTGACAATCTACATTCAAAATAATTAAAACAAATTGTAGTTTTCCTGAAGTTGTAGTTATATTGCTGTATAAAACTGCTTCAGCAAATCACTAACCCCCCCCCCACCCCCCACTATTGAGCCAACATCAATCCATGGAATGGTTTCTGGAGTCAGGCAGGCTGCCGGTCACATGAGGACACAGGTAGCTCTTCACTAACGAACAAACGAGACGCAGCTGTGCAGGCAGCTGGCCAATGACAGGAAGACGACGAACACACAGGAATATGACAGACAGCACCGCAGATAATCTGAGTTAGAGAGACGGGAGGCATCAAATTCTGTTTCCTCGCAGAGAAGGAGACAACACTCACACTTTCCACACAGGTTTATTCAAGCAGATGCAGCATTTGAAAAGGATGCTCATCAACACAAAGTAAAAAACAGATAATAATGATCTTACTGCAGTTGTTAAGGCACGTGGAAACGTCACTTTATGCGGAAACTAATGAAAGGCTGTGTTGGAAGTTTAACCGCAGAGTGCTGTCAGCTAGCTGCAGTGCATTTACTGTTTGTGAACAAATAAAAACAAATAGAGAAATAAAAAGCAACAGTGCATAGACAAACAGTTATGGCTGAATCCTGTCCAGATATCTGTAGGTACATTTGTTTGCATACTTCCTGCACAAACTTTGTATCAGAGGAAATGTGTGTGTAAGGCTGCACATCTTCTGGGTATATTTGGAAATGTTATTATTCACACACTATACTAGAAAATGCACGGTTTATAAAAAATAAATATCCCTTTGTTACTGCAAAAAATACGGAAACATCTTCCCATGTAAGACAGTCACAACATAAAAAAGACTATTACTGAAGTGCTATGGGTTACAGGTTACATCAGTGTAAAAGAAAGGAAGTTAAACCATTTTTAATAAACAATAACTCAGGTTTATGTTGGATGCTGAAATGTGTGGATAACTGCACCGATGCCCACCTGAGTATTTCAATTTTCCACTCTAGCTCCGACATAGACTGTATATAGAAAGTAAATGTGGAATTAAAGCCACAGGAGACGTTGTTTTAATTCATTATTAACACTGCTCTTCAGGTATTAGGGTTGTAAATATAAAGAAGAAAGGGACACATGAAATCTACCTGTTTTTTCGAAATGTAACTCAAACAGACGTACTTTCTACGCATGATCACAGTGGTTTATCCCTTTTCTGAGATACATTTATTTCCCTTTTATGGATAAAAATGAGGGGGGTGCTGTTGTGTGACATATCTGGCAAGAGATATTAATTATAACATTTCCCCTTGTTGAGGAAATATTATAAAAATGTAATTATTCGTACCATTTCCTGAAAAATCACAAAAGTTGTTTAGCATCAAAGCTTTTAAAAATAATATCCAAATATCCTTAAAGATTACTTCTGGATAAGAAACATATACGTTTATTCATAAAGGAATCTAAAATGTATATAATACATTATTTTTTGTTGTATATATATTGGACAAGAAAATGGGTTTTCATCTTTAATTATGAAAGGAATGTTGTTTATTGTGCATATAACTGAATATTTTTCCATCTAAATGGTTAGAAGAGTCTTTGAGGATTTTTGGAAAGTTCTTTAAAATACCATAAATTGATGTTGAATCGTAAAATTTTTGGTAATAAACACATCTATGTAATGGTATTACACAAGAGGCACAAACCTGTGACCCTGACACTTTGGATAAGCCTATCTATAAACAGTATTGGGACTACTTTCTAAGAAGTAAATTGCCTCTATAAAATCAGCCTGTGTGTTCTTAAGTATAAAGCACCAAGCGTCAACATTTATATCAGCATTTAAGCGATTGCTAGCTTAAAAGTGGAAAAGAACCATTCACAGACAAGCGAGCGTCCCTGCTGGAAACACACTGTTGCCTTGTGTACTTCCAATATGGCTGCCGCAGGGTGTGTTACTGTATATATCCTGAGTTTAAACAAAGGTTCAACATGTGGGAGGGTCCTGTATAGCACCATATGGGAATGGCTTACAAACAAACTAATTATTCATAAGAGGAAAACATATTTACAACATACTGAAAAGTATGGACAAAAGCATGGCTTCGGGAGGTGTCCAGTGTGTGTGTGTGTGTGTGTGTGTGTGTGTGTGTGTGTGTGTGTGTGTGTGTGTGTGTGTGTGTGTGTGTGTGTGTGTGTGTGTGTGTGTGTTTATCTCTTGGCCTGGCCGATGTAGCTGTTCTCGATGCACAGCACCACGTAGGAGCCGGAGCAGCTGCTGGGGGTCTGCTGCAGCAGGTTGCCGCTCCGCAGCTCCGCAGCCGTGCCGCTCAGCGCCCGCTCGCCCACCCGCCAGCCCTCACAGATGTTGTCCACCTGACCCCTCCCCGCGGCGTTCGACCCGTGCCACAGCATCTTCTCCGGCCTGGGAAACATGGGGAAAGAGGACATTTTAGAACTCCAATACCTGAAGAGCAGTGTAAATAATTATTTGAAACTAGGTTTCCAGTGGCTTTAATTCCACATTTAATCTTGATATATATTATTTGTTGGTGATAGAGTGGGAAATGGAGTAATTGAAATGCGAGTATTGGTGCAGTCATCCACACACTTCAGCGTCAATAATTATAGTACATTTGCGTCTATTTTGATTACTGCATACCAACTAAATTCTGTTAAGGTGGTTTGGGGATGATTTTTGTCTCACCATGTGCTGTCGTTGAGGACGTCTTTGCCATCGAAGGAGTACATCGGCACGTTGTCCTTCATCCTGCCCTCATTAAATATGGCGTCCCAGCTGTCATACAGAACCTCGTCCTGATGAAGGTGACACACAAAAAATCAGTGCAAAGATCTGGTGAAGAATATAGAACTGGTGGGCAGATAGTTACAGAGATTATTACAATTATTATGATCAATATGTAGATAATATGTATTGCACTTTCACATAAAAGTTCTGCTTTTACTTCCATGTGCTGCTACACTCCTGCAAATGTACAACTCTTTGTATCAAAATAGGACAAAAAAAAAATCGCACGTTTCCAATCATTTCATCTTTGATTATGAGACAATAAAGCCATTAATATAACCCTCTTCTGTTTCTACCTTGATATCAACATGCAGACATGAGACCTTCTTATTGGACCCTTGAGAAGAATATGAACAATATCCTTAAATATCCAGAAACCCTCTGCTGGCTACCTTCAGGTTGACTATGGGCAGGTGGTCCCTGTCGCTCCGGCGCACGATGCTGTGCAGGTCCTGCAGTTTGGCGGAGAGGAAGGCCCGGAAAGTTCCCTTCATCCCGATGGCCTGAGCCTGGGTGAAGCACTGGTAGTCTGCTCCGCGGATCCCCCGCATGGAGCCGGAGTGGGGGCTGTTCAGGGCGATGAGGTGGAGCTGGGGAACACCAACATGTACAGCATTCATATTTGATTTCATTAAAAAACTTTAGCGGAGATGTGAGCAACTGTGGTGACGGTAAATACACATTTTTACATATTATTGTATATACTGTTCAATGTGCATGTTTACTTTTTATTTACATTTAACAGAGAATATTTTCTCTGTTTCATTTAATTCAATCTTTCTTTGCACATTTAACAATAGAGCAACCGTCACAGTTTACCCCCCAGGATCTATAAAGTATTCAGATTAAATGCGATGGTGTGGAAGTGGTCTCTCTTACCCCTGCTCCTGAGGTATGATGGTGCACTGGAGTGTGGGGCACACGAGGAGGGGGTCTTCGCTGAGGAGTGACGGCGTAGCGAGGGTCCTCGTAGCGGGAGTCCGGGTACGCAGGGCGCTCCTGAGCCGTGTTGACAGAAACCCTCCCGTCCGGTTGGTTCAGGCGGTCTGTGTAACTCGGGAAACGTGGATCTGTGGGTGGAGGGAACCGAGGGTCC
Organism: Notothenia rossii; assembly: GCF_949606895.1. NCBI lineage: Eukaryota > Metazoa > Chordata > Actinopteri > Perciformes > Nototheniidae > Notothenia > Notothenia rossii. The sequence continues at coordinate 12,730,125 of NC_136901.1, forward strand.
GGCTGATACCGGGGGTCAGGGTTGGAGGGATATCTGGGGTCAGGGTGGGAAGGGTATCTGGGATCAGGGTTGGACGGGTACTGTGGTTCCTGGCGTGTAGGTTGGTGAGGGTCCTGGTGTGTAGGGTGGCGAGGGTCCTGGTGTGTAGGTTGGTGAGGGTGGTGAGGGTCCTGGTGTGTAGGTTGGTGAGGGTCCTGGTGTGTAGGTTGGTGAGCGTGGCGAGGGTCCTGGTGTGCAGGGTGGTGAGGGTCCTGGTGTGTAGGGTGGTGAGGGTCCTGGTGTGTAGGGTGGTGAGGGTCCTGGTGTGTAGGGTGGTGAGGATCCTGGTGTGTAGGGTGGTGAGGGTCCGGGTAGACGGGGCTCTCAGGTTGCCTTTGGGAGTCGTGTACGGAGGGGTCGGTGTTTTCGGTGTGGTGAGGGGAGTAGGGGACAACAGGTGGGGGCTCCACAGCTGCAACCTCGTTACCCTGGAGATAATGGGCATTATGTGAATGAACATAACGTGCATTATGTACATTAAGACAATGGTCATTGTACAGTATGTGAAGGAAAAGCCAAAACACTCACATCTACAACGGGCAGAGCAATGTAATCCCCAAGCTGCAAAATAAAGAGACAACAGAAATATACAGGGGGTTACAGCATGTATGCATGGAGGTTGCAATATGACGTAGGTGTAAATACATAACATAAATAAATGAATAAATACAGAAATAAATAAATATAGGCACAAGAATTGTTCAAATTAAATAAATAAATATTGGAATACAAACATTTTTTAAATTCTTAAATAAATAAATATATAGGATTTTTTTTTTTAATAAATATAGGAATACAATTAGTTTTTTAAATAATTACATTAATAAATGTAATATGTCCGGCCGATGTAAGATAGTAAGTCAATGCTTCACCTGGACTTGACGAATGCCCCCCCGGACCCTCAGGTAGAGATCAGTTTGATCTATGATGTAGACCAGAGAGCCCTCAGGCTGTCTTCTGGCGGTGGCTGTCATGGTGTCATACGTCCTCAACACCGTCACCTACAACCACAGAAACACTCTTACAGCTCAGCTACGGCTACATTACCGCTGGTGTTTGTATCTCGTGGTGTTCTGTAAGATAATACAACTGCTTATTCACCCCTGAGGAGTATCCAGGTAGTCCAGGTGTTCCAGGTGGTCCCGGGGGTCCAGGAATATTGATAGCTGTCATAACAAAAGGGAGGGGATCACATGACTGTATGCAGACTTAATTGCAGTGGTGGGTATTCAAGTAGAAATACATTAAATCATACAAATACGTATCTCTTCATTAGATGCAATTCTTAACATAACTGCATTATTTTAAAACATGTCCTCAACAGGTTATAATAAATGTGAGTGCTGTCATTCATTAACATGCTCAGGAATGTAATACAACAAAAACATATTTCTTATGTCAATTACTGAATCCTAGTTTGAGAGGTTTCAGGGCAGTCCGGATCGTGTGTGTAGAGATCTTATTTGTCGCTGAATATTATAACTATGTGTTGCTAAGTCTCAATAAACGTAGGGAGAAGAGTGTAGACCAATTAAAATGAAGTAAAAGCACACACTTTCTCACAAATGCACAAAGAATTCAGCAAAACTACGCGAGTAACAATTTAGAAACAAATTACTCAAGTAAATGTGACGCGTTATTACCATGGTTATTACCATGGTTATTAGCATGGTTATTACCATGGTTATTGGGCTGCACATAACTGGTACGCAGGTGCACCGGGTCATTTGAAAAAAGGTGCATTTGCGTACCAACATTGAGAGAGAGAGAGGGAGAGAGAGAAGGGAGAAGTGAAAAGAGAGGAGAGAGAAGAGAGAAGAGAGGAGACAGAGAAGAGAGGAGAGAGAGAGAGAGAAAGATATTTGCGAGTTGCATATGAACTCAGGGCCGATGTTCCGGATTAACTGGTTCCCTGGTTAACTGGTTTCCCGATCAACTGGGGTGATTTCTTCTTCTGTCGTTTATAGGGATATAACGATACCAAAAACTCACGGTACGATAATATCGTGATAACAAGTCCACGGTACGGTATTTATCGCGATATTGAATAATAAAGGGAAGGGAAAAAAATCATAATTTTTTTTTTTTCAATAAAACATTTTTTTACTCGGAAAATGTTTCTTTATTACATAATAAATCTGATTTTTACAGCCTTTTTGTAGGATTGCAGTATTTTAAAGTGTCAAAAACAAAGTGACAGTAACAGACCGGAACAAGAAAACCAGTGTTTTTGTACCTACTGGTACTACCAAACAAAGTAAGCATTTTCTTTATGCCACTGCATCTCACAAATAAACAAGGACATTTAATAATCAGACCCTGCAATAAAATAAATCAAGTTTCACTTTAGTTTTTCAAGTAACTCAACTCAAACTCACTAGTCACTCACTCAGCATCATCAGACAGGTTTTTAGGAATATGAGAATGTCCACATTTCCAGGTATTTATAAGCTGGGATGTTTGGGCATTTACAATATCCCCTGCTCTGGAAACAACTCTCTCGCTTGGTACTGATGTTGCTGGGACACCAGTGGTCGCGTTAACCGAATATTTTATTTAACAATGACGGAAAAATCTGAAAGCAGTCTGTCATTTTGACAGATTAGAACAAACTAGGAACAGCGCCAACGTTTCCCCGCAGCGAGGCTCTGGTGTTATGCCGTGTTATGCATGCCCTCCAAAAGGAAATTATATAGTTCCCAAACCGTACTTTGCCGTACAGATCAATACATGTCTGGGAGGTTTTGCTTCACGCTGTGCGCGTCCCGCGAGGTGCATGCACACACGGCATAACACCGCCCCCGTTGACAGTTCACGAGCATGCTCTATCGTGAACTGTTCAGACCCGACGGGTAATAAGGGATTATGACGGATATTTTACGATCCTGTCTGTCAAAATGACGGACAGCGAAAAAGTCTAACGCCAGGCTTATTGACATGGCAAGATATAAATATATGGTTGGTACTTGTCAACGTCTCTAGGTGTGTAAATGTAGCCCTGTAAATACGATGTCCTTTTGTGTTATGTTATGTGTTGTTTTATTTTCATGTTGTAACCTACTTGCTGCCATGTTGGACAGGTCTCTCTTGAAAAAGAGATCGATGATCTCAATGGTACCACCTGGTAAAATAAAGGTTAAAAAAAAAAAGTGTTTAAAAAAAAATTTTTTTTTTTTAAATCGCGATAGATTTAGTCAGTCTCACGACGGTATTGGGAAGTTTATTTACCGCGATACCGCGATATTCGGTATATCGTTACATCCCTAGTCGTTTACATACATCTTTTGGTGTATTTGGCTCGGTAGGAAGACTTTGATGCACATTCAGTACCAGTGTGTGAGGTTGCACTGGCGTTATAACTTTTCGCCTAGGGCGCCAGATCTGGGGAGGCGCTGCGCTGGCAGTTCTGGGAGGGAAAACACATTTTTGACCGTTGGTGCTCATCCTAATTTTCGGCCTTGATGTAACAATATTCATAATTAAGTAAATTTAACACCCTTTACATCCCGGTTACACATTTCATTTGCCCTGTACAATGGGCGCTGTAAGTGATGAAAATGGGGGATGTCGGCTTATCGCAGCTCACAGCCAAAGTGCGAGTGAGCGAGGGAGAGAGGGAGAGAGGGAGGGTGCACCGGTACCGGCTCTGTTGTTATTAGAATCTGCTTTAACGGATATAAGAAGAAGATGTGTCTACAATAATGTGGAGGGAGAGTCAGACTGAGAGGCTGATAACTGCAGCTCAGTGAGGTAAGGACTCTGAGTGTTTACATAGTTAACTTTAGTCTAAGTTCAAACGGTTTGGTCACAATTTATGTAAACACATATTTCCAAGACACTCCTTTATAATTATTGGGATAAACAGGTTTGAAATCATTTCAATGTATACTATACAGGAACCAAAAACATCCTTTAAAACTGGAGAGATACAAAAAAAATGCATAAATAAATAAATGTTAAGGTAAAATAAGATATGAATGAACAACACAAATAAAATAAGTTACATTAATTTGTTATTGGCTATGCTCACTGCATGTGTGTTCTGTGTTCACCTCTGCATGTGGGTTCAGTGTTCACCTCTGCATGTGTGTTCAGTGCCGTGTGTCTGGCAAATAAAGTCAAGACCCCCTCAAAAGTTACGGTTTATTTCATTCTAAGGATGAGCACCAAGCAACATCTCCAGGTGCTCCTTTGAGAACCAGGGCAAAAAAGTGATGTGCACCCCATTACCCACCATTAGGGATATTAGGATAATAATATCACAATCCTTTCGACCGAATATCTTGATATCAATAACGCAACAATCTTGTAAGGTTGACCATGCTGTATTTACTCAATGAGGATTTTGATAAATAATCAGTAATAAGTATTCTTTGACCAAGCGGTTAAAAGGCAAATAGGCTAATCGAAGAGCTAGAAAAACTTACTCCAATTGACTATAAATCAGCATTTTAAACTAAGAAAATACTAGTCATATAAAAATATCTAAAAGTAACTAAATGATTGACAAAATGTTTTGTGATTTAACATCACAATAACAATAGAACATCGACACGTTTCCCAGCCCTACCCACCACTGCTTATACGGTTGTGATTAGGACCCTAACTCACTCTGTGTGCCTCTGTAAACTTCAGGTGTGGATCCTCCTGCAGGTCCAGGGGGCCCTGGGGGTCCTTGCTGACCATCATAGCCTCTCCCTGGCTGACCGGGGGGCCCCTGAGGGCCTGCTGGCCCAACGATGGAGTCTCCTCTTGGACCCTGAAGCAACAAAGACAGGAAAGTATTTAGATTTGGATTTTCAGAGCACAGATTTACTCTTTAAAGCTTTAGATTTCTGATCTTACCGGGGGTCCAGGTGCTCCGGCCCCGCTCACTCCATATCGGGGGTCATAATATCCCCCGGCCGGTTCTCCTTTATCCCCTTTGTAGCCCGGGGTGCCACTTTCCCCTTTCATCTCATTCTGCACATATGAACAAACACCCAAGACATTAAAAGATAATAGTTCTTGTGGGAGAAACTTCTGAAGCAATTGTAAACAGGACTCAGAGAGACACGAGGAGAGTTGGAGCTTTGGTGGCAAACACTGACGGTTTATTGGGAGTTACGGCCGGAGAGTTGACAAGACAGGTGGTGTGTCACGAGTTGACACAGCGGTTACCAAACCAATTCTGAAGAACTCCTTCTGCAGCTCGAGGTTTTAAATAGTTCAGAGTGTAATAATCGACATTCTTCATCAGTGAGACTAAACTAATTATGGACCCTGAATCTAACAGAGCTCTCGTCCATAGGAAAGAATGTACGCCAGGGAACCTTCGTCCCTGAACTGTAAACGACCTCATGGCGGCTTGTGCTCGGTCACAGACTGGCAACAACAATGCGCCCAAGCTGCCCCTCCTTAAGAGAGATAGCAGCTATATCCAAGCTGCCCGTCCTTAAGAGAGATAGCAGCTATACCCAAGGCCGTAGAACTATGCCATGGGAAAGGAGACAGTGAGAGGAGAACATGATGAACTTTGTCCAAGATTAAATACCTAAGCAAATGATTCTCCAACAGTACTGATGGTCATAGTTTTAAACAGAAAGGCACACTTACCCTCAGGGAGTAGATGTCAAAGGTCGACCCGCCTCCTGCACAGAAACAAAACGTCTTGCTATGAATTTCATCTTTATTAAAAAGCTATTTGTTTTTGTCCACAGGAAATGTTACGCTACCTGTAATCTCAACTCTGCCTGGGGGTCCGGGGTCCCCTTTATCTCCTTTAGCAGCTTTAAACAAAAAGCACAGCAACATTATATCAAGTAAAACACCTGCAGTTCAGATAACATTGTGTTTATCCCAAAGGAATAAAGGAATAGATTGATGATCTCATTCGCTTCATTCTTTATCCTATAGGTCAAACCAGCTACTCCATTTTTAGTTACAGACATAAAAGTGGCATTCATCTTCTCTAGAAATAGATTAAAAAAAGCAAAGCTAATACAAATTAAACTTACCGTGGTTATATCTGGAATAATCGTCATATCCCTGCAATTCCAAAAGATAACATCCATTATTAGATCAATAAATTGCAACATTTAAGTTAAGCGATCTCTAATTGTCCCCCATATACTTCAATTCAGATTCAAATGAAGGACATTACTTAAACAGATAAGTCCTAAATTAAGTTAAATCTAGGTAACGTGATATATTTTCTTTTTACTCACTCCCTGTCTGTCTGTGGGATAAGATCCAGGAGGTCCGGGGGGGCCGGGGGGACCTGGAACACCCTGGAACAAAACAACAAATATTCATTATTATGAACGAATGTTAAAAACTTCAAGTTAATGGGACTGAAATTGAGGCTTTTGAATAAAGATCTGAGAAACTCACAGGGTAACCAACTCCAGACCCAGATCCTGATCCTGAGTCTCCCTTCTCTCCTCTGACGCCGTTCAGCCCCGGGCGACCCTGAAATAAAACAGAGTTACATTTTTGTCACATAAAATATATCAACAAACGTCAAAACCCTAAACAATTCTGACTGCGGGGACTCCTACTGGCACTGTGGAGTGGATCGTACCATTTTTAAACCGACTTGATATATTGGTTTAGTAGTCATTTTCAACTTGTAGAAGCTCAGATACAAATATAAAATATATTAATAATTAAATAATCAATAATAACTTATTTCTTTTCAAACTAAAGCCAACTTATTCTGACAGAGAAGGGGCTAGCCTTTTGTCATGACCCTTTATCAGGGGCGGACTGGGACTAAACGTATGACTTATAACGATTTAGTGTAACACAATTAATTAAATTCACCGTTCTTGTTTTTTAAACTTTGTTAATACTCTAATTTGGAGCAACCCCTGGATAAAGGTTTTTTTGAAAATCAAATGTTTTACCCTATATATAAAATGTAAAGCATAATGTCCACAATTTGATGATAAAGTAAATGATACTATTTGATATACTCACAGGTCTGCCTGGAATCCCAATCTCTCCTTTATGTCCTGAAGCACCATAAGGACCCTGGAGAGGAAAGCATTTCATACAGGTCAATTTAAATGATTCACTTATCGTATGTACTATCAGCAAAGCATTTCAAATGTGGTGAATACGAATATGGTACTCACTGAAGGTCCCTCAGGGCCCGGGGGTCCAGTGTCACCCTGTGAATAAATACAAATAAACACTGAGAACACTTTTATGGATTAATACCTGCTTACATCCCTGCACTGTCAAAAGTAAAGGACAGTATTTAGGCTAGTCTGAGCTGTGGTGCAGTAATAGTGAGGTCATCCTATTATCTGCTCATTTCTTACCTGACGTCCTGCAAGACCCCCGAGGTACTGAGGTCTCCCGTCCGGCCCCAGGATGATACCAGGCTCTCCTTTCGCCCCCTAAATAAAAACAACATTTAATGCAAACAACCAGTATAGAATGAGACGAGAAAAACAAACTGATAGTGAGGAATACTTGGATAAGAAATGACATATATGTGCTGCATTGAATCAGACATCATCACAAGCAGATATACTAAACATCCTACAATATCAAGAAAATGTATCATCATGCTTTTTCTAGCAATCACCCCGTACATTTGCAGAAAAGCTGGGTATTTCAAAACTTATGAATTACTCAAAAATACAAATAATTATGGCTTTATCTTAAAATTAGCCGAGAAGATAAATAAATAAGCTCGGCCAAAGAGTTCAAGTTTGACAAGATAGTTAAAAACGGGAATAAAAAAAAGAACAAAAATATGATTGTTATATATCCTAGTCACCTGGATAGGTCAATTAAACTGTTGATGTTATAAAATATGAATTCAAGTTGGAATAAAGAATGTTAATAAAGTAAATTGTCAGAGTTCTCTTGAAATACGACTCATTGTTGGGACAAATCTATCTAAGGTATAATTCTACAACAAAAAACATGCAATATGTATTTTTTAATGTGTAATGCAAAATAATTAGTAATAATATACCTTAGCTGCATATCCTGGAAGCCCTGTGTCTCCTTGGTCTCCTTTAGGCCCCGAGGGTCCCTAAATCAAAGCACATTAATGACATTATTACACAGTGATGCACTTCCATTCATTTTCTCATTTGAATTGAACTGTTGAAATGCTACGATAGTAAAAAGAGATACATACTGGAAATCCTGCTCGACCTGGAACACCAGATCCTCCCTGGAGAGGAGAGCGATTACACATGAAGAAAACCATCAACAAGTAGTGCTAATGTGTTTAAATAACTTTAGTTTAGTGAGGTTTATGGTGTGCTCAGTTAGGGGGAACTCACCTGTGACCCTCCGTTCCAAATCACTTCATTAGACTACAGAGGGAGGTCCGTTAGTGGGGGGGGGGGGGGGGGGGGGTGAACAAACAGCAGCAGGCAGTGACGTTAGTCCACATGATTAAAGTGCAGGCAGTTATGTGAGGGTTACAATCATTTCAAATGTCTTTGTTTTAACTGACTCACGTCACTTCTCTGGTAGGTGATTTCTCCTGGTGGTCCGGGGGGCCCTGGAGGCCCCGCTCCCCCCCCGTCACGCCCTGGAAGACCCTGCCACACAAAAGAACATAAAACATTGATAAGAAGAGCAAAACACGCATGCATATGTCGAGAAAATGAAATATGTTTATGATTCATATTTACATTGTGTATGATGCTCCACTTTCAATATAGTTGTCATATTTTACTGTACTCAGTTTCTCACATAATAACATTGTGTGTCAATTTTGTCTTTATTTTTGTATGTAGTAATAATCGTAAAATCGTTTTTATATTATTATTATTCTTTATGGTTGTTTTGCTTTTTTCTGAGTCTTTGAATGCACCATACAGTATACCAAAGCAAATTCCTTGTATGTGTAATAAAACAAATTCTGAATAAGCACATGTTGCTAAATGTATACAAATGATTCCTGCTTATATACAGTAAGCAGGAATCATGAATGAAAACTTATATAATCAGGAATCATTAAGGTGAAGAGGAAGAAAAAAACATCTTGATTTTACAATCCCCACATTGGTTGTCCAACGTAAGGAACTTGAGTAAATAGAAAAACACATGAATATCATTATATATTGTCTTAGATTAATTATAAGGATTGCATTATAACCTTTCTTTGCTTTAGAAACACTTGTAGATCCCAACTCAGACTATTATGACTTTGCTGGATGATAATTGTGCGTTACCTTCTGAATGGCTTACATAAATGACCTCAGAGGGGCGTGGCCAGCAGCTGCTCATTAGCATTTAAAGCTACAGACACAGAATCAGCACTTTTGAAACAGGGCTGAAACAGAGGGGTTTATGGGATGCTACAATGATCTGTTTGGAGTTTCAGCAGTTCAGTCATGTTCTGTATACATCTGAGACCTATAATATACTGTTAAAAAATAGTAGAATAGGGAAGCTTTACGTTTTTAGGGGGGTTTAACTATGCTAATAACTAATTAAAACTGAATCTATGATGAAGTGGGATTTATTTTTCAGCACACCTTGGTTACAGCAGATCTGAACGGTTAAAAAACTTAGGGGCCTTGGAACGGAATTCTCTTATTTCTTGTCTTATAAAAATGTAACTGTCATTCAACTGACCTGCTCTCCTCTCTGTCCTCGGTCTCCCTTATCGCCCTAAAGAAAAGAACACAATCATTAAAACAGGCAAATGGAAAACTGGAATATCTGTCTCAGAGTCCAGTGGTTTCAAAAACTACAAATCCCAGAATTCGTGGTCTCATACCGACTGTCCGGGGAACCCGTCCATTCCTGGCATCCCTGGAGGTCCTCGTGACCCCTCGTTTCCTTTGTCCCCATGGTTACCGGGCAAACCGGATTTTCCCTGAGAATCATAATAAACATCACTGATACTCATAGTCAGGACCGGGGTGTTAAACTGATATTTAACCTTCAGAAAAGTTAATATTTTTAGATACAACTTGCATTGATTCACACAGGGATAACGTTACATTAATACAAAGCTATATTTAGTGTTGACATTTCATAGAAAGCTACTAATTGCTGTAATGTAAAAATATATAAAAACACCCAAGACTCTACTTTATCCGATAGGATAGTTAGATATGCACATTATGTTTGAAATACACAGCTCTTCTGTACATCTTATGTTTTCCACATATTTAATTATTATAACAGTATTTATTCTACTGTCTTTGAAAATGTCATCTACTCACAGGAAGTCCTGCAATACCATATGGACCCTAGAACAGAAAACATGGAAACGTGAGGCAGGGCATTGTCTGTAAATGCTCTGTGTGTGTGTGTGTGTGTGTGTGTGTGTGTGTGTGCGTGTGTGTGTGTGTGTGTGTGTACCTGAGGTCCAGGTGGGCCGGGGAGACCAGCATAGCCGTTGTTCACATCATACTGATCCTGGTTACTCTGTGGGGAGAGAACATGACGCTTTCTCTCAATCACTAAATCCTTTTTGATACATCAGTACACAAGCTTCAGGAGTAAAGGTAAACATGGAACAAGTACGGTAGTTAGAATACAACAAAAAGTGTTGGAAAAAATGACAACCAAATACTGATATATTTAGTTGAAAATGGGGATTATTAGCAGGTTAACATTGTTCATTTCATTCTAAAATAAGGAACAATAATACTACTACCATATGCACACATTACAACTGTCCCACAATGCTCTTTAACATTAGAGGAATACATCCTTTTCACATGCCAGTGGTTGATATATAAATACATGATATATATGTATATCCTATACACTGGATAGACTCCTTTCCCATTGTCATTAAGCACGTTAGCAATTCTGCTTTGTCTCTCGTGCCCAGAAGCAGGGGTTCCCACATACCGGCCGACATGTTTGTTGTTAACAGGTTTGTTTACTCTTTATTTTGGGAGTATCTTTTGAGGTGTTTCCATCCAAACTCCTTCCATGTCCTTTAGTTTGTGGTGGTGTGTTGTGTTCCTCCATTTCAATGTTTAGTTCCTTCTCCCATTTTCTCTTGATGTAATGGGTAGAAGTATCTCTACATTCTCTTATAGTTTGATATAGCGCTGAAGAAGCATTGAGTCTGGTCCGATTGTATGTCCGTATGAATATATCAATCACTCCGTTTCAGGATTGGGTTTGTATTTCCTTTATAAAAAATAGTCCCTCAACTGTATATATCTAAAAAAGTCTTCATTTTCCAACCCAGATTTCTCTTTCAAATCCTCAAAACTCATAATATTTCCATTCTTTCTTACTGCACACACCGCTGTGATCCCTTTTTTCCCAGTTTTTAAAATTTCGACCACTTAGGTTTGGTTTGAACCTTTTATCGTAGCTCAATATTTTAAGCTCTACTCACATTACTTCCTCGGTACCCAGGCCCCGGTGGCCCTGGAGGTCCGGGGGGTCCGACGGGCCCCATGGGACCTGGAAGCCCCGCCAGCCCCGATTGCCCAGAAGTACCCGGCAGACCCAGGTCACCCTGAGACCCCTGAGGACATGGAGACTCCTATTATTATCTCGCTATAAAATGACATTTAATGCAACAGAAGTGAAGAAAAAGGGAAAAGGGAGACATGCAAGAGCTGTGTGCAGATTTAATATGAAGAAGTACGGACACTGAAGTAGTGCAAAGATTAAACATTTAATCGTATACATTGCACAGCTGTCCAGACATGATTTTGTGTACGTAGAAAAAGGATATTTTAACATCTTAGACGTTATACTGGACAAAATTAAACAACTACAAAATATATTTAATAAAAAATCTGAACAAATGTTGCTTAACAATAGAACGCACACTGAAAACTACCCAAAAAATGTAATTACATTCGAAACTCAAAGCTAAATCAACAACAAACAAAGAAATATATGGCGTTTCAAAAGTACTGATGTAAGGGAAAGACAAAAAGCAGGAGGGATGAGGTTTCAGAAAGTGGAATACAAGGTGACATTTGGTTGAATATGTTAGTTGGTGAAATGGAATCAGATGAAAGTTGGTAAAGAAGAAATGAAAGCACCAAAGACCCTATTACCGTAGAGGATGGAGCAAAGTAAGAATACAGGCCCGTGAAAAAGCCTGAGTCTTGCGAGTTTTGCTGGAGGAAGGCAACACATATGAAGACAGGATATATCTGGAGTCCCCCACCACACCGTTTTCATTTAAGTTCAAGTGCAAAACTTCATTAGATGATAAAATTCAGATGTAACCCACCTTTTCTCCAGCTACTCCTGGAAGACCAAGATCCCCACCTTCACCCTGGAGAGGAAATGGATTTAGGAGAAACGTATAAAATGGATTGTGATAAATAAAAATGTTCCAATGTTTTTCTCCTCTTGGATTCAGTAGCTGACATGTTTACACTCTCACCCTCTCTCCTCCGGGACCCGGTAGACCCGGTCTTCCTGGCTGGCCAGGCGGTCCCTGAATAGCACAATAAACAGTCAGGGTTAAAAATGTATTTATTATATACATAATTAATTATTATAAGAAATAGTGAAAATAAGTTTCTATTGGTTCAGGAAAGTGTCATCAAGTGATATCATATTAATAATTCAGAGAATGATACACAAGCACCAAGTCTGCCTGGATACTATTTTGATTCAAGTAAATTCAAGGACTATGAAATGATATCATATGACCAGGCATTCACCACAATAAATCATATTTATATGAACTCACGAAAAAAAGCTTTGGACTATTTTACTAATGGGCTCTTCCATACATTCAAATAAAAGAACATAAATAAAAAACAAAACAATAAAAGACCCCTGTTTTTCAATATAAAGTGCCTCATATCTTTAATGAAGTGAAAATATATTTTTCAGATAGGAATTTCTACAAAAAGGTATGTACGGTACCTCAAAGGTGTTTTTACTTTAAATGTATGATAATGGATTGTTTATCATCTAATTGATATTATGAAGGATTTGTAAACCTCCAGAAACAATTAGTTGTCAGAGCAATTATTAGCACACAATTATTTTCTGACAACCATCTCATGAATGAAATATGAATCTCTTTAGAGTAGAAAGAGCCTCCTGCTCCTCACCGGTATTCCGGGGACTCCGTCCTGTCCCGGCGGTCCTGGAGGTCCGAAAGCTACTGGGCCGTTGGGTCCCATTGCCACTGAAGTCCCAGGGGGGCCGGGGGGCCCTGGCAGACCTGGAAGGCCATGTCCACCCTGGATAACAAATCATAAACGCATTATGTCATGGAAAAACTCAACTTTAATTACCGATTTTGGAATTATGTTCATTATAATTTGAACAATTTGAATGAAAACCAAGTCAGGTACATGCAAATATGAAATGTGAACAAGATAAGAAATTCCCAAGGGACCGCGAGGCCCCCTGGATAACAAATATCAGAGTATTTTTGTGGTGGAAAATGTAACTTTTGAAAAACTTGGATAATCATCAACTCACCCTGATTCTGTCCGAGTCTGGGAATCCTGAGCCCTCCATGTCAAAAAAGGTCTATCAACACATACAAAAAAAAGTTAAGAAGTCTTATAATAAATAAATAATGACAGAAAAGTGTGTTTGACGGTCGACATACTGGGTGGTCCCCAGTGCCGGTTCCAGGAAGTCCTGGTGGTCCCGGGGCGCCTCTGGGTCCTGGCTGACCCTCTCCAACATCACCCTGGAAACATCACACATGATCACGCTAATTAAATATTTGAAAAGTAGAATATGAGTAGTTGAGGGACTCTTTATTCGTCCATCCACTCCAACCTTTTCGCCTTTATAGCCAGCAGTTCCTGGATTTCCTGGAGAACCTTGTGGCCCCGCGGCACCCTGGGAACAGGAGAAGAAGAACTCAATTAAACTGCTATTTTTGTATTATTACCGAATTCTATTTAATAGAAAAATCTGTTCATTAAAAACAAAGAGGCTTACAGCTTTTCCATCCTCTCCTGGATCACCCTGAAAGATAAAAACAATCAGTGAGTGATGTAAATATTTTAAAGAATGTGCACAAATTCTGGAATATCCCATCTTCCTGAACTCACCGGCTCTCCGTCCGTCCCTGCAGACCCTTGGGGCCCGCTGATTCCCGGGAGACCTGGGGGTCCGGAGGGTCCGGACACCTGCTGCACCACGTCTCCATTACCAAGTCGCACCACCTCAGCTGCAGGGCCGGGGGGGCCAGGGAGCCCAGAGGGCCCCTGAGCCCCGCGCTCTCCTTTATTACCGGAGTAACCAAACCCGGAACTGCCCTGGTGGGGTGGGGTGGGGGGGGGGGGGGGTCAGTAGAGCTGTTTTTGTGTTTTTCTCAAACAGTCATTTTAAAAGTTCTGAATTTATTTTTGCTAAATATATTTCTCGCCATTTTTTTTCAACTCAACAAGACAAATACTAATTTACCCCCCAGTCTACGAATTCATTCATTGTGCATTTGAGTACTATGAAAAGTACTCTATATATAAAAAGTATTATCACCATTAATATAATAAAATAAAACTATGACTGATAAGTTAATACTGACATTATATATTAAAAAGCGTAAATAAATATAAAACAATTATTATCATACTAAAAAATATTAAGTAGAGGTTACAAAGCTGCTAATGAGTGAGCGCGTGTTATTATTTATATGAATACTTTGAAGTGGGCTTATTCCATTTCTTTAAAAGGGAAATCTGGAGCTGTGTGTTGGAAAGAAAGCCAGTTTGTTTGTTATGTCCTCAAATCCAGTCTTCACCACCTACTTTACGTCACTGTTCACATACCTTTAATCCTTTTTCTCCCTGAAATAAAGAAAAGACAGATATTAAGTAGAGGTATTGTTTGCATCTGATTATACTGGTGCACAGTGTTTAGAGTTTCTACCTTCTGTCCTCCGCCCTGAGAGGAGGAGGAGGAGGAGGACCCGGAGGAGGACCCAGAGGAGGAGGACTCCCCCTTCGGCCCTGCGGGGCCAAGGTCCCCCGTTAAGCCCTGGTCCCCTCTGTCTCCTTTCTCCCCTTTAGAACCGGCGGTACCTGAAGGAGGCGTGAGAGAAACTGGTGAGGAACGACTGGGTTTTAAAGCCATGCTTCAATAAACATCATGCACTCCACTCCACTTGCAAATGCATTCTGGGAACCAAAGCAAAACACGCATACTGACCGCACTTTTTATGCACTCAAAACATATTATTATATTTTTGACAGGAATATCTGACTTTATATAGAACCACACACAGTTTGTGCAAGTGAGATATGTGCAAAATTGACTTTATTGCCTGTTTGTGAAATGTTGACCATTCCATCAGTTAAAGCAAAAGGAGAATGAATACATTAAATCCTTAAAATGAAACATTTGTATTGGGATATTTCTTTAGTCATCAGGCATGTCTTTTCCTCTGACTGTGCATACATCAGGTCGTACCACTGATGATCAGCACATTCATTACTACCACCACCAAACTGCATAATGTACCCTTTATTCTTTAAGGAAAAACCCCAATTATTACTTTAAACTTTAAAGGGTGCACGGAAACACCACAAGCACACTTATACAGATCTGATGTTTTGAAATGATGTGAGATAAGGTGATAATGAAGAACAGAGCATGAGTTTCTACTCAGTGCTTTTTCTCCATCTAGTGGACACATGTAGGTATAGCAGTGCTGCAGTTAGTTTTTCTGTCAAAGGCCGTCAAAACATAAGATTGCAGTTCATCAAATTACCACAAAGAGAGGTGTAGAATTTGACTGCTTCCACTGAAGCCTGAGGAATGTGGAACAACCTAAATAAAATAAATCCTCCTCCACCATCATGCTCTCAGCTCCAACATGACACAAAGTACAGATCGCTCATTCTACACTGTGATAGGATGGCCGCATGTTTATTAGGACATGCATTACTGCCAGCCCCAACACGGTCCTTTTGCCCCCAGAGACCCACCTCTTGGACCAGGTGTTCCGGGCCGGCTGTTACCAACATCCGGCTGCTGATACCTGACATCTAAAGTCATAAAAACACAACTTGAATGTGATGTCTCTGTAATGTCTACCTTCATTTATTCAAAAAGTGACGGGAGAGTTAAGTATCTATTTCAGATCTTTACCCTTGAGGTTGGACAGAGACAGGTAGTTTCATTACCATTCCTGAAAAGTCGTTCATTAAAGCCTTACCGGCGCTCAATATGCAAAACTGCTAAAGAGATGACTGGGTTTGAGATTTCCTGTACACCTAAATGAACTGGGACCAAACTGACATATCTTCAAATTGGTCTTAATTGCTTACAATAAATGTATTAGTTTAGTATAAAAAAAGTGTGCACATTTTTGCCCTATATCCATGTGGCTTTAGGGAATTTCCATGTACAAAAATGATGTCAAATTCAACGTCCAAACCACATCTCTTTGATAAACACCGGTCTGGCTTTACATAGAATATATCCCTCAGCCTGTAGTGGGTTGAAGACCTTAATATTGTCTTTGTTCTGTTTTTTTTATCACCTACACGTGTACCATGTATTGTCTCTTGTAAACTGTTTTATGTTCGAAAATAATCAATGAATAAAGTATTTATCTGCTAATTGGGGCAAGTTTAAAGCTACTAATCTTCTCTCTTAAAGGTCACCTATTATGCAAAATCCACTTTTTCCTATCTTTTAAACATAAATATGTGTCTATTCTGTGTAAACAGATTCTGAAAGTTTCAAGAACAAAAACCCCCACTCTTTAAAAACCTGTCCGAAAATGAGCTGATCAGATTTTGTCACAATGTTTTTTTGGGATGTGTAACCAT
This sequence comes from Notothenia rossii, assembly GCF_949606895.1. NCBI lineage: Eukaryota > Metazoa > Chordata > Actinopteri > Perciformes > Nototheniidae > Notothenia > Notothenia rossii. The sequence goes on from NC_136901.1 coordinate 12,746,876, forward strand.
CAGCCAATCACCAACCAAGGTAACACCCCCCCATTTCTTATCACCTGAATCTCCTCCTAGAGCACCATTGTGTTTTTTTAACCAATCACTTCTTAGAGGGGCGTGGCCACCAGCAGCTCATTAGCATTTAAAGCTACAGACACGGAATAAGAACTTTTGGAACAGGGCTGAAACAGAGGGGATTATGGGATGCTGCAATGATCTGTTTGATATTTGGAGCCAAACACTTCAGAGACATGTTCTGTATATATCTGAGACCTATAATATACTGTTGAAAAAGAGTATAATAGGGGACCTTTAAATCACTAAAAGAAACTTCCTTAACTATCCACCAGGGGGAGCTAAAGAGCTTAACATGTGAGAAGTATGTTGTAGCTGCTCCCCCCGTCAGGTCCCGACAGGCAGTGATCTACCTTTTTTTTGGCAGTGTCTGCTGTATGATTAAAAACTTCCATTACACTTCTCCACAGTGTGAGTGTCATGTTGGCAGTCACACACTGCACATGTTGATGGCAATGAAGAGCTTTTACCTGGTTCTCTGAGTCTGTTCCCCTCTGAGGGAATCAGAGGGGGGGCAGGTACCGGCCGCAAGGGACGAGGAGTGGTCTGGAAACAGAAGACAATATAATAGTTTCAAATATCTGCAGCATACACTCCCCATTATCAGAAGTATTCAGATTATATATGTACTATGTGTGTCATTGCTCTTATTTCAGGTGAACTCAAGCTGCCACTAAAACTTTGAAATACCAATATTTTATCAACTTGTAACTTAATATTCAACATATTTGCTAAACATTATCCTTCATTATTCTCATAGGAGAGTATTTAAAAACACATACACTGTCTTTACACTCAACTTGATCGTGCAACCAGGCTGAATGTATCCAAAGTTTATGAACCAAGTTCTAAAATAACTAAAATGTTGGAACTGGCTGGTTATGTGCTCGCAGTTACATGAAAGGTGTGTTGGGAATCCTCCCAGCATGCACTATGGCGAGATGAATTGACATAATTCTCATGTTATGCGTGTGTCTTCATAATAAGGGATAAATATTACAAGAACAAACAGTTTAACAACATTCTGATGCAATATATTACAAAAGAATTGGGCTATAAAACCAGCTGTTCACTGTCTGCCACATTACAAAACACAAATGTATTTACACACATTCATATAAATAAATAAACTGTAAGTATTGTATCAAGTAGACATTTCATTGAAATGACTTTACTGACCTTCACAGTGCGTCCTGTCTGTCTCCGCTCGCCGTCACCGCTGCCGAAGTCACCAGAGGCCTGCGAGACAAACAGAAGGGAAAAAAGTGACACAAATGCCTTTTTCAAAGAATTTGACAGAAATAATTAAAAACCGAAACACTCACAGCGTCAGAGTCGTCCTCGTCGTCACACAAACGCTCCGCTGCACGATGGTCCCCCACCACTTTCAGATCTAGAATCACACCCTAGAAAAAACACACACACACATGCTAAATGCATTTTTATTTACAGTGAATCATTGTTTGCAGTCATGCTTTCTCTATAAGCTGCAAAGAGATGGAAAATATGTGAAATGACTCATGCAGAGCTATGTGAATGACCTTCTTAAATCCTCAACCAGCGGCCATTCTCTGGATATTTAACACGATGCACACTGTGAAGACTTTATGATGCATACAAAGTGAGAATACTCAGCCTTGGAGACCAGTGTATGTCCCTTAAAGAGTGTTTTGTGCTTCATGTTGGCCAGTTTAAGTTCTTCACAAATCATAGTCATTTCTTCTCCACTTTAAAGGCCATGTGAGTGTCCCATGTGGTCACTGACGGGGTGCCAGCAGAAAGGTCAGAGGTCAAAAAGGTGGTAGGGTCATGTGATAGATTTACAAGAGGAGTGTTCATTCTGCCCTTCCTGTTGCCTATGACCCAGCACACCTGCAGCGAGGTGCCACTGGGAGATATTAAAGACGTCTCGCACACACACGCACACACACACACCTGCTCTTTCAGCACATAGTGAATTATTCTGACTTTTCCCAGTCTCATGGGTGACATTTGGATGAGGATGTGATGAGCAAACATCTCATCAGCACTTGAGCATTTCCTCTGCTGGCACCCTGGAGTTTAGGGTAAAAGAAAATGGACTTCTCTTCCAGATTCTAGTGTGCAAATTAGGTGCATCTCCAAAATACAGATTTTATAGTCGGTAAAAGTTAGTCCTGCAATCCAGTTACACAGCACATGTTGTTTATTCTTTGTTGAATATGCTCCAATTCTGAATGGGAATCATCCAAAGTCACTTTTAAGACAGGATAAAAAAAATGAAAGTGGCTCCACCAAACGCAGCTGAGAATTGCAGCCTTGTTTTGTCCAAATGTGGAAGGTAAACACGATAAGCTCCTAAAGTCTGGGAACAACATTTCCCACATTAAGATCTGACAGTCTGTAAACACAAGATAAATCAAACAACACTGAAGGACACATGGAACTCAAATATGTTGGAGCTTCTCTGGCTTATTACTTTCAGGAAATAAAGATTTGTTGAAGAGTTCAGGGAAATGTAAAACCTCTCATGAGAAGCTGATATTCTGGATAACAGTCTCATAAATGACTTGCCTACCTTGGGCTGGGGGTAAATCATTATTATATGTTCTGTGAATGATCTTCTTAAAATCTTTCACCAGGGGGCTTATAATGGCTGTTAAACATACAATCATTTGAAGTCAAGGTGGGCATCATGAGGCTAAATGGTGAGAATATTCTTGATGAGAAACCTCTTTATGTCCTTAAAGAAGTTTTATTTTGGTTAGGGTTTTGGAGTTCTATCCCATGTTAACTTCTTCTCCACTACTTTTTTCCCTAAGATTACCTTGAACTTGTCAGCGTCGGCCCCCCCCGCCTGCCCCACAAAGATCCCGGCCCCCGGGTCCAGCTCCATGGGGTCAGGGGAGCGCTCGAACTTGACCACCTGGGGCTCCGAGTCGCAGCCCTGGTAGAAAGTGACCTGCTCGTCGAAGACGGACAACGAGAAGCGGCTCCAGGTCTCCACCAGGCTGGGCACCTCGAAGCTGGCGGCCTCGTACGAAGCCTCCGAGCCGGGCTCGGTGTAGAAGAACTGCACCCTCTGGCGGCCATTCTGCACCGCGCTCAGCTTCACGCCCACGTACATGATCTTCTGAGGCCCGTCGGTGATGGAGAACAGCACCGAGGCGTCGGGGGAGGTGGGCTTGATGTGGAAGACGAGGGAGAAGTGGCGGTGGAAGGGGTTCGGGATGTGGGCCAGAGCCGGCTCGCTCCACACTGACGCCCGGTTGAAGATGAAGCCCAGCTCCCCCCTGGGTCCAGTCATCCTGGGGATCTCATCCGGAGGGGGGTCTCCGATCAGCTGCAGCAAAGAGACGCCGCTCTCCGCTGCAGGAAGGAGGAATGGGAAAAGATTTTGAGACATTAGGTGGAAAGATATAAAAAATAAAAGGAGTTTTCTTTAAAGGAAGTTGTTAATACATGAAGGAAGTAGTAAAGAGCAATAAAATGGCAAATATGAGATTTTAAAAAAAGGGACGACCCTGTTAAGTAAAATGTAACTTATTTGGTGGGCTCTCCAAAAATCCTTTCAATATGGCACGTATTGTGCTATATTTCACCCAAAAATAAAAATAAAAATATGTGTCCCAAAAAGTATATTTTCTAGAGTTTATATAAAGTTTACTATGTGCACTTGAACACAACATGAGTACCAAAGACAGGGTCAGTTTAAAGCACAAAAATGATCAGCAATCACACGTTCTTTGGAGAGAAAAATGTTAAAATATAGAAGGTATTAACAGTCTATAAGAAAAGATTGTAGATATCCAGGAGCTATAATTGAAAAAAAGGCATTTCTTCTCATGTTTTTACAGGTTTTAGGAGAAAATGCAGGTTATGACATGTTAAAACTTGTTAAATGTGACAGATTTGAACAGCAGGAAGCAGGATAAGTTAAGAAACCACCACAGATCTACTGATCCGTGACCGGTGCCCCTGCATCAACAAACACTAAACCACAGTGACCCTGCAGGTCAGACCCTAACCACACAGCAGTGGTCAGTGCGCTGTGAAGAGGTAAAAGTGCCCGAAACTAAGTGCTATTGAGACTCAAGTTCCATGCCAGTGTCTGTGAGACTTGGGGGGGGGGGGATTCATGGAAAAAACTGCTGATGTTTCAGTTCCCATACAGTCAAACGGCCCCAGAGACAGACAGATAATATTCTCATAAATCTCCATCACCAGGGAGGAAGCCTTTCCTCCCGGCGGACACTTCCACTCCTGGGGGGGGCCTGTCAGCGCAGATTCACGAGAGACAACGTGTGCTTTAAAGGGTCACAGGTCAGGGGGGGTTCCCGAAGTTTATTAATGATGTAAATATAGATAGAATTAACTGTTTAAGTGAAAAAAAAAACTAGAGGAAGCTGTAACTCTGACAAAGAGGAGATGGGAGAAATGAAAACATCATAATGGCTGTTCACAGCAGTTTGAGTACAGAAAATAAAAACATTTTGTTGCTAAATTTGGCTGAAAAGGAGAATTAGAAGCCAGACTTTGAATTACAACCTATAGCTATGTTTCAATACTGATTAATCTGCACAGTATTTTCTCATTTAAAATATTGTTTTAGACTAAAAGTGTCAGAAAATAGGCACAATTTCCCACCTTGGCTTCAAACTGCTTGTTTTGTCTGACTAACAGTAGAAAATGAATATTAAAATGAAGATTACATTCGGTAAAGAAAAAGGAAGGAATGCTAAAAATGTAGAGCCATTTCCATACAAATAAAATGTGAAACTACTCATTGATTTTGAAAAAAATTCTCTGTCGACTTCTTCATTATTTTAGCCCTGAAGTGAGAGAGAACTATCAGAAAAAGAAATGGAACATTGTTCAAAATGATAACTAACTGAGCTTTCTGTTCCTTTTACTTTATATTTCCTCTAAAGTTTTAAATGAGTGTTTGGACAGGATATTGCGTCATCCTTCTGGCAGAAATGTTCTGACACCTTCTCACCTGCTGAGAGGAAACACTCCAGCATGGAAAGTTATTCAGGGGACAATCAGCTCATAACACACTGCACATCTGAACCCGCTAACCTAGCGCTGGCAGGGAGTAAAACACATGTTCTCTCACACACACACTTTTGTACACAGTCCTAAGCCTGTGAGATTTGGTCCAATTGGAGCAGGTCTCACCGGGTGGTCAGCTTCCCACTGTGGGCACCTGCTATTGGTTAATCTCAGAGACACAGCTGCTGCAGCTGCTGGGTAACATTATGAAATAAAAAGTTTGATTTCTGACAAAAAAGGGAAATTTCTTCTTCTGCAGCAGCATGTGAAATGTGGTGTTGTGGTTTTATTCAAGATCCTGTTTCCCTTCACATCTGGAAGCTATCCAACAGCCACTGAAGCAAAGTATTCTATCCAACATCTATGCAGGCTTTTCTAATATCAGGGTTATAATCTTGGTCTCAGGCTCTATATTTGTCCTGTGAACCAAAACATGCAAAAGCAAGCAAAGAAGACCAACTAATCTGAAGCCATTTCTCCAAATAATCTCACCCATTTGGGCCAATTATAATAAAATAAACAAAAAGACCACCATTATTATGTATTAGTCCAGCTGTTAATGCTACAACATGTACTTTTTTTAGACACAAGGGTGCCTCCATACTTATGTTTACTGACTGTTCCTGCAGCAACAGCCCATTAACTCTTACTTCATGTAAGTGATCAGCTGTTTCTCTCACTTGGCTGCCCTCCAGAGGACGCCTGACATGTGAACCTTGCCTCCGAAACAACCATGTTAACCCTGCTGATGGCTCCCGTCTCCGCCCTTTTGCACCCAGAGGAACAACATGCAGCAGGCATGGGCACATAAAAATGACCTCATGTATTCTGTTTCACAGGATTGACTTAAGTGCCATGTCTCTGTTTTCCAACTTTAACCCCCCCCAGAGAAATCCAATGCCTGTTTAACCGTGTGAAGACGTTGCCAGTGGAGAGAGCCACAGACAGATGGAGGCAGAGGGAGGAAATGCGTGTCAGATGTCCATGGGAAAGAGGAACATGAGGGACTCCAGGGTGAAGCACACAAGCTGACTCTGTCCCAGAAGTCTGCACGGACACTACAGGCCAGTGGAAACAGGCTGAAATGTCATTGTGAGGCTGATGCACTCCTCCAGAGGCGAAGGAGTGCATCCCTCAGGGGGGGAAACATAAACACACAAAAAAGAGGTACATAAAAGACCTGCCGACAAGAGTTTGTATCCCACTTTTAATGGTCCCAAGACATTGCCCCCAGATTTAAGAGTGTAAAGTTTCATTTAGCCATTTTTTTCAGGCATGATCGACTATTTTCAGTCCTGTGTTTGGTTTAGGTTCAGGCTAAACAAAGCAAAATTGTAGTTATAAGTGGAAAATAAGTTCAAATAGACCTGCAATGACGAATACTTGTGAACGTTTAAATACATTAGCAACTAGTGCTGCTGTGAGTGTATTGCTGATATATTGACTATGTGTTAACTAAATCTGAAGATGTCATCTAAAAACAAATATGCCAGAAACATGCATACGGAATAGAAAGTGCTTAGTAACAACATAAATATTGGATTGATGGCAACAGAACTCGTCATAAAAGGTCTTCCAGTTCCATTGCAATCAAAAATGTCTGTATGTTCAAACTCAAAACCCTCTCATTCCTGCTCAATAATTACACAAAAGTATTCTTATTATTCTACAGTATGAGCATAGGTTTGTTTTGTTGCATGCCAAAGGTTGAAGAAAATTAGACCATTATTAAATCATGCCTCATCCAGAGCGGCACACTGCAGCCCATAAAAGGAAAAGTAAGCGGAGAAACAACAAGGTAATTCAATCGACTAATATGCAAGGAATCTGAGTCCTTTAAACACTTCAGGCAGCCTACATCTCCACCTCAGAACTAGGGCTGCAACTAACATTTCATAATATTGATAGAAAATGTCAGAAAAGATTACAAAAATGTCTGTATATTAGGTCCTAAATGTCTTGTTTTGCCCAAATATACTCATTATAATATGAATTAAATCACAGAAAACCGCATTTTCTGACATTTCTGCATGAAAAATTAATAATCTATGAATATTAGTCGACTAATAGTTGCTTAAGAAACCTAATTCTGTACCCTCTCAGTTACAATGTTATCAGTCCCAGTTGTAGTATACTCTCTGGGGACAGAAGCAACTGGACTTCACACGTCTGAAGAAAGATTGGCTTCAGTTAGCGCTTCAGACAGAGGCGGCACAGCTGTGACATGTAGGGCCTCCGTCAGACTTTAATCCGTGTTAGAGTAAACTGTGAGCTGAGAGCAAATTAAAGCTGACTGATGGGGGATCAGCGAGGGGCTCGGATGACATCAGCTGGATTTCTTTTAAGTCCAGCATTTCTGAAGATTTGAAATAGTGTGGTGTCTTGGCTGCAGTCCAAATTAAATGTTGTTTCTGTGTGAAGGATGTATTTGGGTAGAGGGGGGAAATGTTTTAACAGGTACCATCAACTATCAGCACTACTGGAATGTGTGCATACTCAAACATCGGACCATACTATTCCAATGCTTCTGAAACTATAGTTGCAGACACAAATAAGCTCCAGAGACAAACACAAATCCTGTCTTTAGTCTCAAGCTCCAAAAACGTTTGATCGTACTCTTTGTACACTGAAGTGTTTTCGTTATAAAGAAATCAGACATCTTAAGAAAATATCCTGGCTTTTTTGCAGAGCTGCATAAGAAGATTGATACAATTTCATGCATCTATGTTAAATATGAAGGTAAAACCAGCAGATAGGTAGCTTAGCTTAGCATAAAGACTGAAAACAAGGGGAAACAGCTAGCCTCTGAAAGTCATGAAATGGAGAAAGAAAATCAACCGTAATGAAAAAGAGAATTTGCACACTCAAACCTGTGCAAAGATATTTTTAATAAGCACATTTTCCATCAAAGACCTTCTTCAAAGCTTGTTGACATCTTAACAAAGTGTAGTCGCTAAGCACAAACTTCTTCACAGCCACAAAAGACATGCAACATTTTAACAAGCTGACCACCATGACCAAAAAAACTGACTTATGTTTGTAGAAATGAATGCTTTTTACTTGAAGTACTGCTTTACTTTTCTCACATACTGTTTTCAACTCTGGCAGCTGTTTCTAAGGCTGCAGGCACCAGCTCACCACTAACTAGCAAACGGGAAGTGCCCAAATTAAGGACACATCAATGCAAATGGGTCCAATATGGAGCTTAAAGCGATTAAAGTGTTTTTGAATCACTTTCCCAAAAGAACGGGTAATTCCCGCTGTTAAAAAATCTTCTTTCATTCTTTGTCTCTGCGGAACTCTTAATTATCACCCGTCAAGTGTTTCTGGTTTGAGAGGGTAGGCGAATGCGCCGTGACCTGTGACCTCTGGCGGAGACTTCGTGCCGCCCAGTCTCATCCCAGTCACAAGGCCCTCTTGTTATTTACAGCGACACCATTGGCCTTTCTTCCAAACCGAAGCACACAATCGCCACACTCTTTCATCGGGAGCGACCATTTTCCCACCCACAGCCGCCATCATAAATGCCATCCGCTGCCCATCCTCCCCCCCCACAGATGGTCCAATTGTTTCCCCTCTCTGTGTGACTCCAGAGAAGCATTCGCCTCATAAATCCATGCAGAAATCCACGCCAGCTGATCAGAAAATGTTCAAATATGATAAGCAGATAAGCCAGGGTAGAAAAACGGGTTATTGTTCCAACCCATTTCCAACCCATTTCTCAAATTCTTATGAAGAATACAGAATAAAGACGCATTTCTAATACAGCGCGGAGCGTAGTTTAAGCGTGCCGTGCCCGGCCTGTTTTTGGTTGCGTTTCCACTAGGCGTAGTTCCGGCTGGCGGGTACTTTTTCACAGTTTTCTGGCTCTCCAAAATCGAGGTTCTTTCCGGGCCAACAACCGGGCTGAGTATGCTAAACTAGTGAGAGAATCGCTGGCAACTACAACAAGATAAACATATTTGACCGTGATTTAATTGTAATACACGTTTCAAAATGATGCCGAAGTAACAACATACTGATACCGGATGCAATGCTTTGACAAGTCTGCAGACAGACGGCAGGCGAAAAACCTTTTAAAATGTGTGTTTTCTGAATGGAGATTGGCTAAGCTAACGCAGCATATGCTCCGACCGTCCACACTCACAACAACGGCCTACAGACATAAATGAACCAGCGACTGTATTCTCCATGACACAGACAGTCTGTGGTTTGTATTTGTTTAACTTTTGTCTAGTTTCTGAACAGATATGAGGAGCTGTGAGCTCTGAGGGCTAACAGCTAACGGCTGATGTTGGTTTTGTGTTTAGCATTGAAGATGTCGTCCCGGCTCCGCCTACACTGCGTTACTATAGTTACTGCCCCAGTTCCTAAACTGTAATGGAAACGCAGCATAAAGTGAGCCTGGGCTACCAAGGCCTAACTATACCGTACTAAGCCGTGCGAGGCCCTGCAGTGGAAATTTTTCATTTAATCGTTTATTTGAATAGGGACAATGCACATTAATTAACACTTTAGACAAATAATGCTTCAAGGGTTAATATCCCGGATTTCAGCTTTGAGCTCATTTCCATCCGTAGTCCCTGACATACAACATATAAGAACATGACATTTGTAAACATAGCAAAAAATAAATACATGATATGCAAAAGAGCAAGAGCAGCATACACAAGTATTTACCACATGGCAGTACACTATAGCAGCAACAACATATTAAGTGCAAGAGATGATACAAGAGATGCATAAAGTGCAAGAGGAGATACCCCTGTGTTAAAGTGCATTTAGCGGTGATTACACGTCTGGTTGTTTCTCAACCATTCTTTGAGTTGAGCTTTAAAACTATTGAGCGTGGGACAATCCCGTATCTCAGTTGGGAGGCTATTCCACAATGAGCTGCCTTTAATGGAGAGGATATTTTGTCCAAAAGTGGTCCGTCTACGGTGCGCCAATACATCTCTGAAAAGCTCATTTAGATGTTGTTTTAGTCAATGTCTGCTAAAATAATGACTGCTTTCTGTGTGGGTTACTGAATGAGGTAGCTAACGCAGGTGTTTGGAAATTCCCACCCCATAAAAAACGAATTGACGTCTCATACCCTGTACTGTATAAGGTAAGAAGCTACTTTCCCTACATCTCGATAATTATAATAATTCAGGGAACATTCAGTATATACAGGAGTTACACACACTCATTCAACACACTTGTCTGTGTTTAACAGCTCCCCAAATCTTAGCATATGGTTTATGTCTCAGGTTCAAAGGTTATCCAAACATGAGCCCTTCTGTACATGGAAAATAACCCAGAACATTTACATGACATATTCCTGTGGGAAAACACGTGATAAAGACGGTTTCATGTAGCAAAGTTCACGAGGAACCAATGGAGAAACACTATGGCGGTAATGAAGTCTCCATACTGCAGGATTTATGACGCCACTGGACATGGGCCTCTTGAGCATTTCCTGTTTCAGGGTTTATACTAGGGAGAGGGCTTCTGTACTGTGCGTATCATATGTATTTCCCAATGACCTCTTAGTGTAAATGGACTAGGAAACACTTGACTTAATGTAGGGTATCATTTCCAATACTGATTATTGTACAACTAAATGAGGCCTAACAAAAATATTCCACTTGTTAAATGATTATGTGGATTTGAAGTCCATTCTGGTTGCTTTTAACACTTTAATCAACCGTTAAGTCAATTTACTGAAGTACTGTCCTTAAGTACAATGTGACGTTTAATAAACACAGCAGCATAATAGCATAACTGTACACTAAAAGTGCAGTAAAAAGAGCAATTAAATATCTACAGGAAACATAGACGGTCACATAATTAACTGCAGTATTCCAATTCTACACTATTTTAAACTTCTATTAAACTACATTTAGGAAGCATTGTACATTTACTACACTGCAATTATATGACAGCTTTACTTCTAATTATTATTAGAAAATATTATCGACTAATGAATTATGATGATTAAGATACCTGGCAGCAAGTAAAGTTAGCTCCACCTTTAGCAGCTGTACAATTAAAATGACGAACACATTAATGCATCACTAATTATCTAGTAGTCTAATAAACATTATTTTAAAAAATGGCCATTCTACATAATAATGGGCTTTTTGATTTGGTATTATTTTGATGCTAATACTTTTGTACTTGGATGCAGTAGTCCTACTTGTAACACAGTATTTCTACACAGTAGTATTAACAGAAAGAACCTGTAGCGCTCTGTCCATTGCTGACATACAAAAGGCTGCTTACATTTGACACACAATCCCATGAATGGCATGCAGCCGGGGGCACAACGTGAACTCAGGAGCATCATGCGCTTTTTTAAACGACGCCAGAAAGCAACACGACAACAACGACTGCAAACATCACTGCTGGTTCTGCATGTTTGGACGGTTTGGACCCATTCATTGCACACTTGTACTTTACATTATTGGCAACCATGTTTCTACCTTAAAGGCATTATTAAGTTTAATGCATGTGTTGGAAAAATTCTACTTGCAGAGACTAGTTAGAGCATTCATCTGTGTCAAACCTCACGTCCACTTTTATTAATAAATCAAATCAATATGCACATACAAAACGACGATGAAAGCAGACATGATCCTAACTGTGATGGATGACTGAAACTCAAGAAGGATGAGCTAAACTGCCCCCAAAAACACCAAACCCACCTGAATGTCTGACAGATTGGTCCGTTGCATTGGGTAATGGGTAATGTTGGCACCAGGCTTTGGTCAAAAAAATGAATACAAAAATACTACAGTATGTCTCGGGTTGTGCTGCATTTTGTCTTTTTCAAGTCTAAAATGTTATAGGTGTGCACAAAGTTAATTATTAGAAGTGAAAATGTGTAATTCAAATATTTTAAACACTATATATGGTTTTAAAGGTCCCCTATTATACTGTTTTTCATCAACATATCACAGGTCTCAGATATATACAGAACATGTCTCTGATTGGCTGAAACACCAAACAGATCATTGTAGCATTACCCATAATCCCCTCTGTTTCGGCCCTGTTACCAAAGTGCTGATTCTCTGTCTGTTACTTCAGATGAAAATAAGGAGCCCCTCCCCACGCCCCTCTGAGAGATATTTGGTTACAAAGAACTCAATAGGCGCTTTCACACCGCAGTACTTTTCCCTCAAAGGTTCATGAGAACTTAGTTCATCAGAACTCTTTAGTTCTGATGAACTAAGTACAGATCGCGTTCACACCAGAATAAATCCCTGGGGGTGGATTAGGCAAATGAAGCCGCTGACGTCACTTCTTCTTCTTCTGCTTTGGGTTTACTTGCAGGCCGCAAACAACTTCACGGCGTATACTGCCACCCAAAATCCCCGGCCGGAAGTCCCCGGAGTTGGGGACTGGCTTCAGTAGAAGCTGCTGGGACTCCCAGCAGCTTCTACTGAAGCCTTCCGAGTAAATCGCCAGAACGCCGACACCTCCTCACCTCCACAACTCCCATGTTTTATTTTGTGTTGCCATAAGTTAGTCTCTCTGAGTTTCTGCGCTAGGCTAATGCTAATGCTAATAATGCTAATGCGAGGATAATAAAATGGCGGCTTCACAACACTTTTTTTTAGTTTTACGGGGCGTGGTTTGCAATCCGCCCAGCCAATCAGAAATATAGCTCCTTTCTCACAAGAAAGCCGCATGAGAGTCCCCAGAGTACCTTGATTGGTGATTGGCTAATGGTTACACAAGCCAAAAAAACGTTATGAGATGATAAGGTGGCCGAAATCTGATCAGCTCATTTTCAGACAGATTTTTATATAAATGGATCAGGACAAAAAGTGAGAGAATCTTTTTTCCTGAAACTTTCAGAATCTCTTTACACAGAGGGGACACATGTTGATGTATAAAAGACATGAAAAAGTGGATTTTGCATAATAGGTGACCTTTAAACACTATATATGGTTTTATAGATGGTCATCTGTAATGTAAAGTACTAAAAAATATGCAAAATCATGTTTAAAGTGAATGAAAAGGATCCATAAGACCAAATATTTGCTTAAACATGTGAGTCTCCAAACAAGCACCGCACAAACACACAGACTAACGCTCAAACAACGACAAAAACTGACGTGACATCGGGGTTGAAAATGTATGGCCACACGGGATACATTCTAACCCACCGTTACCTTTCAGGTTACTAACGGACGCGCACGCGGGACCCCCGGGCTCCTGCCCCCCGTCCGGCAGGAGGTGACACTCCACAGGGAGACGCCCGTCCTCCAGAGACGCCCAGCAGCTGTCCTGCAGCACCTGGCAGAAGCTGCGGCAGGGCAAGTGTGGGTGGGGGGGGGCCGTGCAGCGGGGGGCCAGCAGGAGGCAGAGGAACCACTCGGCGCCGTGGTGACACCCCAATTTTGTGAGCCATGCCCACTCCTGTAGGACCGCCCCCACCTCCTCCACAGACGTGTGGTTGAAAAAGTTGGGCAGCGTGAATGATTCGGGACGTTTGCCGGAGCAAATGGGCCAATCAGAAGGCACCGGGAGACAAGCATTGAAGCGACTATCATGGGGTGGAAGATCCAAAACACCCGAAAAAGTCTCATTGATTTTAGACACCATTTCATCACCATTTAAAACTGATTCTACACCATCCCCCTCATCCTCCTCCACCCTCTCCCCTCTGACCCCGTTAGCATTACCGGTGGTGTTCGGGTTAGCGCTCTCCACCTTCTGTGTGGGGCCTCCGTTAGTAGTCCCGGGGGTCGGGGTCACGTCCCACGCCATCACAGACTTACGGATTCCCGTGGCCACGTTGAGGATTTCATCCCCAACCCCAGACAAGTTGTCGTCCTCCTCCTCCTCCTCCAGGTTCTTCTGAGTTGCGTTGGCGGCACCTGTCGTTCCCGATGGTGCTGACTCAGTGGAGGTTGATGTTGTGGGTTCTGGGTCTTTGGCCCAGAACCAGGCGTCTGAGCTCCAGGCAAAAAAAGCCAGGAGAAGGAGCAACGTCTTCATTCCCAACATGGTTCCTCTGAGTGTATCTCCTCCACTCTCTGTTCCCCCACCTGTTAGCCAGCCGGTCAACAGTTAAATCCAAGCTGCTGTTCAAGGGCCACTGAGTATCCACTGAATGAAAAGCAACACATAAAAACTCCAAAGACCCTCCTTCTACATCTCCCACACTCACGAACAAGCACAGGGGGGGGGATTCCAAGTGCAGAGGCAGGCTTGCTTCACTGATGATGGATGCCATTGGTTATAAAAGTTGCCCCTGTATACAAAAAAACTCCTCCCCTGTTTGAGTTGATGAGTGGGTCCCCGAAGACTCACTGCAGCGTGGAGGAAAAGCATGCAAGCCTTCATGTTACCACAGCGACACACCCGCACAGCATGGAAATAACCTAAATATGGAGTTTTAAATACTTGTATAGGACATAATAAACAGTGTGTAGAGATGGGCAAGACTCTGGAGTTCAGATGCAAGTACTTCAGAAGCAGTACAACATGTACTATGTGTTTTGACAGTAATGTTTGTCTGTATATTCCAAGAGCAGAAGAGAGGTTATTGCATTGGCAAGAAAATGCATGAATATATTTGAAAAAATGCAACTAACGGGGTTGCAAGATTAATCGAAGGGTTCGCCAGAGTAGAAATAGACAAAATATATACATACTGAATATCCATGTCTTAAAAAGGCAAAAGAGAGGTCATTTTATTGGATGGCAAAAAAGCTATTTATTTGAATAAATGCAAACAAAAGTAATAATAGTAAGTGGGGAAAGCACGGTGGTTTACCTACCAGAGGTCGTATGATTAATCTGTAGCCAGGGTAGAAAATACAGAAATGTTTGGACTTTACATTCTTTCTCTCAAAATTATTTACATTTTCCTCCCACTCAAATTGACCAAGGATGAGGGCCCAAAGAAATCCGAAAAAATGTACTCATCAGCTGACAGGTTAAGGTAGCCAGGGGCGCCGTAAGGGGGTCAAAAGTTAGGACGATTCTAAGGGCCCGTGACTGACAGGCGCCCAACACATTTTAGAACATTAAGAAAAAAATGTTTAAGTAACCAATGTGATATCTTTTCATGGGGCCCAAAATCCCTGGCGGCGCCCCTGAAGGTAGCTCTGAGGTTAGAGTTGAGCCTGACCTGGAGCATGAAGAGAAATGATCTAATTTGTTGTTTCAAACAACAAAAACACAGAGAGTGCTTGTGTTGAGTAACACAACACGGGCATGTCGGTGTGATTTATTATCATGGGTGAAAATGAGTCATACGTGATGGTGTGTACGATACACTCGTGATGGGTGAGGAGCAGCGGGAGTGAGAGGCATGAATGAAGGACAGCAGCTGAGAGAGGGAGGGCGTATCTGGTTAAACTTCTTAAGCTCAACTCCCACGGGACAGACTCCATTGCCTCATCGCAGAAAATCCTCGGAAAATAGCCCACTTCCAGGTTCTCACAGATAAGGGATGGAGGGATCTCCCCCTCCCACCGGCCCTGTGTGCCCCCATCCTGCAGCGACCGCCTCATCTGCCAAGCAAGGACATCCAGCTGTTCCACATTCCAGCCCGCAGACCTCCCACACCCCCGCTGCATGACATTTGGAGGTTTCCACATTTTTACCATTTGTGCATTCATACTGCTGTACTAATGCTATGCAGGACTGGAAAAGATTGGGTGTTTTGGAGAGTGTGTGAAAGCCAGCTGTTGAGGGCTGGCGCTTCAACACATTGTATGTGATAGGCTAAGGGGCGGGACATCTATAAGTATTTGATCAATCCAAGGCCGCAACCATGGAGTCAACGTTGGGGGGGGGGACCAAAACATTTGAATACTAATTTCCTGCCATTCTAAAGGAAAATATATAAAAATGGGACGAGGGACAGGGGATGGGGCACATTTTGAGCATATCTGAATATTGGGGGGGATGTGTCCCACCCAATGTATATGGGAAATTCGGCCTTGGACCAATCACAACAGAGCCGGCCAGCTAACCAATCAGAGCAGCTCTGGTTTCAGACAGAGGGTGAAAAGAGGTGCACAGGCTGAGAAAAATAAAAGAGCTTTTATAACATTAAAGCATGGAGACAAGTCACAGAAGAGACACTACATACTGATATACACCTGAACATCAGCAGGAGAGGACTCTTTAAAGTAGAGATACTACATACTGATATACACCTGAACATCAGCAGGAGAGGACTCTTTAAAATAGAGATACTACATACTGATATACACCTGGACATCAGCAAGAGAGGACTCTTTAAAGTAGAGACACTACATACTGATATACACCTGAACATCAGCAGGAGAGGACTCTTTAAAGTAGATACACTACATACTGATATACACCTGAACATCAGCAGGAGAGGACTCTTTAAAGTAGAGACACTACATACTGATATAAACCTGAACATCAGCAGGAGAGGACTCTTTAAAGTAGAGACACTACATACTGATATACACCTGAACATCAGCAGGAGAGGACTCTTTAAAGTAGAGATACTACATACTGATATACACCTGAACATCAGCAGGAGAGGACTCTTTAAAATAGAGATACTACATACTGATATACACCTGGACATCAGCAAGAGAGGACTCTTTAAAGTAGAGACACTACATACTGATATACACCTGAACATCAGCAGGAGAGGACTCTTTAAAGTAGAGACACTACATACTGATATACACCTGAACATCAGCAGGAGAGGACTCTTTAAAGTAGAGACACTACATACTGATATAAACCTGAACATCAGCAGGAGAGGACTCTTTAAAGTAGAGACACTACATACTGATATACACCTGAACATCAGCAGGAGAGGACTCTTTAAAGTAGAGATACTACATACTGATATACACCTGAACATCAGCAGGAGAGGACTCTTTAAAATAGAGATACTACATACTGATATACACCTGGACATCAGCAAGAGAGGACTCTTTAAAGTAGAGACACTACATACTGATATACACCTGAACATCAGCAGGAGAGGACTCTTTAAAGTAGAGACACTACATACTGATATACAGTACACCTGAACATCAGCAGGAGAGGACTCTTTAAAGTAGAGACACTACATACTGATATACACCTGAACATCAGCAGGAGAGGACTCTTTAAAGTAGAGACACTACATACTGATATACACCTGAACATCAGCAGGAGAGGACTCTTTAAAATAGAGATACTACATACTGATATACACCTGAACATCAGCAGGAGAGGACTCTTTAAAGTAGTAAAGTAGAGACACTACACACTGATATACACCTGAACATCAGCAGGAGAGGACTCTTTAAAATAGAGATACTACATACTGATATACACCTGGACATCAGCAGGAGAGGACTCTTTAAAGTAGTAAAGTAGAGACACTACATACTGATATACACCTGAACATCAGCAGGAGAGGACTCTTTAAAATAGAGATACGACATACTGATATACACCTGAACATCAGCAGGAGAGGACTCTTTAAAATAGAGACACTACATACTGATATACACCTGAACATCAGCAGGAGAGGACTCTTTAAAGTAGAGACACTACATACTGATATAAACCTGAACATCAGCAGGAGAGGACTCTTTAAAGTAGAGACACTACATACTGATATAAACCTGAACATCAGCAGGAGAGGACTCTTTAAAGTAGAGACACTACATACTGATATACACCTGGACATCAGCAGGAGAGGACTCTTTAAAGTAGAGACACTACATACTGATATACACCTGAAAATCAGCAGGAGAAGACTCTTTAAAGTAGAGACACTACATACTGATATACACCTGAACATCAGCAGGAGAGGACTCTTTAAAGTAGAGACACTACATACTGATATACACCTGCACATCAGCAGGAGAGGACTCTTTAAAGTAGAGACACTACATACTGATATACACCTGAACATCAGCAGGAGAGGACTCTTTAAAGTAGAGACGCTACATACTGATATTAGTTCTCTAAGTGAATATCAACAGGTTAAAGCGACTTATTGAAGAGTTACGGTTTTTTATCTTCATTATCTGGGACAGACGAGCAAATAAAAAGTAAATTAAAAGTGTCTGATCTTGCAGAAACAAATGCAAATTGAAAGTTTAGCTTAAAATGATCTTTTACAGTACATAGAGGCCTTTTCATAAGAGGCTAACAACTAAAACTATGCACCACAAAGCATGCAACACAAACTGACAAATGATTGAAGAAAAGCTCACATGTCTCAGTCTTGCAGTAATTACCAAAAGCGATTACAGAGTTGTGTGTTTGGGTAAAACCAGACTTCCTTTCTAGCTGTTTCCTAAATTGATTATGTCATGAGGTTTTTTCCTTTCCCTCACTACAGCAGATTAGTCAAAAGCACCAGAAGCATCAGAAATGGGTCATTCATGACATAAATGTGGATACTTTTGACGTGAGAAAGCACAATTCTTACCACCTGAGAGAGAAATTTAAATCAGTACAAACCCATCTTCCTTGATAAGATCTTCCCATGGTGCGTTCGTGTGCATCACACTAGTCGATAAATCACCAGAGATGGCCTGCAGGCTCTCCCACATATTAACCCTCCCTGCACTTTTCATCACTATGGGCTGTCAGCGGCGGTGGCCTGCACAGGGCCGTGAGCAGGGTAAGTAAACACACCACGGCATTAAGCTGTGGAGTTACTCAATGTCAGTTTATGAAGGCACCTGGAGCAGCATTATGCTCACATACATATGCAAACAGCTGTATACAGTGCATTCCAGCACCACAGCTGCACATTAACCATAGGGAAGTCTGTCTTCATCACAAAACAGTTCTATAGCATCCGTTTTTAGCATCCGTTTTTAGCTACTTTGTCATAGAGCATTGAGAAATATTAGAAAAAAAGGTCGTAAAAAAAAAAGGAACTGTATAAATTACAGCTGTGGAAAATTAGCAGAGTGATTCAATCTCCCCTAACCACAAATAATCGCCATGGCAACCAGATTTCTCAAGAGCTGTCAGAGGATTAATGAGTGAGTAAGGGTGTTTGCAGCATTGATTAATACAAATATTTGCCAAAGACACATTTGGAAGTGACTGCATGCATCCTGGTAAAGTTGTATCATTTAACTGCTATTGTGTATTGCAAGTGACTTTATAATCCAATCTAATTTCATATTTCAAGACAATTTAAATGCTCTTTTTAGATTTTAAGGACCCACAGAAACCCTGAAGTTGGTGTGTGTTCCTTCCTAAGCCTGCAAAAACATCACTCTGCATTCAACTTAACTAAGGCCCTTGTTACAGCTGTTGATTAAACATCTCCATATATAGGAAATAAAGTGAGGATATGGTGATAAAGAGTTCAGGATTTTATCACAGTCACTTGCATTTCCATCTTTACAACTGCACTCAAACACTAAATCATACAGACCACCAACTTAAAAAAGGTACGCATACTTTCAGAGCCATTTCTATTTGTTTGTTGAGACTTTTCTCCTCATCTACTGGTCTTGTAAAAACTTCCAGGATGATGGGAGCATATGTTTCTGTTTCTGAGGGACAGAAACTCTCTGGTTAATTGGTGTATCATGTTTCTGTCTCTTCTCCCACAGGGATACTACACAGTTCACACGCTCACATGTATGTTCTCTCACTGTGAAACACACTGAGGAAGCACAGGCTCAATATTTACACCGTGAGCTCATGTGTTCTGGTACTTTGTCAGAAGTATTGTTTTAGTTAGTGGCAGAGTTGTTAAGTGGAGAGACATTTTGGGCACTTACAGTATCATGAAAAAGTGAGAGAATTAATGTAAGGCATTAAAGGTAAAGGCTGCACCATGTTAGGAAAATGTTTTTAAAAGATATAATTGTAGTAGATTTCTTCTGCTTTACTGATAACAACTACTGCTTATTGAATTGAAAAAATAAATACCGATACTCATTTCTAACTTAAAACACAGTCTTTCAGGATATGTTTATCACACAGGGTGACATGGTGTGAATACAAAAAGAATATATTGTGCAGCCATGTGTGATACAATACAAGAGTAAGATTCAGTGATACTTCAGGGGAAGTTTGCAAATTACGAGTGTCTCATATTCACAGTACCGTTATGAACCAGCAGATGGCAGCAGAGGGATATATAGTATGCTACTGGGATGTTCATAGGTTTTAATGGGAAGTTAAAGGGGGGGAAAGTGTGCAAATAGAGAAAATGTGTTATTTTCTGTCAGTGAGTCAGATTGTACATCAGTACTCAGTATTAAGAGGAGGGTTTTTGGATAATTGTCTGCAGAACATTCTCATTTATCAGTGTTTTTGCTCTCATACAATCTATTTCAACAAAAGCATTTTTATGAGCTGTGCTGGGTCTACTGTAAACTGTGATTTCCCACAACCAGAAACACAACAACCCTTGTATGTGGTTAAAAATCATTTTTAACTAATCTGCTCTTTCTACATTTCTCTGGGTATTTGACTGTGAAAAGC
Source organism: Notothenia rossii (assembly GCF_949606895.1). NCBI lineage: Eukaryota > Metazoa > Chordata > Actinopteri > Perciformes > Nototheniidae > Notothenia > Notothenia rossii. Next base: position 12,767,423 of record NC_136901.1, read on the forward strand.
ACTCCAAACTGCAACCATAAGCCCTAACCTCATTTGTATAGCAAAAGTATTTTCATGCAGGAACAAAACATTCATTGTGTAAATGCTATTTCTCTATAGAGTCTAGAGTACTATTAATTATTACTTTTTATACTGCCAACAAATACATGTTTTGCTTCAGTTTTCAATGCAGTATAACTTGAAAAAAGAAGGAGAAATGTTCTTTTCTAAAGTCTGTGGAGTCTAAGGAGTGTCTCTGCACCAAATCTGTGTTTGTTTAAATGTCACAGTATCAATAACTTCGTAACCTTTTCCATCCTGGCAGTAAATCACTGCCTATCACTGACTGATGTCTATCTTTATTTTCCAGTCATCAAATAACTCAAATTCTTCAAACCGAAGCAGCAAAAGAAGTGTCCCGTGGGGCGTCTTGGCAGAAAGCGGAGCAGAAATCAACAGCCATGACACTCCTCTCTCTCCCTCTCTCCCCCCCCCCCCCTAATCCTTACACCCTGCGGTATGTCGAAGTGGGGTTCTTGGCACGGAAAAAAGCGTGGCATTTTCAGACGAGAGGGTGTGAGACGGTTCCCTTATGGAGCCTCAATGCATGATTCATTTATATCGGGGGGGGGGGTGAGACAGTGAGACAGTGGACTCGTTGTGAGGGGAATCCTAATCTACTGAAAGGGGGCGTTTGTTGTAGAAAGACGGATGATAAACGGGGGTAAATATGGTAGATAATTCTGAGTAAATAAAACGTTTTGTTCCAGAATGATGATGGAGATCAAGGGACATTTTAGTCAATTCAAAGTGAGATTTTTAGGACTCTCACCTGTCAGACGTACATTTTTGCACAATGAGTCTGAAGCGGTGTGACATTAAAGGCCTCGTAACTTCAGGCGAGTTAAATTCCTGCCTCTCAGATACTGTACTCCAGGGCAAGTAGGCTACTGCTGTAAAAACTCATCCAGAGCAGCTACTTCACAAAGTTAACAGCCCGACTTTTGTCCAAAATATGACGTCAACACTGAAATTAAAGCCGATTCAAAATGGATTTAGACCATTCCTCTGTTTAATTGTGAAACGTAATACTCATTTGAAAAGAACAACGGGCCTCATTTCACATGTCAATCCTTCCAGGAATTCACTGGACTGACTAAATATTGTGCAGTAGAGTGTGTGGTTGCAAAAAAGGGCTCTAAGTTGCAAATGTGTTTTGACTTGCAAATAAAGAGTGGAGATAATATGTGTACATGTGTGATTTGTTCGCAACTATCACATTACGGTACTTAAAGGGTTGTTATGCTTCCATTATTCCCTCAAATGTTCCTTTTATGAACGGTTTAAAACAAACACATACAAGAAAAGCGTTTATGTTTTAAGGAGAGAAATCAGTTTGAAATGCTAAACACTCCACCTCGGTGAATACTTTAAATACAAGTGTGAGTGTGCTTTTCTTTGCATATTGTTAGGGACAGGTCTTTTGGATTTCTGTCTTTTAAGATCATTTTTCGTATTTTGCCTGTATTAGATAGTGATAATAGAGCATAGAAAATGGGGAAGAAATACATTTGCTATGCTCGTTTAACTTATGTATCTTGAGTGTGAATAGAGTCTGTTATGTTCCCGAAAGACGATGAGATCAATAATGTGTTTTGTTCGAAAAGAGACCGAGAGAAACAAGTTGAATGTGTCGCATAATGTGTCTCAATTAACCAAAATGCAACATTTATTCTCACATATCTAATGACGTTTCTCCTTATAAAACGTAACACTCCCATCAAATGGTCTCTTATCCCTGAAAACACAATTCGTCCACTATGGAAAAGTAGATCTCTATACAGTCAATCTGCACACAGTGAGCTTCTTCTGTGTCTTCTGAGCTAATGAATAGCAGCATGCATCTGTCTTATAGAGGACTGTGACCCCCCCCCCCCCCCCCTGGAATCTGGCCAGCCCCCCCCCCCCCTCTGGATCATATGGGCACACAGAGTCTGTTTGGCCCCTCCGAAGTACAACTGATTAAAGACTGATGCCTTCATGGAAAACACGATGAGTCAGAGCTGCTGGGGGTTGAGGGCAGTTCAGAAACACAGAGAAGTTTGCTTCACAGTAAACTTTGTATTTGTTAGCGAGACATTAGTGAGCCAGCAAACACTGCTGTGAACACAACGCTCCTGTTTCAGAGAGAGGTATCTTGTGTATTCAGGTTTAAGGAGGGTAATTTAGGCTTTTATAGGAAAATAGCTGCAGGGTAGAGTTAATCTGCATTCGCCTGCACAAACCTGTGGACATTTAGGAGAGTCAAAAACAGCTGCTACACTTAGCTTCTTATTAAGAACTGTACTACAAAAAGGTTTCCATTTCCTGTAGTGTGTTCTATAGGTTTTTGTGCATGTAAAAAGTCTGCGAATGCAAAACAAGGCTATCATTTTGCATTATTATTCAAAAACAGGGATTATTATTTTTTGTACCAAACACTGATTTTTGTATATGTGTGTATCATTTGTAGGCCTGTGCAGGACCACCATACCCATTATTGGGAGATTAGAGCATGAATCCACATTTCTTAGAATCCATTGTTTAATAGTTTGTGATTGTGAGTTTGTGACCTGATTCTAGCTCCTACATTTAGAAATCAAGCTGAAATGGACCCTCCTTTATTTGTATGTCAGTAGCTGATTAGATCTCAAAGAGCGGAGCAGGTGGGAGAAACAAAACCACAACCACCATTATCACCAGTATCATCTCTTTTCACCACCTGGAAGTCACCATTCTGCAGCTGGGAAAACATCACACTCCCATTAACAGAGAAAAGCTCCTGAGAGCCGGTTGTTTGGGAAGATGGAAGATGGGAAGCAAAAAACATCCTCCATGAGATCGTGCACTGGAACACTTCCGCTGTCAACCCTACAGAGAGAGATTGAAAACACCCACATGTAGGGAGCATGTGAAGGCATCAGTGTTCACATTGTGTTCAAAAGTGCTCTCTTTAAAAGCTGTCGTTAGTTACTGATAGAGGGTTTTGGTTTCTAACACGCTGCTGAAGTAACAACACACTGAACTATAGTATTGTGTTGACTATTTTGCTTTCACTTAATATTTATGATGGGAATAAAGACTAAGTGGGTACAAGGAAATTACAGAGCACATTGTGGTATTCTTAGGAATGTACATCATTACTGAAATTCAGCTTTTAAAACCAGAAAAGTCAACACTTACAATATTGCTCTATCCAAGACACTATCTCAAAGCATAATTGCCTACTACTGCCATCCTTTTTTTCTACTTTTAAACAAGTATTACATCTGTAAATATCATATTTAATGCAGCAGAGACTTGATTTCTAGTCAAATCCAAACAGAAAGTCTTCACTAAGCACACCATGATTATCATTCAACTGAGCGAAAACACCACACTGATTTAAAGTAATAGCCTGCTTTGTTTTTACGTAAATAAATATCTGTTGTGCTGCCAATCGTCTACAAACCAGGGACACATAAGATAATGGAAACTGTTCAACAGCCAATTAATAACTTAAGTTATTTTGTGCAATAAACAATACAAAAGCCTTAAGTATTACATTTCTAATGCTATTAAAGAAAAAGGCAGCAGGCCGACTTTACTAAATAATTAATCTAGATGTCTTTTAAATGCTATATTTATTTATAATTGTGTGCAAAACATGTTCTTTTGTGAGGACTCATATCCTAATCAGTCGTTTATAAAAAACAAAAACTTCATGAAAGTAGTTCTACCGTCTTTTCTAAAACAAATAAATACAGACAAGTGAAAAATGTCTGCATTAGTGATGGTGGAAATGGCCTCAAGTTCAGACAGGCTGAACCAGATGTGCATGCAGGAAAGAAAATGTAAGAGTATGAGATAAACATCCTTCTGATGTAATTATCCCACATTAAGAATCATTCACATCACCATGCAGGGAACCGCTACTCATTTTCAACATGGGTTTTATAGCATTTGTCGTCTGTTCTGATCAGATATAGCGTCATATATCAGGGACCACCCAGGGGAAACGTCTGCTTTGGTTAGGGCTTACATGTGATGTAAACACAGTAAATCTGAGTTATATCTGCTCAACATGGAGAAAGAAAACAAAGAGGTTGTTGTACATTCCTATGACAGGCTTGTGGGAAGAATAAAACACTGTGAATTATCCTTTATGAAGCTCTACGAGGACTTCTGCTATTTCCACTTTCTCACAATGCTCCACTTCACTCATTCATTTCCTACAATTCCCAGAACGCCTTTCAAACAAGATGCATTTACAAATCACAGAACAAGCGTATACTTCTGCATTGTAAATATCCTAGCAAATGTCATGTTGTAAAAATAGTAATAAATATACAATAAGAGTAATAAAAACCACCCAAAAAGCTGATTTGTTTCTAATTTTAATTCTAAATACACAAGCCTGAATTCTTGTGTGAAGTGTGTCAGAATTTCTGCTCTGTGTCTCTACATGAACGAGTGGGCATGCCCGAATGTCAGCACAGTGTGTGTGTGTGTGTGTGTGTGTGTGTGTGTGTGTGTGTGTGTGTGTGTGTGTGTGTGTGTGTGTGTGCAATTTTGCAATGAAGTGTGTCTGTTGCTCTAGGAGGGAATGAAGTGCCCTGAAGGAGGGGAAATCTGAATCTGAACAAACCGCAAATTACCCCCCTCCACACACACACACACACACACACACACACACACACACACACACACACACACACACACACACACACACACACACACACACACACACACACACACACACACACACACACACACACACACACACACACACACACACACACACACACACACACACACACACACACACACACACACACACACACACACACACACACACACACACACACACACACACACACACACACACACACAGTACTGTACTGTTCTGCAACACAATGGAAAGCACAAGTAACATTCATCCCCTGCTTAGAACATTATTTCTTAAATCTTTAACAAATGGTTCAGAGGGTTCCTGGGAAAAAGTCTGTAGAATATTAACATTTCTCGTATAAAAAGTTAAGGACATTTCTACTAAGAGACACAACACAACTACAAAAAGGGGTTCAAAAGACAACAAAGAGTAGAAAGCTGCAAAAAAGAAATGAAAAGAGACACAAATGAATGAATAAAGGAGCAAATTGACTAAATAAGACACAAAATAACCAAAGAAATACATGAAAAATGACGACGAGGCAAAAAATGTCAAAAAACAACCACAAAGATGCACAAATGACGTGAAAGAGAAGCAAAACTCCATAAAACGAGCTCAAACAACCAAACAACCTCCTGAATGTGCATTTGTTTTTCTATAAAGAAGAAAAAAGGTGGCCTCCAGATGTTTGTGCAGGGGCCCATTGACTCATAATCTCCATGCTCAAAATGTGCAAACGTTAACAGACTTAGTATCAGAAACCTGAAGCTAATGAACTAATAATGCAAAGTCATCAAATACAGAAGAGTTAGAGGATGAATAAGCGCAGGTCTGTGCATGATTTAATGAATAAGAGGTTATCCTAGACTTTTAACGAACCAAACAAAGACTAGTGACAGTGAGGAGGTACATGAGAGGAGATGCTGAGAGCTATTCATAAATCCTAAAAAAAGAGACAAGTCCAGACAGTCTCATCAACCACAGCCTCATTCCTGCCTGAGAGGAGCTTCAGATCAAGTGTCAGCACAAATGCTCATCATTCACAGCACAAGTGAATGATAATGTGTGAATATTAAAAGTATGGAGGTTTTCTCTTGTGTAGGAGACAATTACATTAAAAATATACAACATTTACAGCGTTTTAAGACGGTTTTTTCCACTTTTTCAACAATATTCCTGTTTTGCAGTATTTTGTATTATTGAAAAATTGACATACATAAGAAAACAGTAAATGAACAGCATGAACTCACCTGTTCGCTGAGGTTGTATCTGTCTGACCAGCAGCAGCAGGAGGATGCAGGTCTGCAAAGTCCACATCGAGCACCTGTCCCGTGAACGCATCCTTCAAGTGTTTTTCTGTTTCTTTTTTGACAAAAATGTAAATGGAATCCGTTCAGAGTGTCATCTCCAGCGGGGAAGGTAAATCTCGGAGAGTTGCTCAGCCTCTTGTCTACCTGTGGAGGGCGCGTGCACCTTGACGCACAGCAGCGTGAAAATGAGCTCAGCTCAGCGTCAATCTGGAGGGCACTTCCTGGATAGGCTTTTCAAAATAAAAACTCCTCTGATATTCGTTGGACATAGTTTTTGGGGCTTTTTCAGTAGTCAGCATGGATAGAACTGGCTCAAAGGATGCTATACAATTCAACATTTCATTGAATAACTTTGAGTTTTTAAATGTAATATCAGACTCTGAAAATTTGACTTCTTTGACATGATGGTGATTTACTTTACAAACTATAGAGAAACCAAGAAGTAGGACATGATATTTAATCTTTATGTATCTTATCTAAACTATAATATTCTATAATATTTAATAGATAATGTGCAATAATGTGTTAAACTGGAGGGAACTTCCTGCATGTGTTTTTTATTTTTTTTAAGTAAAAGCACTATGACCAGTACAAAGTTGACATTGGATAAAGAAAGCACAAAAATATCAGATTACCTCAATTATCACAGACATTTCACTTTACAGTATGTTTAAAAAATAACATAAAAATGATAAGAAAATATAATAGGGTTGAAAATACTACGTCAACTTTGATTTTCCCACTGCTTGTAGGAGACTCCTCCGTTACTTGTGAACTTAAACTGCAGTTCATCAGTTTGCAGTGAACCTTCAAAGGCCTCCAAATTAACTGACTTTATGAGGTTTTTAAAACTGTTCCCTCGGGCTCTAAAGCTGTTAAACTCACGGTGATCAACAGAGCCGCAGCTGACAGAAACAGAAGGGCCGACTTTTTCTCTCTTGAGTGGAAAATTGGTGCTTCAATTACATTTGGGTGAGCAGTGAGGAGTCTCAGATGAACCCAGCACAATGTCACCCAGGTGAGATTTGATGATCTTGTTAATATAATAACCCTCTTTAATGGTCATACATGCAGAGCACACAGCACACAGTGATATGTGTTCTCTGCTTTTAACCCATCCTAGTACCAGGAGTCTAGCACTAGGAGCAGTGGGCAGCTATTGTACAGCGCCCGGGGAGCAATGGGAGTGGGGGGTTGTCCGGTGCCTTGCTCAAGGGCACCACGGCAGGGCAGGAGGTGAACTGGGACCTCTCCAAGTAGAAGTCCACACTCCATATTTTAGCTCTGGTCGGGGACTTGAACCGGCGACCCTACAGCTCCCAGTCCAAGCCCCTACTGACTGAGACCCTGCCGGACTTAACCTTTGTAAAGTGCGCAAGGCATGAGAAATAAGCCATTATTAAACAAGTAAAGCCTTTTAATAAGAAGTATATGCCAACAATGTTTTAAATAATGGGAGAAAAGTGGTTCAAAACTTCACTCTAAAGATTTTAACATGAGAAAAAAAGATTGTGAGAACAAGATGAAAGGTTTTTCCGAAAAAACATTTATCAGTTGATCTTTATGTAGGAAAAGAAGTGTACAAAGCAAGTGAATAAACCCAATGCCTACAGTTAGGAGGTACAACATTATTTAACTTGAATATTTACACTTTATTTATCTTCTACTCCCACATTGCTCTGTAGTTATTTTATTACATTTGTCTTCAGGTTGTGCAATAAAGAAATACAATATGATGCAATATCACAGATGAAACCATGCAGCAGTTCATGAAGTTGTTCAAATGGGCTCCACCTTGAAGAAACTTGAGAAAATATAAATGCAATGTGTTGAGTTTACATAAATAAAGTAGCATTTTCAAAGCAGGGTGTGACAGCTTGTTCTGGGAAATCTCACTACCAAGCCCGGCAAACAGCTACTAAATGCACCTCGTGGTGGGATTCTGTGAGCGAAACATGAGATCAAATGAGAATTGCTCCATGCTTCATGACGATCAGCATCACAGAGTGAGGCTGATGTAAGTTTTCCATGAGTTAAATTCTCTGTTCAGACATGTTGGCCTGCAGTGTGCCACCTGTCTGCGGCCTTGACTAAAAAAGAGCATTCCTTAAAGAGAGAAAGGCTTCTTATGATGACAGACGCTGCAAAACGACCCTCCTCCAACACACACACACACACACACACACGCACACACACACACACACACACACACACACACACACACACACACACACACACACACACACACACACACACACACACACACACACACACACACACACACACACACACACATTTTTATAAAGAGCAGCATGACATTTCTGAGGGAAATGCAACAAACGTTTGGGAAGATTATATGAAGATAGGCCGCATCCATTTGTAGAAGCTTTGTGTCCGTTTTGGATCTCCTTAAGTGCCTGTTTGTGGTTGTGTTGTGTCTTTGTGGTCACTTTGTGAGTCTTTGTTGCTGTTTGGGGTCTTTCTGTAGTCCTTAAGTGCCTGTTTGTGGTTGTTTTGTGTCTCTTTGTGATAAGATAAGAAAAGCCTTCTTTAATCCCTGTAGGGGAAACAAGATGGTTGTGATTATAGCTAAGTGTCTCATTGTGATGATCTTTTTAAGTTATGTTGTTGTCTTCTCTACCCCTAGTTGTTTTGTGTCCGTTTCGCCTCGTTTCATTGCCTTTTTTGATCTTTCTGTATTCATTTTGAGTCTCTTTCTGCTTGTGTCTTCGAGTTACATCATGTAGGTGAAGGTTAAAGGGGCCCCTGACAGTTTGGGCCCTTCTCTTTTGCCCATTCTGTAATCCATCTATGGTTTTATCCATTTACACGAAATAACAAGAAGCTGCTCTTTCTTTGTTTGTCATCGCTCAGTAGGCGTGAGGTGAGTGTGATAGGGTTTGTCAAAACATGCCCTCCCCAACACAGAACAAAATACCTTTGACACTTCTGGATCTCCGGCTCTTCGCCTCACTGTTAATCCTGTGTGCACACGTAAAAAAAAGTTCACTTTTCGCCACCGGCTTGTGTCACCCTTCAAATTAAAATTCCATCCATCTTGACTCTTTGCTCTTTGCTCTCAGCTGTCAGCGCTCAGGAGGAAACATCCTGAACGCAGCACTTAAGTTGTAAATAAAAGGCAACCATCACAAAAGCCTGTCATCTTTTCTCAAAGGGGATATTGTTCTGTCAGGTGAAGTACACTTTTTTTATTTTTAAGCAGGAAGGCGGGTTAGAAATGTCACAAACATCCTGATCCAACATGTTAAGGACGACTGAAGATATTAACAAAACCCACAGGAAGTAACCTCTCGTTATGGATCTTTATAAATCAGAACAAGTCCAAATGACCTGCTCTGCATGTTGTGGACAGCCCACTAGATGAACAAAAAACTAATTTTGTAATATGCGTCATGTTTAAAAGCAATTACACCGAAGACAGTGCAGATTTGAGACAATGGGGAACAACAATTATTGTTTTATGCACCCTCTGAATCTGATGTTTTCTAAGATGTAATTGCAAATGTTTTGCATGTAAAGTATCCCCACAATCGATTGCTTGTAAAAGTGTTGCTTGAGGAATCTACACCAAAAACGGAGACTTCAATTATAATAACAATAAAGCTTTATTTATATAGCACTTTTCATAGATTCTTGTTAAAAACTTTACAGGTACATGCAGCAACATATAACATTTTAACAGGTTAAGAGACACAAGGAGGTAAAAGGTATGATAACAATAAATAAATAATGATTTCTCTCTGACAGATAAGACACAAGACAACTGAGTCGATGCAACAATATAAAACTCCATAAAACAATGTGAACATATAGGTACAACACAAATACAATTATTATAAGAATACAAATGCCATCATTCTAATAAAGGTTAAACGATTAAAATATACAAAAAACGTAAAAATAAATATTGCTAGTGAAACATTAATAAAGACCTATACAATAAATAAAACAATATAAAAGTAGGTAAATAATGAAGACTAAACGAACATTTAAATGGGGGGTTGCTAATAAAAAGCTAATCTAAATTAATGAGTTGTTCCACAGCTATGGAGATATTCATTACACAATGGAATTAAAAATATAGAGTTTAAAAGGTAGAACTTGACGGACCCTCTGTTATAACCAGCTGCTTCAAAGAACATACATTAAAGTATAAAAGATAAAATGGGCTTTCACAGTGTGTCACGGTGTAAACGGACACTATTGTTAACTCTGTGAATGAGACACGGCTGTTATCTGATATTCCACTGAGTGACGCTGGGACAATGGACCATGGAGCACCTGTACTGTAGGTTTGGTGTCACTTTGTCAAACTCACCTGGGACTCAGGCTTTACTCCTGTCCTGTGAATGAAGGGATGAAACATGTTTGAACACACTCAGTTTGTTGTAGATACGTACGCATTAAAGCTCCCATGTCATGCTTTTCCGGTTATTACCCGTCCCCCTTGTGTGTTATGAAGGTTTTTCTGCATGTAAACGGTCTGCAGAGTCACAAACCCTCAAAGTACACCCTGTAGGGAGTAAAACTCTAACACAGAAAATACATGTCTAAGCTGCCGCAGAACGCCTCGTTGGACATTTCTCTTTTTCCATTGTTTACTTCTTGGGTATAGTGAACCAATCTGCGGAGCTCCAAGAAGCCTTTTAGTGAATACACATACTTTACAGAGATGCTGGATGAGAAACCAATGTGAGTTTGGAAAATTGCACAATATACATTTATTTTAGTAGACCTCAACAATGGAATGATGATCAGTAGAAATGGCCATGACACGGGGCCTTTAAATTAGACACATCAACAAGACTGTACATATTAATGCTAGGAGGCCCTCTGGTGGACAGATTAAACATAGGATAACTCAATATTATGATAATCTGTGAACAATTAGTGGGAGATTTGTAATGATACTTCCAAATATATGATATTAAAACATAATATAGTCTACTTTCCCTGGATTGAAGTCATACAAATAAAAAGGAGCTGCAGAAATATCATCTCTTACTTTGCTGCACTTTTCTGGGGTTGGAATGAGAGCTCCATTAAAGTAATTCTACTTTTTTAAATTAGTTTAAAGACTGTACTGCATTTATTTATTTTTATTTATAGCTGTCTTTGGCTTTTATAGCTGTCTTTGGCTCTTTTCTTGCTGTAAGAAATGCAAATGTCCCCTCTGTGGGACGAATAAAGGCATTCTAATTCAGATTTTCCGACTGGCTAGGGGTTTGTTGAAAGTGACGTTTGATTGCATGCTAGAAATATGGCAAAAATAATTGTCCAAAAAAATAAGAGAGCATTGCCAAACAAGGAAAAGGAAACAAATATAGCACTGAATGTTCCTAGAGACAGTTGGAAGTTCAACATTAAAGGAACAGTGGCTCCAATATGCTCAAAACCATATCAATGTGACACAGGAGTTTTGTGGAATTCTGTTCTATGGAGCGATGGAACATACTGGAACTTTTCGGGTTTATGGATGGTGGAAGAAAAATGAATCACATGATGAAAACACAATTCACGTGGAGTAATGTTGGCTCAAAGCCAGACCTTCTGATAAATAAAAACAAGAAACCAAGCATTACTAGAACAATAAATCTTAATAACTTTATTGTCTTTGTTCTCATGATTTTACAAATATGATACTTCTGCAATTCAACTTTTTAACTGTGCAACACAATGGCTTTATGGACTGTTAAACCGGACATCCCGGGGGGGGGGGGGGCGGGGACGCCTGTGACTCCGGGGGGGGGGGGGGGGGGGGGGGGCTGTGAATCCTGCAGACCCACCGCACCTTGTTATTTTTTGATTATAATGTTTTTTTTTTAGTGTCAGCCTGGGAGTGTTATGGAAGTCAATCCGGAGTGTTACATTAGATCTGTCCGCAGGATTCACTAGCAGCTTTAAAAACAGGATTTTTCACCACTGACAGGGAGGGAGGGAGTCTCGTCCCTCCCTCCCACAGTCTCTTTGGATGAGGCTGGTGTTTCCGGGTCAGAGATGCTTGTCTTTTTAAACAACGGGTGATCTCGCCACGTAGGTTTTTGGACACCAGTACAGATACAATGGCATGCAAGACTCACATACAGACCACTTGTTATTATTTGTTGTTTTTTTTTTAATAGAAAATAAAGATTCTGACATAAGTACAAGCACTGAGCCCTCGCAAACACCCAACTTTACGGCGGACGCCTAAACTGAAGGCGTTAAGGGGGGCTTAAAACCATTTCAACACAACAGCTGGCATCTTTATATATTCAATAAGTCCTGTTTTTGAGGACGTAATACATCTCACATATATATTATTTCTTCTTCTATACCTTTTCACTACAAATGTATGTGCTTTTTGATTTAAAACAACTCGGGGGGAAGAGAAAATAAGATTTGTAGTACCACCCCACTCCGGCCAATTTATTGCGAATGAAGTGATGGACAGCAACACGCACTTCATATGGCACAAGCATCTTGGAAATGACCCTAAATGCATCGTGGGTGAAATATCAAAAAACCAAACGACACCATATCTAAAAATATTAAGACATTAATCCGAGCAGAAAACAAAAGATTTTTTTTTTTCTCCTCGTGGAAACATGCAGTCTGCCGCTCTGCAAGCAAAGTCTGGACCCCGGTTAAAAAACGGCAAAAAAACAAAATGGCTTCCTCTCAAATGCACATCGTCCGTCGCTGAAACGAAAGCACGCTGTCATTCGACGCAGAATGTCAGGGTTGAAAGCACTCTTGGGGCTTCCTCTCAGACGTCTTTTTTCCCCACTTTAAATCTTAAGACATGTGATGTGCCTTTTCCTAGTGGATGTCAGCTTTGGCACGCTCTCCGCAAGAGGTACCTCAACATTTAGTCAAGTACGGAATCTACAGTTCTCCTCCCCCCCCCCCCCCCACCGAGGATATCGTTGTTGCATTATACCTACATATAGAGTATAGTTCCTAAAGATGTCTCTTTAGGAAGGAGAACTAAATCTACACATGAAGGCATTCTCCTCCAGCCTTTAGTCCTCTCCCTCTACCTGTATAACCCACTACAAAAACCAAATAAATATACTTTCAAATAAGGGCAAAATGGTAAAACGAAGCAAAATCAATGTAGTGAGTGGCCTCGTAATGTAACGCAAAACTCTCGGAATACAACACGGCGTCCAGTCCTTATTGAGTCAAACAAAAGAAAGGGAATATCTAGAGTAGTGGTTGTTTTACAATGGCGCCTATGAGAAGGACTGTCAGTTCGCCCTTCTTCGTCTCCTCTTCCCGTCCGGAGGTCATCATGCTCTGTCTGTTCAAAGTCTTTGACCTTTAACCCACGTCTCCCCTCCCCCTTCTCATCCACCCGCTCCTCTCCTTCCGTCTCGACAGAGGGGGGATTGTTCAGTCGGCGTAGTGCATGATGGACTCCACGTAGTTTCCGGGGAAGAGGCCCGTGGTGCCGTTCATCACGCCCTCGTACCAGCCGTCGTCGTTCTTCTTGATCACGTAGATGATGGAGCCCTCCTGGAACGACAGCTCGTCCTCTTTGTCCCGGGCGTAGTCGTAGATGGCCACCACTGCAGGGGAAAATGAATAAAATGATATTAAAACATCATGATTTAGGTGTAAATGTGAGTCAAAGGCATGTTTCTCTACCTTCCAACTTAAAAATCTTCACTTTTATAAAGCCGCTTCCTCATGTTTGGCCATGGCGGTGTTCACATTTCACTTTACGATATGATTACCAGTATTTCATATGTTAGCCTACATGCATTATTGTTGTGCTTTTGTTTAGGTCTTAATGTATGCCTAAATGTGTCTTTGATTTGACACAGCCATATTTTTATATATATTTGTTTTTGTATTCGGGATTGTGGGAAACTGTATTTCGATCTCTGTCTGTACACACAAACTGAAAGATTGACAATAAAGTTGACTTTGACTTGACCATCTGTCCTGTACTGTGGGACCACCAACTACCTAGGTAAACTTACTGTGTAGCGAAACACTGTTTATAACCAAGTATATCTATACACCTGGTATGTCAGGTCCAATTTGTATAAAATGATTTGGGGACCCGAGCAGCCTTAACGTGTGTTTGAGTGTTTTGAGGGTGGATGTTTCTCTTGGTATTTGGGTGGCGTGTTCAGACCTTCTCGTCGTAGGTGCGGGGGGCCCACGGGGGGTCCTCCTCAGCGTACGGGTCGCTGTACTCCACCACCGCTGACTCCTCTTCATCCTCCTCCTCCTCCTCGTCTTCGTACTCTTCGGCGGTGGAGGAGGGGGGGGGGTGGGTTCTTCGAACACCGGATCCTCGGCGGGGGGAGGTGGAGGCGGCGCGTCTGAGACTAGAAAGTAGTTAGAAAATAAAGAGAGACAGTTAGAGGTGAAGAGAGCACACAGAGGAAGGACAGCGATCTACCATGCCCAGTTCATGCTGGATGCTTTTAAACTGCTTTCTGTATTTACTCAGACAAAACGTGCACACACTGAACCAACGTGCACTTGAAGGAAATGCAAAGGGGTTCCAAGAGAAATCAGAGACAAGACGCACAGAATACATGCACTGGATTTCCATCATGCTCATGCAACGCTTCATATCTGTGGTTAACCACCAACATGTACTGCCAAAGATAAAATAAGTCATGTTTTTGTATAAATCTATTTAACAAAAACATTCTTAAAAAACAAGATATTTTTGGGATACCAAGTTTTTTTAAATCTAATTTAGCAAATAAAAATAAAACAAATAGTATCTTAAACAGGAGGTGGCCATGATTTGTTGAAGCAATAAATGCCAATATGAGAACTTTACAAATATTTGGTAGCGGAGTAAAAGAAAGTGGATTTAATAATGTCAAAAAACGCAAACATTACATAAAATAAGTAAATGATTAATCTGCAATATTCCAGGATGGACACCTACATGTTGTGGCAGCGGATGATGCTGGAGGTTGGTCACTCGTTTACATTCATAAGGAGATATCCACCCCCCCCCAAAAAAAAGGGCAACCCACTGACTGTTTAGGAGAAGATTTTAAACAAGTTGGTCATGCAGGAGGGGGGGAGGGGGGGTTTGAGGGGCTCAGAGCCACTTACTGGTCTCCTGTACTCGGGCCACAAAGCCCATCAGAGGCAGCTGGGGGGTGATCTGCATGGAGGGGGGAGGGGGTGCGAGCGGTCCTGCTATCACCGGACAGTGTCAGTACAGAGAGAGAGGAAGAAGAACGGCAGACAGAAGCAAAGAGGTTAGAAATAGTCAATCAACATTGAGCATGATCTTTAGATTCATCATCGTGTCTTTTCTCTTCGCACCTGTAGGAGTATTAAAGAAACAGACAAATGGAGGACAACAGGTGGAGGTTAAGAAAGAGTCGTAACGATAGAGAGGCCGTGAAGAGAGGAAGTGAAAAGACAAAGCACCACAAGTCTGGGGGTCAACGTCCTCTGAAATCAACAGGAAGCTGGAAAATGCTCATTTACTAACGTTAGCCATTATTAGTTTGTTACATTTTGGGAAATCATCTCCTTCAGGGATGATCACACACTGTGCAGTACGTACTGTAGTTGACGTATCTTAGTATGAAATTGAGTTTTAAAAACACCAGCTACTTTGTGTATTCATCCCAATTTCTAAATGTCAATAACGGTGTGTCACTGTGTGACTGTGTTCTGTTTGATAGTTAGAATACATTTTTCATAGCTTTACGGAAGATAGACAGGTTCAAATATGCTATAATATCTAGGAGGATTGTTCAATTTGATACACAGTTCAATAAGTGAATGATTTGGTTATTTACTTATTTGTGTTGGGTTTCGTCCACTCACTTATATTTGTTTACCTTTATTGCTGTTGTGTAACTACATGGTTATACTTCAGTGAAAGGGCAAATTCAAATGATTAAAAGTTCATCACTTAGCTACCGGAAGCTTTATGGATATATACCCGTCTCTTTTTGCTCACACATGTCAGCGGTACCTGGGGTCTGGGCGAAGTGCGGCCCCCCGTTGAGCTGGCTCTGGGACATGTTGGGCTGCCCGGTGACGGAGGAGGGGCGGCGGAACGGTAGAGAGCCCCCCACCTGAGAGTTTGGCATGGGGGGCTGCGCGGGGCGGTTCATGCTGTAGAACTGAGGGGCACCTGAGAGGGGGGGACCACCGGGGGGCAGCAGAGAGGAGGAGAGGGACAGATCAGGGGCGTGATTCAGAATACACATAGTAGACATTTTGTAAAAAAATGTTTTATAAATATTACAAAATTAAATAAAAAATTAAGAAATGACAGGAAAATGAAGATAAAATAATATTATTATCCAAATCAGATTGGGAATGAATGAGAAATAAATGTGTTAAATGAACACTTTCTTCATGATTTGCTTCCCTGTACAGCAGCACTGCACAATGATGGATCACAACAATATCCAGCCACACATAAACAACAACAACATTGAAAATTAAAACACAGGGAAAAAGAGTTGCCGTAAAAAAAGCATGCGTCATAGATCAGAGGGACAGCGTGCAGCGGATGAGGGAGGAAGACTGCCACTGATTTATAGACAGTTTGGTAAATATAAGGGAAGTGCTCTACAAAGACATCAAAGCCTGATTTGATTTTGAAATGGTGGAGGGAGACATGCCGGGGGGGGGGGGGGGGGGGGGGGGTGAAGCGGGTGAGGAGTGCTTCTCCGACCTGAGGTCACACTCACCTGCTGCAGGGTTGCCAAAAGTATTAGGGCCCGTGTTGGGGGGCCCCACAGAGAGAGGGAGCTGGGGAGGGGGCGGGGGGACAGGCGGGGTCTCTACAGGTGGGTTAGGGGCCTGTGGGGGGCCGTCTAAGGCGGAAGTGGGGGCTCCGGGGGTGGTGGCAGTGTTGGGGGGAGGTTTGGCTGGGTTAGATTGGACGGGGGCTGGAGCGAGAGGTTGAAGGAAGGAGAGAAGAGAGGTGAGGGGGTCAACAGCAGATCAGAGTGAGAAGGGAGGAAAGGAGTACTACACATCAAGTTATTACAGTCATCTCTAGAGCGTGTAGGAGTAGAGCGATGCAGGATGGTGGGGGTTTTATTTTTATAAATGGGATTTTTTCATTTTCAAATGTGGGAATATTGCGGAAAACCAGATCTGAGTTATTTACACTTTGTGTTCCATCGACACTAGTGAAACCTCAAGAGCCGAGTCATTTCCAGGTGTAAGGACTCATTCCTGCACCACTCTATCCTGGATCCTTTTAGAAAAGTAGATTAGTTTCACACACAGATGTTGTCGCTGGGAGAAGAGAACAGGAAGTGTGTGTTACCTGGGAATGCGTTGGGCGGGGCGGGGGTTGGCACGGCGATGGGTAGGACCACGCTGCCGCTGCCACTGTTCTCCCGGCTGCTGCTGCGGCTGCTGCTGGGATGGCTGCCTCCACTGCTCCCACTGCTGTGGGGGGGGGGGGCACAACACACTCTGAAACACCGTCACTCACTCTGCTGGGAGACGCTCCGAGAGCAGGTCGTGCCTACCCTATTCTTTTATAAAAACTTAAGAGTGGAAAATGTAATATCTATTTGCTAATAATAGAGGTCTTTACCTACAAACTAAATTAAATCTTCACGTCTCAATGGTTTCAGGAGCTATGAATCAGAGCAACTTAACACAGGCACTTCCTGTTTGGGTTTCCATAGCAACTAAATAGATTCTGCAATTTAATCTCATGAGCTGCTTTTAAAAATTAAAACCACTCACAATGTCCTCGAGTTAATCTGTGTATTTATTGCGATGCTACTATGATTTTTAAGGATTTAATAAATTGAAAGGAGACATACATAAATGAAAAAAGGAGACTCTACAGAAAGTTATGCTTTATTAGTGTTTAAGGTTAGCTGCCTGCATTATTAACCAAATTCAGTTTTGTTCTCTCAAATCATCTTCAAATCTTCTTTTTTCCCCTTGTACCAACACAAGGCTGGAACAACAGAGTTCAGGAACAGAGTTCAGCACCTTCCCAATAACGCACAATATTAATGTGGCACCCTCAAGAGCATGGATGTGTTAGTACAAGCTGTAATGCCTTTGAAATGGCTATGTCACAGTGATTTAAAAAAAGCAGCCTGGAAGGACACATGACACAGGTGACGCAGAGAGCGCCACGAGACAGACAGAAGAGGTGACACGCTGAGAGAGCAGGAAACGAGGAGACACACAGGAATGACTCTTTGGGAGATGGAGAAAAGGAGCAGTGGATGGAGCAGGGCAGATACAGAGGAAACTGGGGAATTGTAGCTACAGCACAGAAGGGGCGCAAATGACGTACGTTTCCATGTTGTTGTCTTTACCTCCAAACTCATGATTTCATTTCTGCGATTGGCTCTTGGGTTCTAAGAGTTGTCCTGGGAGAGGAGCTGACATTGACAGTGGGGGCGACGCTGCTTATTTAATGACTATTACCATAGGAACCTGCTGAACGTCTAGCCATGCTGAATACAGCTGTGAATATCTTCCTCATTCTCTGTGCTTATATGAGCGGCAAGAGAGTGGTGCGGTGATGGCGTGTTTTATAGGCCGACAGAAAATAGCATCGCAAGGGGTCCTTCGAAAAAAAAAAGCCAATGGGATTTTACATTGGATTTTGAAATATTACATAAAATAAACATGTTTATGATACTTACATGTTTTGTTCAGCAGGATATATTAACAGCACTATGATTTTAAACATAATTGCCAGAAGTAAAAAAGCTAGCATTAGGCTATATATGAGCTACAACACGGTCACATGACTTCAAGTCAATGTGGCTAAGCTAAATGCGGCTAATGCTTGGCGAGATGACGCTTAGAATTCTTATTTAGGCGCTTGGTATCGAAGTTTCTGACATAGGTTACGTCGTGGAACGAAAAATGGTAAAATGCTAACTAATTTCCACATTGAAGGACTCATTCCTGCAGCACTATATGGACCATCCCTTGTAGCAGTAGCTCTTGTAGAAAAAGGTTGGTCAAACGTTTTAAAAGAAAGAAGGGAGGAGAAGGGATTTCCAGTTCAGATTACAAGAAGGGGGAGGCTCGAGGAGAAGAAAAAGGAAAAGTGGGCGTGTTTAAGAAGAGTAGAGAGGCATGCTGGGAAGTGGGGGGTACCTGTACGTGCGGTTCCTCTGATTAACAGATGCAGTGCGTGCAGGGCTCTGCAGGGGGGGCGCCATGTTGCGCGTCGGGCTTGAGACGTAGTCGTTAGGGACAACGGGCGGACGCACCGGCTCGAGCGTCCTATAGGGGGAGTGGCGCCTGCGAGAGGGTCAGGAGGACAGGAGGCGAGGGAGAGGGGGGGGGCATCCACAGAGAAGTGTAGGTAGGGGGGAGGAGGAGGGAGGAGAGCAAGAAAAAATAATAATAATATAAGTGCAAACTTAAAAAACGGGGTATGACAGGTGAACATCGGAGCGGTGGGGGTGAATCCAGAGGTGGAGCATGGGGGGGGGGGGGGGGGGGACACTGGCGCTGCTGTCGGATTAAAACCGTTCATAGAAATAAAATCATTTATTATTAAAGTATACGGTTGTACCGGGTACTGTATTTCAAAAAGCGAAAAAAAAACATTTGTTACTTTTGACTGAGTTAAATTACAAAAGATGTGCAGAGATCAAAAGATGTACAAGGAATAAATACTTTATAATTACAGTATTTATTCTACTGTAGAGTATTGCATTTTACTTTATCTTATTCTATTTTACATCCAACTACTTACTCGCACCTTTTACTTTTAAGATGTGCTGTAGCTATGTGGGATAATTATTCCATCCAGCTTCGGCGAGATCACATGTTAGTGATTTAACTGGCTTTAGGGATGTCAACCTGCAGATCAATTAAATAAAACCACAGAAAGTGTTTCTAACCCGACAGCAGCGCCTCACTGATGACGTCCTCAGCACCACAGGGTGAAATAAAAACACAACCTTGAGAGTTATTGATCTGATGCACTGCCATGTGGACCGGTGACCCATCTCTGAGCACTGTTGCTATGGCAAAACGTTGCTATGAGGAATATGGGGCAGCACAGAGTGGGCGGGCTGGGTCACACACACACACAGTAAATCAAAAACAAAACAAGGAGGAAGTTGAGTAAAAGTCAGATGTCTGCTGATAGCGACAGGGTGCATCATGGAGCTGGGGTGGTGGATCGGCATGGGTCTTGAAGGGATGGACACAAACACCATAAGACAGACACACACAGAAACACCAACAGCACCCAGGAAGGTCCTGAGGGTGACGCCAACACAACATGTATGTTGCCCTGAGGGATAAGAGACACCTTCAACAGTCAGACACAGAGAACACATCTGGACCAGGAGCTTTAACACAAGGTGCAAGAACTATATTACCCACTAAGTTATACGGAACTGTAGCGCTTAGAAATGCTACTTTTTAGTCTCTTCCATGCCGTCATGGAGCCCTTAACAACGCTATCTTTGAATCAGCACACATTTAATAACATATGAATGAGAAATGGTTTAATATAGCTTTTGATAAGAAAAGTGTCAAAAATAGTGCTTCAAAAATCCCTTTTAACCTGAAGAAACAACTGAAGCTAAAGTGTAAGCATAGCTGCATTGTCTCTAAAAGGAGGGGTCTTTATATTCCTAAAATTAAGGTGAATACGTTTTCTTTTATCGTGCAGAAACAGGAATCAGCACCAACATTTAGAAGATTCAAACAACAAGAACAAATTCTCCTCAACTCTTTCCTTTGTCGTGAAATCTTAAGCTTTTTTCTCTAATCATATTCAAATGTGTTTGATGTTGAGCAAACCCACGTTCCCTTTCCAGCCATCTGCTGGTTCTATAAGCTCCAAAAGTATATAAGTCCGATCTATGGAGGCTAGGGAGTATATTTGGGTGCAAGAAACCCTTAAAAAACCAAATGTAAGCATGCCGTTTGATGTGAAGATCCATCCTTTATGTGGAGAGAACGGGAGAGCAAATTAGAAGAGAAAAGCACTGCGCTGAGATCTAGCAGTGGATTTTAAACCACCCAGAGGACACCAATTAAACAAGAAGGTAATAGTGGTTTAATGATGAAACTGGGGGCAACCAGGCCCTCTGAGGGGGGGGGGGGGGGGGGGGGACTCTGCATATGTCCATCTGAACGTCAGCGTTACATACCCGAGGGTCCCTTTCCCCGACATGGGCGGGCTGGGGGGCTTCTGTGTGGGGGGGTTTGTGCGAGGGAGGACCGCGCCTCCTGCCTTCATATTCTGAGCGCTGGCCTATAGGAGGAGAACAGAGGGAGGGTAAACCCAGGGACAGGACACAGTTACAAACACAAAGAAAAAAACATCACAACATCTTGAAAAAGGTATTGATTGACATTTTGAGAATTATATTGATTTACTCTCATGTAGACGAGAAGTTTCAAACAACGCTCGTAAAACTTAGATTAGCATAAAACTCACCAATTAATACTATTATCTTGTTTGATTAATAAAAATAACTTGTTGATTTCGCACATTAATACATAGTCTTACAGATAAAAAAAAGAAATGTATCACGTCTTAATTAGCGTGCTTTAAAAAGGTGCTACCTTCTGAAAGAACTAGTTGTTTCTAGTCTTAATGCTAAGCTAAATGTCTCCACACAGAAATAAGAGTGGTATCAATCCATTCATCTCAACAAGAAAGCAACTAAGAATATTTCCCAAAATATTAAACTAATCCTTTTATAGCAAACACAATCTTTGAAATATAAAAAAAAAAGGAAAAGCTCACAGCAACTCAATAAAAAGTGAAAATCAAAACCTCTTGTGTTTGAGGTTTTTACTTTGTCTTACCTTAAACCTTTGCAACCACTACGGTTGATTAAAAAGAACAATTAGGCAAGCAGGAAGAGAGAGAGAGAGAGAGAAGAAGAAATCAGAGGATTAGTGCGGGCAGCAGGAGAGGAAAACAAGTATTCATGCATGTGGCACATAAAGCCAGGCAACAATGGCTCAGTGTGGAAATCTGAGGAATTTCTTCTTCTGTGAGGAGTTCACTTTCTGGAAACCAAGCTTGTCTTTGTTCAGAGAGTCAGTAGCTTTCCGAAGTCAGACAGTATCACCAGATCAAAAGACGATTGCACAGAAACGTGTTGGCAGCAGCAGGTGACAGATGTACAACATTTGATTTATCTGAATTCATGTCCTCTGTGGCGTGCGTTTCCATCCCTGTTGGAAGCTTAATCATTGATTTGTTTCCAACATTGCTTGGCACCAATAGTGTTTGTCGACCCCTAAAAGTCCTTTGTTAGATTCCAGCAGTAAATAAACCACAGTTATCGCACAACACAAACACAGCCCAATTTCTGAATCCACAACTCTTCCAGACATTTGTTAACCTTTCTTCAGTCTTCAACTGACAAATAAAATGTATTAAAATGCTAAATCTAAACATTTTTATAGAGGACTGAGGGGATAGACCGTCATAGTAATAAAAAGCAAAGATTAGTGTAGCATAACATTTCGTTTTTTTTATATATTTTCTACCCTATAATCATGTCTAAACCCAAGATAGTAAACCACTATCTAGGGCGACTTACAACCCTTTTATCAAAGAGTGAAAACAATCGAAGACACTTTAGAAGCTGCCTTGTAGTTGGTGCGTTTCCAATTCATTTGGTTTCCCAGATTGACCAGTAATTTATTGGACTTTAAATACCATTACCGAGCCAACAGAGCTTAATTAGGACCATCCATTAGCAGCAGCAATTCCTTCACACAATGCAGTCTCTTTGATCAGATGGAAATAAAGAGTGGAATAAGCACCTTGACTCCATGGCCCATGTCGTCCAGGAAGCTGTAGTCGATGGGCTTGCGTATGTAGCGTACGGGCCTCTCGGGGTTGGCGGGGGCAATGATCTTGTGGGTGCGGGACGTGTTCTTGTTGGTGGTGAGGATGCCGATCTCCCGCCGGGCCACCTTCTCTTTGTGGATGTCCACCGTCTGAGTGGAAAAGGACACGAGACACTCTTTAACGGTTTTATCTTTTTTCAACTGTACAAAATGTCCGCCAGTGGCTTCATTAGTATTTCGGCTCATTGTGATGTTGTTTCTTGGATAGACTTTAATGTGTCGTATCCTTTTTTTGAAGTAAATAAATTGAGAAACTAAATTGTGTCATGATTTCAAAAGAAAATACAATGCTTTCTGGAAATAAACAAATAAAATCATTGTTATCTAAAATATTTTTAAATGTAGAAGCGTATAAAAAAATAGGCCTGCACACTTCATAAGTAATTTGGGCTATGTTATTATTTACCTGTGAGATGTGGTTGATGGAGGACTCCATGCGGCGGAGCTGCGAGGCCTGGATGTCCAGCATCTGCAGCACATTGTTGGCCAGCGTGTTGATCAGGTAGGCCACGCTGGCCAGGGACTGGGTGGTGTAGTTCTTGGTCTCCTCCAGCGCCCTCTCCTTGTCTGGAGACTGAAGGAGAGAGGCATGCGTCATTTATTTTGCATTTTATTATATGTAAAGGAAGCCTGTATGGTGATTCTGATTGTCTTGTGCAAGGACATTTCTTAAAACAAGCGTTTAAACTGGCAACCTTTGATCGAAAGCTCATCCTGACATCATTCAATATGTGCATCAAACACAGCTTCAAATTAAACTTGGGCACAGATGAAATAATGAGCGAGTAAAGGAGCTGCCGTCAGAGTGGAGAGACTTCTGAGGCAGCGTGGGCACATCAACAGGAGCATCAAAGTGCCGAGCACTAATGTGGCTGTGTCGCAGCAAGAACGGTTGAGAATACAAAAGTACTTCCTATGTGTATTTACGTAAAAGTGTATCTACTCTATATTCTAAGCATTGCAAAAAAGCCCAAAAATTGTTTGTTCACGCCTCTGAAATGCAGCATTAATTTGTTGTTGTGATCTTAATATACATTTTATAGCCAAAAGGATAAAGCCATATTTTATTTATTGATATCATTATTTACAAATTGAATCAAATACTAACCTTACTCGAATTAAAAATGTTTATCAACGACATCTAGAGAAATAAGATGATTTCTTACATTATACCTCAGTCAGTATCTTTGAATAACTGGGAAAAAGCCACATCAAAAGAAAAGTTGTGAGGGGCATCGCTCACTTTCTGACGGTTAATCCAAAAAATTATCTACGGCTAAATTCACGACGAAAATCAGTAGTTCATTAACCATTTGTAAACCAGCGTGCATAGAACAGCATCCGATTGGTTACAACTCAATAGGCCAGGTCACAGCAGCCTCTGTGATTGGATATTGATTGGATTATGGTGACCTGCTTCATATGAATGCCTTTAACCAGCGCCTAAAGAGTTTGGACACTGTACGTTGGATCACTGGATGTGGATATCGGGGACACCATTGCACTTTATATGCTGCTGCTGCTGCTAATTGGCCATCTTTCTCTGCTTGGGCAGGTTCCCTCTTACATTTGCACATTTATGTGTAAAAGAGAAAGTCTATATGGCATGATGCTGGTTCCTAGAGTAAGAACAGAACTGGGTAAAACAGCTTTTTAATATGCTGTCCCCGCTGCTTGGACTAATGTACAGAAGGAGCTGAAACTCTCACCTTTGGGGAATTCAGATCCATCTTAAAGTACAGAGACGACACCATTGGTCGATGCGAGTGCTCGTATATCCAAACATTGGATCGTTTTATATTTTGCCAGTTTTTAATAGTTTCTTTTATTTCGCATATTGACTGGCTAATGTACCATTTTATCTGTGTTTTACAGATGTATTCGTCTACCTGTGTTTTATCTGTTGTAACTTTGTTCATGCTGCCCTTCTTGGCCAGGTCACTCTTTTAATCTCAATGAGTTCTTTACCTAGTTAAATAAAGGATATATATTTATTTATTGTATTCTTTTCAATATGTAATTACAACTTTACAGCGACAGACGTCTGTCGTGAATGTGAAGAACCTGCTCACGTCTGTAAATCACAGTAGAAGCAATCCGGTGAAGGGATATGAAATAGTTATGAAACCGAATAAAGAGGCAGCACAATAAATCAAAGACAAGCAGTCTCTTCTCTTTCATGTACGTCGTGTTGCAATATACATTTGCAATGGAATCCAGCAAATCATCAGTATGCAAACACACGGCATCTGAAGGAATGTGCAGGGTGCAGCGCAGTATGCAGACAAACGGGTTATGTGGCAAAAGTGAGGCTGTCGCTTCTGACATACTAGCCAGCGCACACGCTAAAAGACTGCTGATACAATTCCTGGAAAGAGAGGATGGATGCATGCACCAGCTATTAGCCACAGTACAAGTGTAAATGCCTGAGGCTAGTGGTGGAAGATAAAGGAAAATTAACCCCTCCCACAGCTTCAGCCGTAATGTACTTTGAATTTTCGGGGTCTTTTCTCGTCCTTTTCCTCGTACATCCAATTAAGGCCGATCTGAATTAACGATCCTATAAAAAGTGAAGTCTTTTTCAATTATTTAAAATGTGCTGACACTGTCACTTGCTGTGACACATACAACTGAAATCCTGAGTAATATGCAACTGAGGAAAAACCACCAGGGTATTTGATATCACTTGGTCACATCTGGCTGATAACAGACGCTCAATAGGGTCCATTGATCATGTCAGTGCATTCTCCTTAAATTGAGATTTATTTTTTTTAATTAAAAAGGTTCAGTATATTAAAAAAAAAAGGCAAATGAATTAAGATATTAACAAATTAATACCTTTGGATATCTGGCTAAACATATGTTTTAAAAAAAGGGGTCAAAATCCATGATTAAGGAGGAATATACGCATTTCAATTAAAAGGGGAGCGTCTCTCTAGTCTGTAGGAAGTCGTATTCATTTAGATGGTTTTGTACTATATTTTCCCTAAATGTAAGTGTAATTATTTACAAACCAAAACCAATGTAAATGTTGCTGGTCAAACAAGTAAATGTCGTATTAATGCCAGAATCAAAAGTGACTGAGAACTAAGCCAAGACATTTCACGAGATCATTTTAATGTGATCTGTGTTTGTTTTTACTCACTGTTTTTTTAAATCTGTTATTCCGTGAGCCTGACAATAAACATGCATTGTATACGAATGCTCCGAGGGGGTTTACTTTCTGAAAATGTAATTTTGTGATGACTTTGGGAGGAAATCCAGCCACAGATTTATTTTGCATCCTCACAACATTACTGTTCCCATACACGACCCAAACCTGAATGAAACGACACCATACTCATCACTTGGTTGGTAAAAATCCAGCATCACATCTTTGAGGAATAACTCAAACATCAGACTAATACTCAAAGCTTACACTATCCTGGCCACAGCAGTTTTTACCATAAAAAAAAGGTAAGAAAACCAACACAAATTCAACAAGTATCCTTTCAAACTTGACCTCTGAACAATATCATGTTCTATTTTAATACCGTCAGTCCTGCACAACCTTACGGATTTTGTACACAAAGCTTCCTCTTAATTTCTGCAAAGCTTTCCACTTTTTATACCAATACTGCACATTTTAAACTGTTTTTACAAGTATTTTGTCATATTAATACTGTTTGGTGTATCTATATTTCATGTACATATTGCTCTATATTTAAAATTGGAATAGTTTTCCTTATAATTGTTAATTTGTTTGGGTGGTTTTCATACAATTTATCTTCTTTGATTTATGAATGCACCATAAGGCAAATTCCTATACCCTACTTTCTGATTCTGACTGCAAGACAAACACGCTCTACAGACACGACAGACCCAAGATGAAAATAAGAAGTGAATTATTCCTCAAATTATCCCTCGGACAAATACATCTGTGCGTTCAAGTGGTAATTCCCACCTGAGATACATCCAGGGCAGACTGCCAGCATCCGAGGGCCTTCACAGGGCAACCTGTCAGACCTGATCAGCCCTGTTCATGAAGGATGTCACATTTCAGTATCACACCTTGTCAACACCTCTCCCTGCTCACACTGTGGTCCCAAATATCACTCCCTGTCTCTGTGATCACACGCCTGTTAAGTGTGGGATGAGTCAAAGCTCAGGTGACCAAAACTGCACCAACCTGCAGGATACTACACATCCAAAAGCTGCGAATGGAACTGATCACACACACACCCCAAAATGCAAAATTACACAAAGTGAAAATAAGACATAATAGCAATGTAGGCTTTGAGTGTAGCATTTCCAGAGGTTGAAAGCCATACATTATATATATGTAATAGCAACTCACAGCCCAACATCATACATCTGTGGTTGTTGGTAATATTTTCACGGCGGTTAATCTTCTGTCAAACCACAGCTCATTCACATTAATCTGGATTTATATCAGGTCCTAAATCTCCTATGATATCTCTGAACAGCCGACAGCTGTGGTGGCAGTAATTGACCAGATACATTGATTTTCACGGTGCCTGTTTGGTTATTTAGACCATTGGGTGGTGCCGAGCAGCTGCTAGCAAGCTATGGCTAACGGGATAGCACACGATGGATGTTCAAACCATACACACTGAAATATCGATGGAAATATGACCCTATAAGTAATGATATAGCTCATTGACATGGACCTAGCACGGGGAATACAAATAGCGTGTTAAAATGCCATGACATAAGGGTTGCTTTAGCTTTAGCCGAGGCTATGGAGCTAACATCACATCGGCAGCGTTAGCAACAGTTAGCCTAGCATCATTTCGCCCCATGGTGATGGACGTTAAACAAAAATAATTTAACACCACATTTCTTCCAAAGCTTACCTGGACATAGTTGCTTTCGCAGTACTCCGCGACTCTTTCCAAATTGGTAAAACTGTCTAGTAGTGCGCTTCGTCCGGCTGGAATCTCCTCTTCCAGAAGCATTTGTAGCTCCGCCATTTTCACATCTTTATAAGGAGCAGTGTGTGTGTGTATGTGGCCGGCTCTCTGGCGCCTCCCGCGGACGCTCTGCAGGGCTTTTCCCGCAGCCGGTGGAGAGCAGGGGGTCCCGAAATATATTATGTCATTAATTATTTATGTCTACATATAAAATACATTAAAACAGACTCCAGTGCCAAATATGCTTATGTAGTTTGCAAAATAAGTTTAATGTCGTCATAATTTGCACCTTTTTCAGTTCTGGTTTCAATGTCATCCTGGTTTTACGGTCTAAAAAGTGTTGTAGCAGTTTTCCTCACTCTCTGAAGAACAAGAAGAAAATACATTTGACCTTTTATTACTTTAAACTCGATATTTAAGTTTAAAATGTAAAAAATGTGGCCAGAAGGTGTAATCGCGCTACAACGATCCAAACACTTACATTAGGAGTAACCAGCGCCGTATAGATAGAATAGAAGATTCTGGGAGTAACGTGCTGCAGATTCAAAAACGGTGACATATAAACAGCAATGTG
>NC_136901.1:12795939-13063570 GCF_949606895.1 Notothenia rossii
AATACAACAAACTTCCTTGTTTGCATGGCCACGAAAAAAAAATGATGAGCTCATCCGAGGTTCACATCACTCCACCTGTGCTGGGGAGCTCCCCATTGTGTCCATGCTCACCTACACCACCCAGTGTTCAGAAGAATATTACAACAGATTGACCAATCATACATACAGATATGATGACTGCAACACTTACACTAGCAGGAGTTACCTAATGCGTCTTTATACAAAATGGAAGAACAGCAGTTCATAAAACAGAAAGAGATTATCTGCACCATGAGGGTTGATTGTACTCTTGACAATGAGAAAGTAAAAAGTTATGCGAAAGCTAGTTAGCTAACAACGGCTATCAGCATGAAGTAACAGATTACATGTAATGGGATTACACAGTGGCGTCGCCTGGTCTGGGCATCCGAGGACTGTGGCCGGATCTCAAGATCAATAATTTTTCACA
This sequence comes from Notothenia rossii, assembly GCF_949606895.1. Taxonomy (NCBI): domain Eukaryota; kingdom Metazoa; phylum Chordata; class Actinopteri; order Perciformes; family Nototheniidae; genus Notothenia; species Notothenia rossii. The sequence goes on from NC_136901.1 coordinate 12,796,388, forward strand.
ATATAATTAGTATTTTTTTTTAAATGTCAGGATCTATTCGTCTGTCATACCAAGCATACGTTATAGCTCTCAGGAATAATATGACAGTACAAGTACTTTTGGGTCTCTGTTTGTCATTCAAGTGTGTGTGTGTGTGTGTGTGTGTGTGTGTGTGTGTGTGTGTGTGTGTGTGTGTGTGTGTGTGTGTGTGTGTGTGTGTGTGTGTGTGTGTGTTTGTGTGTGTGTGTGGCAGGAGCGCATTTTGTGTGAGTGAGTAAGTGAGAGAGAGTGTGAACCGGAGATAGAGTTTTAATGAATTATTTACATGTAATATTGTGTATTCTTTGAATACTCTATTGATATATACTGGTATATATATATTTATTTTAACGTTCAATTGTCGGGCTAAGCCCCCGATGTAACTAGATCCAGGCAACGCCCCCGGGATTACGTAATCATAATACAAAGAAAAAAAGATAACTGTATTTCCCGGCTTACATTAACCTTAACAATACATAATCAGAATACTGTTACATTTCTAAAACAGAAAAGGAATTACAGGTTTACAATGTTACGATACGTTTAAAAATAAAAAACAATATATTACAAAGCACTATAATGAAGTAATTTTAATGGTTTGCATTTTTAGCCCTCCTAACAATTAGAAGAAGAAAGAAAAAGGTGGCGTTCTAAACAACACAAACTGTATGAAAACAGAACTATGCGATTGGTTATTAATGAGTACTTACAGAAATCCTCTTCGGTGAAGAAAAATGTTCAGTTGGTGTTGTAGTTCGTTCTTAGTGTCCCTATTGACCTTAATGAGTCGATATGATGTTCCATCTAGTAACATCATGATGATCATGAGTCAGTGGGAAGGTCAGAGGATGATACACTTGTATTTTAGTTTTAGTTCATTTATTTCTTGTTTGTGCTTTCTCTCCGTGTCGTGTATTTGTTCTTTTAGACTTTTTTCTTTGTGTCTGTTAAGATCTTGTAGCAGATCGTACTCTTTGCCATGGCTCTCTCCTTTCTCTTCCATTTGTCTTTTATGCTTTTTCTTCAGGTCCTCTATTTCCTCCATGTGCTTCTCCACCAAGGCTGTAAAGTCCTTGGTGTATTTCTGTTTGAACTCGTTGAATTCTTCAGCTTGTTTTCTGGCCTCCTCTTCATATTTATTCTTCATCTCCTCCAGTTCTTTCTTATATTTTCCTTGTAATTCCTGTCTCTCCTTCTCCTTCTGTTCACTTCTCTTTAGATCTTCTTCTTTTCTTTTCTGTTCATGTTTCTCTCTTTCCTGATCGTATTCTTCTTGCGACCTCTGAATTCTTGTTTGCTCGTCTCGTCGTCTCTTTTCATTTTCTTGACGTTGTTTTCCCCACCATTCTTTTCTTTCCTTCTCCCAGTCTTCTTTTTGCTTTCTCATCTCTTCTTTTTTGTCCTCTAACTCTCCTTCAAGTTTTTGCTCCAATTCCCTTTGCTTCATATCATCCTGCCTTTTCTTCTCCATCGCTTCCTTTTTTATCAGTTCTTCTTCTCTTCTTCTCTCCTCCTCTTCCTTGTTTATTTTATACTGAAATTCTTCATGTTGTTTGGCTCTTTCCTTCTCAATTTCCTTCTTAATCTTTTGTTCATTATTTTGTCTTTCTTGCTCGTATTCTTCTTGCGACTCTTTCGTTTTTCTTTGCTCCTCAAGTTGTCTCTTCTCATTTTCTTGGCGTTGTTTTCCCCACCATTCTTTTCTCTCCTTCTCCCAGTCTTCTTTTTGCTTTCTCATCTCTTCTTTACTCTGCTCCAAATCTCCTTCAAGTTTCTTCTCCCATTCCTTTCGTTGCAGTTCTTCCTGCCTTTTCTTCTCCATGTCCTCTTTTTCCCTCTGTTCCTCTTCCCTCCCTCTCTCCTCTCGTTCCTTGTTCCTTTTTTCTTCCATTTCTTTAAGTTGTTGGGCTCTCTCCTGCTCAATTTCTTGTCTTCTTTTCATTTCAAGTTGTTCTCTTTCCTGATTGTATTCTTTTTGCATATTCTGAATTCTTGTTTGCTCGTCTCGTCGTCTCTTTTCATTTTCTTGACCTTGTTTTTCCCACAATTCTTCTCTCTCCTTCTCCCAGTCTTCTTTGTGCTTTCTCATCTTTTCTTTACTCTGCTCCAACTCTCTTTCAAGTTTTTCCTCCCATTCCTTTTTTGTAATTTCATCCTGCTTCTTCTTCTCCATGTCCTCTTTTCTTCTCAGTTCCTCTTCCATCCTTCTCTCCTCTCGTTCCTTGTGGATTTTTTCCTCCATCTCTTGAAGCTGTTTGGCTCTCTTCTGCTCAATGTCAGCTCTCTCCTGTTCCATTCTATTCATCACTTCTTTCATTTCCTCCTCGTGTTTTCTTTGCAGCTCCTCCCTCTGTCTCTGCATCTCTTCTTCCTTCTCCTTCAGGATCTTCTCCACTTCCTTCTGTATGGCGGCCTCGGCTTCTTGGAACATCTCTGAGGTGTAACAGCAGCCGCCATTTTCCTTCAGCATTTTGTTGGACTTCTCAATCAGCTCTCTGACTTGCATGCGGTCTGTTTCATTGTTGTTATTGAAGAGCTGGTATCTCCCTCCACAGTCAGTGATCAGTTTCTTCAAAAAGCCACCAGACTTTTCTATGTAGGTCTGGATTGGTGTGTTTTTAAGATCATCTCCTCTGGTGAAAATAATGATGATGAAATCTCCAGATTTCTTGCCAAAATATTTCTTGATCAGTTCCACTGAGTCTTTTTCCTCTTGTGTAAATCGGCCGATCTGCAGCACCAGTAAGAACACATGAGGTCCAGGAGACATCATGCTGATGCATTTAACAAGCTCCTCTTGAACAGCCTCTTTGGACAGTGTCGTGTCAAACAAGCCGGGGGTGTCCACCACGGCAACAGGTCTTCCACCAACCTCTCCTGTTGCTTTTTCGCAAAACTGGGTCACTGACTCTGTGCTTGGAGTCGATGTAAAATGTTCTCTTCCCAAAATGGTGTTTCCAGTTGCACTCTTCCCACTGCCAGTCTTCCCAATCAGCACCATCCTGAGACACTCTCTGTTCTGACTTTCATCAACACCTCCCATCTCACTTTTCTTTTTAACGTCCTGCAGTTCAGCTTCAAGTGTTTTGTTAGTGTTATTTAACTCTACCACCTTCTTCATCTGAGCCTTGGTGAACATCTTCATTGTGAAGCACCTGGATCCTTCCATGCTGGTCTCCCCCACAGTATTCAACAGCTCTGGGATCTGCTGCTGGCCCTTGATGTTGAGAACAACATATCTTCCTCCACAGCTCTGACGGAGCTCCTGGATGTCCTTGTTCTCCTTTAGAAAGTGAACAACAGCTGGAGCTGTAGGATCTGACTCCACAGTGAACAGAATCAAGGTGAAGTCGTTGACTTGAGGGCTGAATGTGTTCTGGATGGTCTCTAACTCTCCCTTGTCTTCATCAGTGAGGGGACCCACGGGTAGGACCAGGATGAAGGCATGGACGCCCTCAGGATCACAGAGGGAGACACACCTGATTGATTCCTCCATCACTTCCTCCTGAGGTTTTCCACGCAAAGCAGGCAGCTCCATCAGGGAAACCCGGCGTCCACACACCTCTCCCTGATGTTTAACACACTCTGAGGAGTTGGAGACTGAAGGAAGCTCTCTCTGACCTAAAATGGCCTTGGCTGCTGAAGTCTTCCCTGCTCCTCTCCTCCCACACAGAACCAGGTTTAAAGCTGGTTTGACGTCTTCAGTGAAGGTGAGAAACGTTTCTTTGTTTTCAAGAACTATCTTCTCAATCTTATCCATCAATGAGTCACGGTTGTTGTGAACCATGTTGTAGAGTCTTCCTCCACAGTCTTCAAGCAGCTGATCCACTATGAAAGTCTTATTGTCATTGTTGGTTATGATGATCATTGAGTGTTTAAAAGCTTCTGGACCAAACAGACTCAGGATGAACTTCAGTCTTTGTCTGTTCTCTTCAGTGAAATCAGAAGGCTTCACTATCAGCAGCAGGACATTGGGTCCAGGAGAACAAAGACTCACAACGCTCTTCACCTCGGTTCTCACTAACTCTTCTGATAGATGGAACATTTCTTTAGTTTTCAATACTTTCAACTGTTTCCCCTTCCACTCTCCATTGGTTGTCACAGAGTTTGTGATCTTTTGTAAGACAACACCTTTGCCCTCTGTGATTAAGGAACTGATTCTATTTTTTTTCTTCTTACCTTTTCCCAATAGCATAATCCTGAATTTAGATGCTGTAATATAACAGAAGAACAATTAATAACATTAACTCATACAGACTGAAATCATTACACTGTGCTTACACAAAATATTCTCAAGTAATTTTGTAATTAATTAAAACGTTAAATAAAACACGGTACGAAACAGAAAAACTGATTTTATCTTGATTTTATAAATGACCTTTTCTGTTTTTATTTTCTTGACACTGAATATAAATGTTGTTTTCCTCAACATTGTTATGGAATTTTTAATATATCACTGTAACTACCAACTATAGATCCCTTATTTTGGGAGTTGTGGTATGCGTTTCGGTTAATACTGGAGAAAAGATGATACCAATACATGATAAGCCAACCCTGTCAACTAAAAATGACCGTCCCAAGGACCAAACTGCATTCTCAATTACGTTTAGCTAGAAACGTATTTTCTCCCACGTTACGTTCGTTATGAACGTATCTCAAATATGTTTATTTTCTACACATCTTCTAGAAACATATTTTCTCCCACGTTACGTTTCTTATGAACGTATCTTAAATACGTTTATTTTCTACATATCTTTGCCATTTATTGTCTTGCTTATAATAATGATAATAGTCATTTATAAATATCATTTTAGAGCACACATTTGAAATTGAGAATCGGGCTCGATATATGGTTAAATTAAAATCAGTGGGCGAGGCTGTAATTTCGCCAGCTGTTACTCTCATGAGCGAGGCAGAAAATAATAGTTTTAACATGCCAAAAAGCTGCTGTGTCGTTTATTGCACCTCAAACTTTAAAACAAATCCAGAGTTACGTGTTTCTGTACTTCCTCTAAGAAGAAAGGACAGTAACAGAAGATCTCTGTGGCTTCAGGCTTGATCGCTGTTCAAATGACAGCGTTGGTTTCCCCAAAAGTGGGCGGGGCTGTAAAGTGACGTAGATTTTACTCATCTATTATTCAAAACCATTATATTTATTCTAACGTAAATTACATGCCAGTGTTTTATCTTTTTATTTATTTTATTTTATTTTAAATAGTATAATGTCTGAATTTTTTCCCGTCTGTGAGGAAAAGAACTGGGGCATAGAGCCTCAAAATACTGAAATCTGTATTTTTGAAAATCTTTTTTTCCTTCTAATTTGTTATTCTTTTCTAAATAACACATTGTTATTTACTCAACAATAACACACAATTATCCTTGTTTTTATTTATTCGTTTAATTCTATAATCTTGGGCTTTTTAGCCGTAAATACAGTCACCGGAAACAGACGTAGGCCTGTAAGGGACATTTCGAGTGATACACACCACAAACCCACTGAACAGATTACCGAAGATGCTCAGTTTGAAGCTCGTTGATTGGGTGTTTTAACCACAATGCATGTTGGGATATGATGTTAATGCGATATGATATCCGAAAACATTTAAAAAAAAAAATAATAATACTTTATTCCGAGTGTTCTTGCTTTTCTCTTTGAAATTCATCACATAACGGAATTGTAATACACGGTTCGGCTGCATTAAATATTACACATCTGCCGTAGTTCGCTATTTATAGAGCCCTGGTGAGAAGACTTCTAGACAAACATGAGGAACTGCTGCCAAAACTGAATATGTGACGTGGATCATAAATAGATCAACAATTAAACAACATCTTGCATTTCTTTTCACACAATACGTCTCCTCGCAGTATCAATAGTAATTCGGCTGACTTTTATATTTGATCCAATTGGTAGATAGGTTATATTTACACCATACCGGTGCACAGCTGATAGAAAAGGACTTGTACTTTTTAAAGATATTACCGATTTTCTTTGAATATAAGAATGTAAATACTGAGTTGAGAGAATAGTCAGGGGACTTGGGTGATGGGAGACACATCTATGGAATCACAATTTCAATAGCTTACAATTAAATGACGGATATGCCTTTCTGTGATGTTTTACAAATCAGATATTAATGTGTTAAATTAATTAATGTGTTGTAGTAAAACATGAGAAATAGTATAGCAATATCCTGTGAAATTATGTAAAAACATGAATAAAACTACACATCTTCAGATGTTATACATACATAAGTGTCCTACACTAATACAAAGTTATTATTAGTATGCTGTGTGACCTTGTGTGCACCGCCTACTGGTTAAAGCACGTTATTGAATTATTTTTGTTGAATAATGTTAAATAATGTTATTTGATGAAAAAAATATTAAGAGTACATACTTTCATAGGGGGAAAGTATAAGGTCAATAATAGAAAAATATAGAATATAAAAAATCAAGAAGATACTGTAAGTGATCTCTACAATAAAACAGTTTAGTGCTGGATGTAGCCTACAAAGATATTAATAGGAGGATGTGCAAAACAGACAAACTAATTAACCTTTATTAACACATTAAAGAATACTTTAGGTTAAGGTTTTCTTTCAAATAAGAAAAAAGCTTTGGGGGTATCTATCTACAGATAAATATTAAGCCTGACAAAGTACTTACTAGGTTTTAGCGCTAGTATCCTGTTAGTTGTTGTGTTTTTAGTGTTTGTCTATCTGTCTTCTTATGTTAATGACTCTACTCTCTCTTTCCAGGTGTCTGCACTTCCTGTCCGTGTGGCACCTTCTAGACTGATTGTTGTTCCCGCCCCTGATTGTGTCCACCTGTGCCCCATTACCTAATGTGTGTATATAGAGTCCTTCTCTCCCTTTGTCTTGTGTTGGTTCGTCTTGTCTTATCATCACATCCATGCCTGTTTGCCAGAGACCTATTTTGCATTACCTAGTCGAACCTAGTGATTCTATGGAGAGTCCTAGTAGATCCTAGAAGTCATCATTGAAAAGCTTTGAGTTCTTTGCAATAAAGAAGATTACAAAGCAACGGAATCGAGCATCTGAGTTCTTACGAGCCCATCGTGTCAGTACTTAACGTCTAATATATTGCTTTCCTGCAATGTTAACTATGTTGAAACACTTATTTTAACTGATATTATACACATTAATTATACTCTTATGTATGTAGATGAGTAAAAATGAGCTGTCATGTGGGTATATATTAATGCTGCCCATTATGGATACAAGCGATTTTCACCCATTTAGTAATTACATGTTTGTCACAGTCTGCTTTCTCACTCACCTATTTTCTGCATTAACATTCCTTAGTCACCTGGTAGTCCCACCCTGTCTCTCTCTCTCTCACTCTGTTACACCCATCAGCTCCATTAGTATTTAGGCCCACTTCACTTTCACCTCAGTGCCAGATCGTACTTTGCAGCATGCCAGTCTTTCCCGCATTACCCTCCAGATTGCTCTCCCGGTGTCGACCCTGCCTGTCCCTGACCAGCCTGCCTCGCCTGCTCCCTGACCCGTTCTGTACCTGCGACTCCCGTCTTGCTTTCTCCTGGAACCCTCGCCTGTCACCGACCAGCCCTTTGCCTACTATCTGCCGTTTTGTCTCCTACCAGCCTATTGCCTTTAATAAAGCTGGTTACCGACTATCCCTGGTTTCCCGTGTGTTGCATTTTGGTTCTCAGCTTGTTTGTGACAATTTTTTACATTTGTACACACCAATGTGTTTCCTATCGCCTAAACCTCCAGGGCTGTACACAGTTTAATGGTGTCAACTTTTAATTTTGGGAAAAACGAAAACGTCTTTTAAAACTACAATTCCCAGTAGAGACATGCCATAGAGGACATGTTGCGAAACACAATAGCCAGCATGTCTATTTCATGTGTATAGTCTGCCGTGTTTTCGTTCCATTTCAAAGAGCTTGACGCTCGGCGTAACCTTGGCGCACTGCCACTCCAACATCCAATTCCAGAGCTTGAAGATGAATCACGGGGTTTGTCAACAGGACTGTAGTCCCAAACGATAGCTGGGGATTGTGGGTAGTGTAGTGTCTTCGGCCATCCTAAACTGAATTTTTTTTCGGATATCATATCGCATTAACAACACCACATCTGGCGTCACAGAGATCTTCTGTTACTGTCCTTTCTTCTTAGAGGAAGTACAGAAACACGTAACTCTGGATTTGTTTTAATGTTTGAGGTGCAATAAATGACACAGCAGCTTTTTGGCATGTTAAAACTATTATTTTCTGCCTCGCTCATGAGAGTAACAGCTGGCGAAATTACAGCCTCGCCTACTGATTTCAAATGTGTGCTCTAAAATTATATTTATAAATGACTATCATCATTATTATAAGCAAGACAATAAATGGCAAAGATATGTAGAAAATAAAGTATTTAAGATACGTTCATAAGAAACGTAACTTGGGAGAAAATATGTTTCTAGAAGATATGTAGAAATAAACGTATTTGAGATACGTTCATAACGAACGTAACGTGGGAGAAAATACGTTTCTAGCTAAACGTAATTGAGAATGCAGTTTAGTTCTGTGGGAACGTAATTTTTAGGAGACAGGGTTGGATAAGCACTGAAATTATGAGAGTATTTATTTAAAAATAAATGTACTTACAATTAGTCACAGTGGTCAACTCTTGAATTGATTCAACACCACACAGCCCTGTAAAAGAGGACATCATTATTTTGCAGCTTAATGTTCTAATTTAATCATGTATGATTTGAATAACAGAGTTGTCATTGTCCTTCACCTACCAGCAGCTTGAACAGCTTCTATGATATGAGTCCCTGTTTCCTTTGGTTTTTGACTTTGATGATCAACCGGTAAGGAAGACGTGGTGTCCTCGAACACATCACAGCTCACACACTCTCCATAGTTCTCCTTTTGACCAGTTTGACCCAAGCGTGTTAACAGCTCTGGATGTTGAAGGTTCTCCAGCTTCAAGTATCTGAATCTACATTTTCTGATCATGTCTTGTAATGGGGTTTGTCCCATGTATTGTTCCATTAAACCTGAACCCTCCTCTCTGGGTGGTGTTATGAGCATCAGTGAATGATTAAATGACTGATCACTGAAGCGTTCCAGGACTCTGCAGAGTCTCTGTTTGTGTTCCTCAGTGAAGTCTTCAGGCTGTAGAACCAGCAGGAACACATGAGGTCCAGGATGAGAGAGCCTCACACACTCTTTCAGATGTTCTGTCAGTTTGTGTTCATAGATGTTGGCATGCAGCAGATCTGGGGTGTTGATCACATCTACTCTTTTCCTCTCCAGCTGTCCACTGATTATCTGACAGTGGTCTGGTTCTTCCTCACTGTTGAACACAGTCTCTCCGAATATGAAGTTCCCCACTGAACTCCTCTCAGGCCACACAGTCCCTCCGAATATGAAGTTCCCCACTGAACTCCTCTCAGACCAGCTGTTCCCCAGCAGAACAACCCTCAGCTCAGACACTGTGAAATACAAAGAGTTAGTAAAGGCAACTCCATGCAGATTTTCATGTATTTATTTATAGTTGTATTTGCTGTTTAACCTAAGGGTTTAGTCATTACAGCAGATTGTACCTACAAAATACTGAACACTCAGGTGTTCCTAAAGCAGAATACTACAGTTCAGTTTTACTTACTGTTAGGTGGCAGGAACTCATAGCTACTACTGCGCTTTAGAGGATATGGTTTATCTGTTATTGGAAAGAATTGTATTATTAATTACATGTAATTTAAAATAGACGGTACAGTGGTCTACAACATTGAACCAGATAGGAAACAGACACATGGCAAACCTACCAGAACACAACATAAAAAAAAGAGACGAAATCCAGAAAGTGACCCGAGGACAGCCAGGCAGCTGCATTTCTTTATTAAAACACCACACTTGTTTTGTTTTATCTGCTCCAAAAAGTCAATACTAGCATTTTAAACTTGTGATTAATCATGATAATTAAAGAATTAAAAAATGTTGTGACACCACACATTTATATTCATGGACAGAGACAGACAGTCTTTTATCCAGAGTAGACCTGACTGGACTCACCTTCTGCAGTCGCCATACTGCGCTCTTCTGAAAACAGCTTTCCTGAACACGAGAAACTAAAGGAAGAAGAATTACATTTTAGATAATCGGATGGAAAATCGGTTCAGTTCATTTAATCTCTGCCTGATACTAAATACTGCAGCCCCAACATGACTCCTACATTCGGTTTTAGAAATATCCATAGTCTAGATATAAGTACACCACACGCACGCCACACACACACACACACACACACACACACACACACACACACACACACACATACACACACACACACACACACACACACACACACACACACACACACACACACACACACACACACACACACACACACACACACACACACACACACACACACACACACACACACACACACACACACACACACACACACACACACACACACACACACACACACACACACATATATATATTTATTGTGACGACCCCTCCACACCACTAGGGGTTCTGTTCTGGCTCTGTGTTCCCTGTCCGGCTTAAAGATAGCCCATCAAGTTTCGGAGGGCGCTCTCATTCCTCTCGCACACTCCCCTTGTGAGCCTCGCGCCGCGGCTGTCTATTTTGGTATTGCTATTAATAAATAATAGTTATATTTTCATACCCCTCGTCTTGACTCCCAGCTTTTTGTTACAGCCCAAGAGCCGGGCTGTAACAATATAAAACCAGTCTTATCAGGTCTTTGATGTTGGCTTTTGTGTGTTGAAAAAAGGCAGTACTGGGACGCTTCATCTTTATATTTCTTATGAAATTAAGATTATTATTATTTACATAAAACAATAAAACGTTTTATAAAGTAAATAAAAAACTACAATAAACACTCATATAATAATATTGATAATATCACATAATACATTTCAATATCATAAATATGGAATACTTTCAACCAGTATAAAAGACTGAAAATCACAGTATAAATCACACTCATCATCTTAAAAACACATTGACATACAAATGCTGTAATGTTGACATAGCAGCAATTATTATAATGATATTAATAATTATCCTTATTATTATTATCTTTATATGCAGTGTTTTTTGCACTGTACAGTATTTGTAATAAACTTAGCACAAAAAGTAAAGAAATGTGTGTTCGGTAGATGATTTATTTGTTTTAACAATGTCTCTTGGCAATAAATCTTATACCGTTGGAAAGCCTGTTTTCTTACCTTTCCAATGGTGCCACATTTGTGAGGAACAAGCATTTGTGGGATGAGCAGCAGAGCTGAGTATGTGGGGTACACCCATGAAAATGTGACAAACCTCCTCTGCCAATGCCAAACAGCTGCTGACTCTAGTTTGGTGTTATTTGGTGGATTGGATGATTGAAGTCTGATAAATAAAGACATATTGGCAGCACAAGCAGCCTCAGTAGTGTATGGAAGAACCAAACACAGCCACAACAGCCTCTGCTCCTCATGCTGTCACCAGCCTGCTCACACTCTGATGTGGGATGGCCTCCCATTTTTCAACCAACATTTGTCCCAAGTCAGCCAACGTGGTTGTGTTGGTCACTCGACAGAGGCACGGACAGCAGGGCCAAGTTGATCCCAAAATGGGGTTTAGGTCAGGACTGCAGGCAGGCCATCCCATCCTCTCCTACTCTATCAGCAAAGCGTTCTCCACGTCTTCTCCACACTGTGACCCTACAATCCATGTGGTGTAGGCAGAATCTGGACTCATCGCTGAACATAATGTTCCTCCACATGTTGAGGTTCCAGTGCTCTGAACACAATGTTCCTCCACATGTTGAGGTTCCAGTGCTCTGAACACAATGTTCCTCCACATGTTGTGGTTCCAGTGCTCTGAACATAAGGTTCCTCCACATGTTGAGGTTCCAGTGCTCTGAACATAATGTTCCTCCACATGTTGAGGTTCCAGTGCTCTGAACATAAGGTTCCTCCACATGTTGAGGTTCCAGTGCTCTGAACATAATGTTCCTCCACATGTTGAGGTTCCAGTGCTCTGAACATAATGTTCCTCCACATGTTGTGGTTCCAGTGCTCTGAACCTAATGTTCCTCCACATGTTGAGGTTCCAGTGCTCTGAACACAATGTTCCTCCACATGTTGTGGTTCCAGTGCTCTGAACACAATGTTCCTCCACATGTTGTGGTTCCAGTGCTCTGAACACAATGTTCCTCCACATGTTGAGGTTCCAGTGCTCTGAACACAATGTTCCTCCACATGTTGAGGTTCCAGTGCTCTGAACACAATGTTCCTCCACATGTTGAGGTTCCAGTGCTCTGAACACAATGTTCCTCCAGATGTTGAGCTTCCAGTGCTCTGAACATAATGTTCCTCCACATGTTGAGGTTCCAGTGCTCTGAACACAATGTTCCTCCACATGTTGAGGTTCCAGTGCTCTGAACATAATGTTCCTCCTCATGTTGAGGTTCCAGTGCTCTGAACATAATGTTCCTCCACATGTTGTGGTTCCAGTGCTCTGAACCTAATGTTCCTCCACATGTTGTGGTTCCAGTGCTCTGAACATAATGTTCCTCCACATGTTGAGGTTCTAGTTCTCTGAACATAATGTTCCTCCACATGTTGAGGTTCCAGTGCTCTGAACATAATGTTCCTCCACATGTTGAGGTTCCAGTGCTCTGAACATAATGTTCCTCTGTATGTTGAGGTTCCAGTGCTCTGAACATAATGTTCCTCCACATGTTGAGGTTCTAGTTCTCTGAACATAATGTTCCTCCACATGTTGAGGTTCTAGTTCTCTGAACATAATGTTCCTCCACATGTTGAGGTTCCAGTGCTCTGAACATAATGTTCCTCCACATGTTGAGGTTCCAGTGCTCTGAACATAATGTTCCTCCACATGTTGAGGTTCCAGTCATGGCAGGTTCCTGGCAGCAGTACGAGACCGGAGAGTGGCTGCTGTTTGGCATTGGCAGAGGAGATTTGTCATATTTTTCATGGGCGCAACCCTCATACTCAGCTCTGCAGCTTATCCCACAAATGCGGCACCATTTGAAGATAAGAAAACAGGTACAAGATATATTGCCAAGAAGCATTGTTACAACAAAGAAATAATCTACCAAACCAAAAATGTATACTTTTTGTGTTAAGTTTAGTTGTAACACTGTTTATTCTATTTCACATGTACAGTGCATGGTCTAATTATTCCAGAACTTTACTTGCACCATTGTGTCACTTGCAACATTTTGGACTCAAATACTGTACTTAAGTACAAATGTGAGACACTTGTACTTTATTTGAGTATTTACAGTTGCTATTAGGGATGTTAACGGTTAATCGACTATCGATTAATTGTCGAAAAGAATTTACTCGATTAAATTAAATTAATTGTGACTAATTGAACATTGTAATCTAAGACCGTTTCCCACAGGACGTACTTGAACTAGTGATGGGATTTATGGCTCTTTGAAGGGAGCCGGATCTTATGGCTCCGTTCCTTTCAAAGAGCCGTTCAAAAGAGCCGTTCAAAAGAGCCTTTTTTTTTGGCGGGGTTACTTGGTTTGTCTGTGAAATAATCACCAGGATAAGGATTGACTGTATTGCCAGACCTAATGTCAATAATCTGCTTTGTAAACACGACACAAGTTGGCGCCATATCCATGTCATTCATGTCCGTGAATGTACTACTTTGAATTTACCCTCCGTATGTATTAAGTAAATAAAGTTGCCTTGCCTTGAATGAAATTCACGCAACTCTTAATATAGATACTGTGTTTTTAAGTGGCGATGGAGATCATTTGTTGGCCCTGCTTTAAAGGATATTTTGCCTTTACAAATGGTGCGCTTTTTTGGTTGAAGTGCATCAAAATGCTGCTGCGTTTTCGCGTTTGGCTCATTTTCCATCCGAAAAACACGTCGTCTACCTGTCCTGTAGCCTACCACTTGTTATGACTTCTCTCTCTCGCGTATTCCGTTAAGACCCACCCCATCTCACTCCTCCTGCTGAAACCTACTAATCAGAGTAGGGGCGGTTCTTCACAGAATACGTTTGGGGAACAAAATCAAGCTTTTTAACAGGCGAGTGGATTTTGGCAGGCAGTGAGTGCGGACTAACAATTGAACGATAACAAGAACGGCTCTCACCAAGTACGACTCGGTTCCCCTCGTTCATACCAAAGAGCCGTTCAAAAGAATCGGCTCGTTCGCGACCGACACATCACTAACTTGAACGTGACCCGAGATTCTCGCGAGCCGCTAGAGCTAGACCTGTCACAAACTTGAGGCGGCAAAAAAACTAAAACAAACAATGATGAGGCGGTCAAAACGGAGTGGATTGTGGGAGCATTTTAGATTAATTAACGATGAAAAAGACGCACAATGCAAACTTTGCGGTGCTACATTTAAATACAACAGCTCTACAAGTTCGTTAAGATACCACCTGAACAACTTGCATGTAACGTTAGCCATTCCGTCGCCTTCACAACCTACAATTGCTGCTGTGCTGGGAAGGCGAGTATGCGACCAAAGAAAAGCAGACGGCATTACTCAGAGAATTTGCGGGATGATTGAAAGAGATATAATGCCAATTAGCACCACCGAGGCCGAGGGATTTCGGGAGCTGATACAATTCATGGAGCCAGGATATAACATCCCTTCGCGAGCGACCGTGACTTCCAACTTGGAAGCACGCTACGAAATTAAGAAGGCTAAGCTAAAAACATGTTTGTCCGCGGCTAATGTGGCTCTGACGACGGATTGTTGGACAGCACTGACTACAGAAAGCTACATCACGATTACTTGCCACTATATTGAAAACGACTGGCAGGTAAAGTCGGCAGTCCTTCTTACGGAGAGCTTATCCGAGAGACATACAGCTGATAATTTAGCTGCCAAACTGAACCAGGCTGTGGAGTCATGGGGACTCACCGGCCGTGTAGTAGCCTGTGTGCACGACAACGCTCGGAACATTGTTTCAGCAAACAACCCCGCACGAGTCAGTTGGAAATCAGTGTGTTGCTTTGCTCATACTTTAAATCTGGCTGTCAATGACGGATTCGCTGCTGCTGGTGTCAACCGAGTAATTGGAGCTGCTGGCAGGCTGGTCAAGCACTTCAATCACAGCACACCAGCAACGAAAGCGCTAGAAGCAAAACAAAGACAAATGCAGCTACCAGCTCATCGGCTCATTCAGTCCTGTAAGACCAGGTGGAACTCTGTACATGCGATGTTTGGCAGACTCGTAGAACAGCGATGGGCCGTGTGTGCTGTGCTAACAGACCGCTCAGAGACCAAGCTTTCAGATGCGAGGACGCTGGAATTGAGAGACGACTTCTGGCAGCTTATGGAGGACATAGCGCCAGCACTAGAGGCTCTCCAATGTGCAACTACTGTAATGTCAGCAGAGACGGAGGTATCCATATCCAACACGTACCCCATCACATTTAGTCTGATTAACACGCATCTCAAGATGGCAAATGGAGACAGCAACAGAGTGGCGGAATTCAAATCTAAAGTGCGCACTTCGTTGGGGGAACGGATGAAGGTAAGCTATGGCCATTAATTAATTAAACTCTTCGATCACATTTGAGCTATATAACAGATTATGGGGTGAATCACTTATCACCAACACATTGTCACAGTGTAAACTGCGTTTTTATGCAGTTGTACCCTTGTCATGTCAAACCTTATTAAATAAAACTCTAATGCTAGCTTTCTCCTTTATTTAATTTTAACAGGTTGAGTCTGAAGACCTCACATCAACAACACCAATGATAGCAACGATGCTGGACCCACGGCATAAGCACCTGGGATTTCTAAGCCCAGCAAGCAGGATCTCAGCTAATACCAAACTGCTTGAACTGGCTATGGAAGAACATGTGGACTCCACATCAACAAATGAAGCCACCACTGGAGATGATGTGCCAGTCCAGGGAGCTACACTTCAGAGACACACTTCTGCTATGACTCTTCTACTGGGTTAAAACTATACCACCAGCAGCAACGATGACATTAAAGAGGAAGTGGACATGTTTCTGAAGGATGCCTCACCACTCCTTGATTCCAGTCCCACAGAATGGTGGAAAGTCAATGAAGGAAGATTTCCGAGGCTGGCAAATGTGGCACGACGATATCTGTGCATACCGGGCACGTCTGTCCCATCAGAACGTGTATTCTCAGCAGCTGGCCTGACTGTAAACAGGCTGCGCACACGACTTACTCCTGACCACGTTAATATGCTTATTTTCTTGAACAAAAATAGAGGGGTCTAGGTCAGGAGCCTATTCAAAACACATTGAGACAGGAATGTTTTTGTTTCAGGAGAGGTAGCCTATATCTTCATTTGACTGTTCTAAGGGTCGCTCTCTAATGTTACTGTCACCTTCCTCAGGGATGATTTAAGTTGTGTTCAGAATATATTTGAAGTTTCCAGGGCTAGTTATCTTACTGTTACCTTTCTCAGACCAAAGGGGATTATAAATGCTGCTGCTAATGTTTCAAGTTTTACATATGTAGTTAACCAGATTATAATGTGTAGGCTTAATATTGTGTAGGCTAGGCCTACCCATATTGTTTAGATTTCTATTTAAAATTAATTTTATTTTGCTTAATGTTTCACATGCGACAGGTGAGCCAGTGCACAATTATTTTTTTATGTATTTGAATTTTCTGTGCTTAATTTATTTTGTTAAACTACATAAATGCCATTATCTGCACATTATCCTAACTGGTACAATAAAACATCAATTGTGCAATATAGCATGCATTTTTATTCAGTAAATAAGCAATATTTAGCTTTTTATGTTAAAGACACTATCGATACAGTGAGAAATTTACATTCTCAGGAAAAAAGCCGTTTATATCAGTTAATCGTTAATCGATCGATAAGGTCAATCAACTAATGATTAATGAATTAATCGATAATTTGCATCCCTAGTTGCTATATTGTACTTCTACTCCACTAGAATTCAGAGTTAAATCGTGTACTTTTACTATTTGATTTATTTTGTTGTTACTTCACAGATGTGGATGAATGATGTGAAATATAATCAAGTGTTAAATCAGACTTTAGTTCCACCTGGAGTAAATCCACAAGCTACCCTGCAGTATAGAAAGTCATTCAAACTAGCTGCACCTTTACCAGCTTTGAGAACACTTTCATGATCAATCATCATAAAACATATCATATACATTATTCTGAAGTGGACCAATCTGCACAATGACTACTTTTACTGTTGGTACTTTAAGTATAGTTTGATCCTAATACTTTTGTAATTTTACTTGAGAAAACTTTTGAATATAGGACTTGTAACCGAGTATCCCTACCCTCTGGTACCTCTACTTTGATTTATTACAGTTTTTTTTAGTTGCTAACACACAACAATCTCACATAAAGCATAATTATTTAAACTCACTCTCAAAGAGCAAAACCTCAGCTCAAATCTTCAAAAACATTTTCAGCTCTGCTCCCAATTTGCAATTCAACTTGACACTTTTTGCAGAACACTGCACACGGTTCTATGTAAGACACAGACACCTGACACATTCACTTGGAAAAAACATGTCCGGTTGCTTGTTTCCTGATATCTGAAATGGCGCCTCGATACTTTATTTCGATGAAGGAATCACGATATAAACATTGTAAGAAGTCGTGTCAGTAAATTATCTTCATTTAAGAGAGTTTTAGAGATTAAACAACGAGTGAAAAAACGAGCAACTTTCGGTTCAGACTGAAACCCAGAACATGTTTTCTGATGGGTGTTGGCACTCGGCTGTTTCTGCTTCATAAGCCCGTAAAGATAACTGGTACTAACTTTGTACAACACACTGAGTACAAGCTGCTGCAGAACTTTATCATACAGTAAATCTACATTGTTATTAACAATACTATTTTTTGATTAACTCCGAATTCATTTAAACAATTTTACTATTACTTTATTATGTAGCGTCGTTTAAGTGACTGACCTGCATGAAGTCTTGCTTCGGTACTGCTGCGAACCGCGGTGAAGTTAGTTTTAGGATGGATATTCGACAGAGAAACGAGGCTTTCAGGGACCATCAACAAATGACTTTTCAATTACACAAGAACAATGTTATTTTTAATAAATCGACAGCTTCCCGGTCGTGTGAATGTTATGCAAATCCACTCTAGAGCATACATTTGTTGAAAACACCTATTTTTATTGCATTGTAATTCTCTAAATATTTTTATATCAATATTTGTATGGGAAAATGAGCATATGGCTTCAATAACTTCCAGGTCGTGTGACCTTATCACTCAAAATCAATGTTGGGTCAAAGAACTACACTTGCTGCATAGGACACACCTCTTTTTATTGCATTTTCACTCTCTAAATCTTTTTATATTAATATTTGTATGGGAAAATGAGCATATGGCTTCAATAACTTCCAGGTCATGTGACCTAAATACATTTGTTCCTGCTCAAGATTAGATTCAACTTTATTGTTATTGCACATATTACAGGTACTGAGACAACGAAATGCAGTTTAGCTTCTAACCAGGATTGCAAAAAGCAGTAAAGTGAAAAGTAATGTACACAATCTACAGAATAAAATATAGAATGAATTGAATGATGAATAAACAGTGAGGGGTATGAATACACTAGATATACACAGCAGCCTGTGAACAGTATGAACAGTGTATATGAATATTAGGGATGCACCGAATATTCGGCACCGAAAATTATCGGCCGAAAATGGTTAAAAAGGCCCTTTCGGCCGAATGTCAGAGAACAGGGTTACGTTGATCATACTCCGCATATTTGTCCGGGTGTTTTGATTTCAAGTGGTGGAGTAATCCCGAAGTGGTGAAAGTCTTTGCAGTTACACCCCCTCGAGAAAATGTCAGCTGAACACGTTTTACAAATCGCAATCCGCGCCTCTTTCTCTGGTATTTTGAAATATCTCCAAGCGGCAGACATGTTGGCTGTGAGCCAGCCGCGGGCATGGTCGCACGCCGTGCTTGTCGCCGCGTTTTGATTACGTCATCACAACAACACGTTAGGTTACCAAAGCATTTGTTGTTGTTGAAGGCCTGGCTGTTACAGTCTTTATTTACACTATTTTGTTGTAGGCCTACTGGCCTAGATGTTTATGCAGTTTTAAAGCACCTTGGCTTTGTTCTGAATGCACTTTGTTGTAGTTATCCTACAGAGAAAAGAAAATGCACTTGACTTGGAATTAATGTACTGTATGTGTAGCAGGTAGGCTATATAAATATACAGGAATGCATTCCACCAATAATCCCTCACGTTTTATTTTATTGTTCCAATATTATTTATTGTCACTTTTATTTTGGTATGTTTACTACAAAAGACCGTTTTGGGAGCTAATGCTTTTATTTTGAAGTCTTCACTTTCGGCAGTGACGTCATCTACCTGCGTTGCACCGTCTCTCACTCAGTTGTTTGTATGGCAGACTGAGGTGAGGAGAGTTTGTCATGTGCTCTTTGTAGATTTCTGTTCTAAATGATGTTTACAGTGTTTATATAATCTTAAACTGTGAAACAAGGTTATAATATCATTCCATGGTGCTAATGTGTTGCTGTATAGTTGTTTTGCAGAAGTTTGAGTGTTTTAGCAAACTTTTAGTTAAGTGTACTGTTTAGCAGCACTTGTGAGGACTCACACACAGCACCTGCAGCATGTTTAATGGCGTCTTTTCCCCACCACAGACTGGTGTGTTGCAGACGTCCATGTTTATTAATGCTGCTGCATTATTGTGTTTACTTCATGCAGGTATGTTTGTTGCTCCCATGTTTTGGTCTATTGTGTTTTGTACTATGTGTTTATTTTATTGTTTTATTTACATGTCTAAAAATACTAATTAGCCGGTGGTGTATACATTTCCAGTGTAACTGTAATTGTACAGTGTATTGTGATCTATTGTGACAGATTTGATATCTGAATGTTTTATAAGGACTAGTCTCTCAGTTGTTTGTATGGCAGACTGAGACTGGTGTGTTGCAGACGTCCATGTTTATTAATGCTGCTGCATTATTGTGTTTACTTCATGCAGAGGAATAAATACGCCACAGTTTCGGTTAAAGACAACAACCGAATCTCCTTGTCCATCAAACACGCACAACACAACGCAGAGTCGTAGCAAGGGTCTGCTGAGAAGTAGGCCCAGACCGGCTACATTGGTGCCGTGACCCGGATCACATCGTGGATCAACACCAGCTTGGTCACCGGAGGTTGTCGGACGTCAAAACAACAACAAAAAAGAGGTTCCCTTATGAAGGTTATATTGAAGTGGCTTTGTCACAGTTACAAGGACATTGTGTTCTTTCTGGAAAAATGTGTGTCAAGTGAAAGAAAAAGACATTGAAAAAATTGTCCATTGTGAATCAGTATTTTCTGTTTTTGTTGACATTAACTACGTTTTTTTGAAACAAAAAAAGAGATGGATTTCAATGTAATGGGGAAAGCTGTTCAAAATGTTTCTGGTTTTGGGAGGGGGACGCAACTTCCTGGTTTGGAATTATTTAACTCTCCAGTTGCTGTTTTGGGGAGGGGTGCACCGCTGTTTAACTCTTTTGGGAGGGGGACACAGCTGTTTAATTCTTCAGTTGCAAGTCCAGGCGACATGATGTCGCCAGCGCCCAGCCACACCCGCCCAGTTATTGTTCCAGACAATGGAGGTTCCCCAGTTCTCACCTCCACCCGTCTACCTAGCTACCCGTCCCTTACCGACAGACCTACCTTTTCACTTTCGGCCATCCCAGACAGGAGTGACCCAGCTTTGAGTGATCTCATCGCACACATCGCCCAGCAAGTGGGACAGTCTATATCAGCTCAGTTAAAGGAAGAGAGTCAAGCGAATGAAGCCAGTCAAGCACGGGTTCAGAACTCAGGTGCAGGCCAGTCGCGCGTTGACTCCACACTTAACCTGACTGGTGTGAAGTTAGTCATGCAGTCCGATGTGAGAGAGCCTCCTGTGTACAGAGGAGATGGGTCTGACAAGCTCTCAGTGCATGAGTGGGAGGAGCTAATGGATACGTACTTAAGGAAGAGGAGCATACAGCTGGGTGAGCAGCATCAGGAGATGTTGACTAGATTAATGGGCAAAGCCAGAGACATTGTGAAGATTACGCTCCGTAGCAATCTGTTATTGAAGCCTCACAAGAACCCAAAAGTTATAACTGACATATTGAAACAGCATTTTGGTGGTGTGTCATGTTCGAGTATGCCCCTTGCAGACTTCTACAGCACTGTGCCTGTAGCAGGAGAGGACCCTGTCGAGTACTGGATCCGCCTTAACAAAGCTGTTGATGCAGCTGAGGAGGGCTTGAGCAGACATGGGAGACATATTGATGATCCCCGTCGAGAAGTAACCATGATGTTTGTCAAGTATTGTCCAGATCCCTCCCTGGCTGCAGTGTTGCGGTTCAAAGCGCCAGAGAAGTGGACAGCTGGTGAAATACAGGAGCATGTTGACCGTTATCAAATCGAAATGAGAGAACAGCTGAACACCAGACCAAACCGCCCCAGCGCAGCAAGACATGTGGCAGCTCATGTTCAAACACGTGTGTCTGAGGAGGTGTCTATGCCTAGCCTTCCAGTGTTGCCCCCTGTCCAGGCTGAAGCAAATGTCACATCTGCTCCTCAGTTTGATGGTAATTGCCTAAAGACTTTGATTGGCCTGCTTGACCGCACACTAGCTCAGAACAGCCAGGCGATGGCTCAGAACAGCCAGCCGATGGCTCAAAACAACCAGCCAATGTATAGGCAGCACCCGTCTGACCAGAGAAAACACTGCAAGGTATGCAAGTCTATGGAACACTCCACTCTAGCACACTGCCGGCGGGAGCGCCTGTGCTTGTCTTGTTTTAAGCCTGGCCATATCAAGAAAGACTGTCAGAGTTACACTCCCGGACGGGAGGACCAGGCCGCACATTCACCTCCAGAGCAGCAGCCTTTAAACTGACTGGCCCGCATTTGGAGAGGGGACGTGTGGGTGAGGACAAACAAACCCTCAGAAGTGACAGTGAATATGAACAGTGTTATGTGAAGTTGTGCGGTGCAGCACCGGCTGGTGTGACGATGATAGCACAGAACACGCATAGAGTTGAGCCATATGATGAGCTATTCTATGCTCCAGTCAATGTGAATAATATGTTCCAGATGCAGGGAATGCTTGATTCAGGTTCCATGGCCTGTACTTTCAGTGAAGAAGCAGTGGAAAAGATGCTGAGTGGAAAAGTATTGTCAGAACCAAGACCGATGACTCAGGAAGTGGTTTTAGTTGGGTGTGGAGGGAAACTCACTAAACCGAAGTGCATGTACGAAGTTGAACTGAAGGTGTATGGGGAGAGCTGCATCGTTCCAGTTCTTGTGGTGCCAGGCCAGCGAGATGATCTCATCATTGGCACAAATGTGATCAAGTTTCTCATGCGCAAGTTGAAGAACAGTGATGATTACTGGCGGCTTATCTCCGTTTGCAGTCTTTCCTCATCCCCAGAGTGTGAACAGTTCTTGGACCTCATGGCGAACACATCCCGTTGGAGGGGTGAGGAGCTACCAGACAAAATTGGCACAGTCAAGCTGAAGCAGTCAGTCACTCTCCTAGCAATGCAAGAACACCTCGTTTGGGGTAAGCTACCTAACGATACTCCCATGTCACCGGGAAGCACTGTGATAGTTGAGCCGACCTCATCCAAGTCCATGCCACTTAACATCATGGTTGGCCGGATTGTGACACCTCTGTGGGGTGATAGGTGGGTCCCCATGAAGGTCACCAATCTGTCTGATAGACCAGTTACGCTGAAGAGGAACTGTAAACTGGCAGATGTGTCCCCCTGCTTAGCTGTAGAACATTTTGAGCTCCTCCAAGGCTCTAGTCAGATTGACAAGGCTGTCCCAGGCAAGCACCATACACCAACCAGTCCTTCAGATCTCGAACAGAGGCTGCGAGATGTTGGCCTTGACAAACTTGACATACAACCTTGTCATACTAGCCACACAGGGAAGGAGAAGTTAGTCCAACTGCTCGAGTGTTACAACGATGTCTTCTCCAAGCATGAAATGGACTGCGGTGAGACGAAGGGCTTTGTCCACCGCATTCGACTTACCGATGATCGCCCATTCCGCCTTCCTTACCGGAGAGTACCCCCTGCTCACTACCAGAAACTACGTCAAGTCTTGACAGACATGGAGGAGCAAGGGATCATTCGGAAATCTGTGAGTGAGTATGCCTCACCACTGGTGATGGTATGGAAGAAGGACGGAAACTTGAGGATCTGCACCGATTTCTGGTGGTTGAATGCGAGAACACTCAAGGACGCCCATCCTCTTCCACATCAGTCAGACTGCTTGGCTGCCTTGGGAGGGAACACCTTCTTCAGCACGATGGACTTAACGTCCGGCTTCTACAACGTCCCCATGGCTGAAGAGGACAAAAAATACACAGCCTTCACCACACCGCTAGGCTTGCATGAGTATAACAGGATGCCGCAGGGACTGTGCAATAGTCCTGCCTCATTTATGCGCATGATGCTGAGTATATTTGGGGACATGAACTTCAGCAGCTTATTATGTTATTTGGATGACTTGCTTGTTTTCGCATCAACTGAAGAGGAGGCCCTACAGAGACTGGAGGTCGTCTTCCAGCGCCTGCGAGACAACAACCTCAAGTTGAGTCCTAAGAAGTGTCACCTGATGCGATCGTCTGTCAAGTTTTTCTGGTCATATCATAGATGGCGGCGGAGTAGCTGTGGATCCCGCAAAGGTGGAAGTCATATCCACTATGTCGAAGTCTGATCTCATGGAAGATGACGGATGTACACCCTCAGTAAGGAGGATCAAATCCTATTTGGGCATGGCGTTCTTCTACCAGCACTTCATCCCTAATTGCTCTTCCATTGCCAAGCCACTCTTTGCTCTGACTGCTGGACAAAAGAGAAGAGGAAGGATGAAAGTGAAAGTGAATGTGAAGGCAGGAACATTCAGGAAACTGAAACCTGATGACTGGACTCTAGAGTGTGACATCGCCTTTGACAGTCTTAAAGAAAGTCTGCTGGACTGTGTGGTTCTTGCACATCCTGATTTCTCACGTCCCCTGATTCTGTCAACTGATGCTTCCTTGGACGGGCTTGGCGCAGTGTTGTCACAAGTAGCAGCTGGTGAAAGTAAAGCCCGTCCCATAGCTTTCGCAAGTAAGACACTGAGCAGCTCTCAGAACAATTATCCAGCTCTTTGTAGATTTCTGTTCTAAATGATGTTTACAGTGTTTATATAATCTTAAACTGTGAAACAAGGTTATAATATCATTCCATGGTGCTAATGTGTTGCTGTGTAGTTGTTTTGCAGAAGTTTGAGTGTTTTAGCAAACTTTTAGTTAAGTGTACTGTTTAGCAGCACTTGTGAGGACTCACACACAGCACCTGCAGCATGTTTAATGGCGTCTTTTCCCCACCACAGACTGGTGTGTTGCAGACGTCCATGTTTATTAATGCTGCTGCATTATTGTGTTTACTTCATGCAGGTATGTTTGTTGCTCCCATGTTTTGGTCTATTGTGTTTTGTACTATGTGTTTATTTTATTGTTTTATTTACATGTCTAAAAATACTAATTAGCCGGTGGTGTATACATTTCCAGTGTAACTGTAATTGTACAGTGTATTGTGATCTATTGTGACAGATTTGATATCTGAATGTTTTATAAGGACTAGTCTCTCAGTTGTTTGTATGGCAGACTGAGACTGGTGTGTTGCAGACGTCCATGTTTATTAATGCTGCTGCATTATTGTGTTTACTTCATGCAGAGGAATAAATACGCCACAGTTTCGGTTAAAGACAACAACCGAATCTCCTTGTCCATCAAACACGCACAACACAACGCAGAGTCGTAGCAAGGGTCTGCTGAGAAGTAGGCCCAGACCGGCTACATATGCATTCAAAAGTGCTGAATAAATGTTTTATGGACCCATAATAGTGATTATTATTTAAGTTAAGTTTTGCTATAATTATGTCTTTTTCCATAATCAGGTAGCTGAACAACATTGGTAAAAAATGTATACATTACATATATATATATATATATATTTCTATTAATCATTTTCGGCCTTCGGTTTTCGGCCAACTGTTTCCTATTTTCGGTATCGGTTTCGGCCAAGAATTTCCCATTCGGTGCACCCCTAATGAATATGCTAAGATATATAAAGTATGAAAACGGTAAGCAGTGCAAGTATAGTATAAAATATATAGATATTAATTTCATGATGATAAACATTGTGGAACAATGATGAAAAATGTGAATGGAAGTGGCGACGTAAAACCAGTGGTTAATTTGAGCCGGATCCTTCCGGAACAGGATCCGGCACCTCTTCATTTTGGCCACCCTGTGTTCCGGCACCTATTTGGGCAGATCCGGTACCTCTCACAAAAAATAAAAATTAAAAATGGTTAAAATGAAATAAAATATGCAGATATTAATTTACAGAAAAATTCCCAAGAATTTCATGTCGTTTATTAAGATTAAGATTTGAAAGAGTCGGAGATCTGTGTTGACGCACTGAAAAGCTGGACCAACGGACAAACGTCTTTCACTTTTGAAATTCGCCACATGAGGAGCACGTCGCAGAGAGGAAGAAACGGTGATTCAATGCAAGCATGTCAAAAAGACAGTTCAATTTACTGTCTTTCTTCAAAAAGAAGGAAGAGGTAATAGACACTTCAAAACGAGTCAGAAAAGCCTCCACAAGCAGCGACGAGGGCAGCTGCAGCGGTCATGTTGATGGTCAAAACCAGGAGGAGGTTAGCGCCGCCACAGCTAGCCAGCTAGCTAACCGACAGCTAGCCAAGCCCGGGCAGGAGGCTGGCACCGTGGCAGCAGCGGGTCAGGTTCACCGCCAGCCGGAACAGGAGCCAGCTACCGTCAGCCAGGTGGACCACCAACAGCAACGGGTGGGTACCCTGGCATCAACTAGCCCGGTACGACAGCCGGAGCAAGAGGCGAGCGGAACCGCGACATCAGCTGGCTTACAGCAGGAAGATTCAGTAGGAGAGGAGAGCGCATTGAGCGTAGAAGAGTGTGGGACGTCCAGCGACAGGTCAGGGATGGGATGCACAACTGTTTGGACAGAAGCTCAGCTAAAAGTGAAGCAGACTTACTATCCCTGGCTTTTTAGGGGAAAATCAGGTTTGGGTTGCACAACGTGTAAGGCGGTGGGGACTTTGGGGGCAGAGAAGACATCAGGGATGAAACTTGCAAAAGAGTGGGTTTTATGCACAGTAACCTCATCTGCTTCAGATATTATAAAACAGCAACGCGCACTCAGAAAAAAAGTATTTGAACATACCCGTACCAAGGCTCACCTAGCAGCAGCAAGCATTCTTGAAAAGGCAAAAGTGGACACTTTAGGACAGTCTATAATTAATAGTCAGTCTGAACAGATGGCCACTACAGCTCGCGTATTTCGCACGGCGTACAAGGAGGCTAAACGCCACCGTCCCGCATATGGCTTCGAACAGGAGATTGATTGCCAAGAATTAAATGGACTCGATATGGGGAGAATTTTACATTCCAATGTTGCATGTGTAAACATACAGAAACATATTTCTGAAGAAATGAAAAGAAAACTGTATGAAAAAATAGTACAGTGCACTCCCAAAATCAGTGTAATGCTGGATGAGTCAACCAGTTTAAGCAAAAAGAGCTGCTTGATAATATACCTTAGGGCTCAGTTGCCCGATATGGACAAGCCTACAAACATTTTTACTGAACTCGTAGAGCTAGATGATCTAACTGCTCAAGGTATTGTCCACAAACTGTTGTCTGCTCTGGAGCGCCTGCATTTGACACAGGATTTTCTCTCTAAGACCCTCATTGGAGTAACTTGTGATGGTGCTTCGGTTATGTTAGGGCGTAAAAGCGGAGTGGCGTGTCGGCTCCAGGCCATGTTCCCCAACATTACTGTGTGGCACTGCTCAGCCCACAGGCTTGAGCTTGCAGTCGCAGACGTAGTGAAAGAGATGGGTGCTATAAATCACTTTAAAATATTGATGGACAAGATATATGCACTGTATAGCACATCTAACAAAAATCGAATGGAGCTGAGAGTCAGCTGAGAGCTTGGATGTCCAGCTATGCAAAATAGGTCGTATTTTAGACACTAGATGGGTGGCATCAAGTTTTAGAACCGTTGAAGCAGTGTGGAAGAACTACCCAGCACTTTACAAGCATTTCAAAACTGCATCAGAAGATCCCTCCCGTAACAGTGTCACAAAGCAAACATACAGTGGGCTTGCTATGCGCTTATCTTCGCATGCGTTTGTGAACAATTTAGGCATAATGTGCGATGCATTGCAAGAATTATCTGAGCTCTCAGTCGAGCTTCAAAAACGAGACATTACCGTCATTTCAGCACACAAGTCAATTTGTCGGGAAATCAGGGTACTTGAGGCGATGTCGGATCGGCCAGGTCGCTACACTGAACTGAGCCAAAGGGGAATTGAGGAAAACTCTTTTTATGGCATCACGCTGAATGGAGGAAAATCAAGCGACAGATCACTCGACCCCAAGCAGTTTTTTCCAACTGTGGCCAAGAACTTGGAGGACCGTATGTTATCTCAAGGAGGCCGGATGCCAGATAAAACTGGATATAACAAGTTCATTGAGGAGTTGAAGGTGCTTTACGCACAATACTGGCCCGAGGACGCAGGTGCGCTGTATGGAGAGACTGAGGTCGAGTCACTGTGTCAGTGCTTCAACATTGCCAACCCGCGCGCAGTCATACGGGCCTACGGAACGTACAGAGACTCAGATGGTAAAGACACCCCGATGAGCTGATGGAGTTACTTGTTGCTGTCAACAGCATTCCCATTGCAAGTGCTGAATGTGAGCGCGGATTTTCTCAAATGAACTTGATTTGCACTCCCAACCGTAGCTCTTTGCTCACATCCACCATGTCATCTTTACTCTTCCTAAATCTTGTTGGACCCCCCCTGGCTAAATTCAATCTAGTCCCGTACGTGAGGTCCTGGGTGGCCAAAGGACACAGAACTGCCACAGACACACGCAGTAAAAGCAGAAAAAAAGAGATAGAGGACAATCCGGACATGCTCGTGATGTGGGGTGTCTTAAACAACTAAATATGGTGAGCAAACATACTGTCTATTAATAGGCCGCCGTGCCAATCTTTGAATAGGCCTAATCAATTTTTTTTTTACAAGTTAAACCTGTTGAGAAATTAATTGCTGGCTGTATACTGAAGTCCCACCTGTGGTGATGTGGGCATTTGCCTATGTTGTGCGTACTAGCCTAAAAAATTATAAATTATCGTCATAACATTTATACCATGGATACTATTTGAAATTGAGGCTTGTAAGTCCCACAGCGTTGCAAGTGGACATTTTCATGTTGTTTTCAGCACCTTTTCTGTATACGTTCCGGGACCTGTACGCGTCTCGTCATCCCTGAGCTGTCATATGTACTTTGCGTTCCGGCACCTTATGATTTACAAATTAAGCACTGCGTAAAACTGACACAAAACAACAACAAACTTTTGCCAAGCCAATTGGAGAGTTTCATCATCAGCACGTGGTAAAAAAACACCAATGAGCGCTCAGCTCGAGATACCAGCGAGTCGTTTCCCATTGTCACTACCCGATCTGCAGTGTCCATGCAAGATGGTCCGCCATATTGGAGAACTCCGGACGGCAACCCAAGAAGGACACTTGACACAGTGGCTTTTGGCAAAGCTGAACAATAAAACATTAAAATATTATTATCACACGATCGGGAAGCTGTCGATTTATTAAAAGGAACATTGTTCTTGTGTAATTGAAATGTCCTTTGTTGATTGTCCCTAAGTTAAAGCCTATTTTCGCGGAGATCTTCCCGTTGTAGTAGTACCCCTCACTGCAGTGCGCAGTACCTCAAGATCGCCCCTCCTTCTCAACCTTTGAGGCACGTGACGGGACGCCCCTCCTTCTCAGCCTCAGGCTCCCGCCCATCTTGAGGTACTGCGCACTGCAGTGATGGGCTTCTCCCGTCGTACAGCCAGCAGCAAGGGAAACTGACGCTGCTGGCGAGTCTGCGAATGGCTGTCGAATATCCAACCTAAAACTAACTTCACCGTGGTCTCCTGCGAAAGTGAAAGTAACTGGTAGTAACTGGTCTGCTCTACGTCAGCTATAAGGCCCCAGACTGTAATGATTTCCACCTCATACTTTGCACCTCATTCTGGTGTTGGTGACGTGTAGGCTACTATGCGAGACCAGAGATGTAGTTCATTGAGCGGATAAAGTATTCTGATTATGAATTTGGGATATAGTATTTTCATGGTGGATTGAATAATTAATATATTTATTTCCCTAGAGGGATCCTTTTTGTATTCCTTTCTCATTCCGTCTCAAAATAATTGGTTACTGAGCGTACCATGTGAAGAAAAACAGTCTTGCCCGAGGGCCCTTCAGAAGCATATATTAGCTGACAAAGGGCGTCTGTAATAATTCATCCATTAAAAATGAAACCTCATTTACAGTGAGTGACTCTTCACTGATGCAAATTTGGGGCAAATACAATGAAAGGAATAACTCAAACACTTCAAAATCTTTTAATATATTTATTAATATTCAAGATGCATTTGTTTAAAAAAGAAATGAAATGCTACATGGGCCATATCAAAAGACAAACATGTTATTGGGGATTTTCAAGGCAGTATTAGGAACTATAGAAAAACCTTTGCAAGAACAAGTTGTTTTTTCCTCCATAGAGTATGAAACCATCAAGTTCCCCCTACTTTAACACATTTGAACAAGTGTAAATTTGACCTGTGGATAGACAAGGTACTAATGTGCTTAAGGCCTCAGATTGCTGTACAAAAAGAGCACGGGAAAGACAAGTATGTAAATGCAATGGTGGTGCAACGATGACTGTACATAAAACAATTCTGGCAAGTTCGGAATAACCTGCAATAATGATTCTAAAGAAGGCTATAATTCAAAAAGTGTAAACTACCATGGTGTTGTTAAAAAGGCTGACGTGAATGAGGAAAGTGACAGACTAGATCTGCGACAAAATACCATAGCAGTTGATTTATTCTGATCAAGACGTGTGTTAGAAATAGCCCTTTTCAGCGATTATTTTTGCTTTCTTCTGCTGACGGTGATCCAGGTTTCTTCTTTAGGCGTGGATACCAGCTCAGATCTCACATCCACCACCTGCCCCTTCAGAGGGTGAAGCTTCAGCTGCCGCACCAACGTACTGAGCAGGACAGTAGCCACAGTGTAGGCAAACCTGTCAAAGAGACCAAATGTGATGGATGGTGGAAATGTTATTGAAGACACTTTTTCACTTCTACTCACTGTCATTGCTCTCAGTATTAGCTCCGTCTATGTCTAGACTTTACCTGAGTTCTGGACATGTTTGATTCCCTGAGAATCCGAGAAGACAGAAGCTCTTCCTCGCCGATTCCTCCTCAAATCGATCCGGGTCAAACCTGAGGGGATGTCACAGTAATCACAGATCAGAAATGGCACAAACCAACCTTTGAAACCTGAAAGATAAGCCCCACTATGTGATGCTGTCATACCATCTATATAATTTGTTCCAAGAGGTACTTTCTGATTAAATTGATTCATTTAAACAATTATCATTATTTAGATTCAGTAATGAGGAAAAGGAACACTACTTGCATTTTTTTTTCTATTAGTCATATGTTGAACATTGTGAAGCAATATCCAAAATTAGCTAAAAAAAACCAGTATGCTTATGAAAAGGTTCACAGATTATACATTTCAAAGATCCTTTTGGGTCCATTTTATATTTTAAGATCAATCAAGAAGTCATTTGAATTTAAGTTCCTAAAAAAACAAAGTGTGAAGAGAAATTATTTTGGGAGAAATACTTGATTTGAACAAGGAGCCTTGTAGTTATTTCTGGACAGCCATTTTTAAAAGTAAATGTTAATGTTGAACCTGTATGGGGTGCTCCACGTGTCAGAATCCTGAAGGACGACTCCCAAAGCGTAGATGACCAAAGTCTGAAAGCAGAGCATTTTCATTTTGATTTACAAAGTTATTATTGTTCAATCTCTTTATACATCTCCAGAGTAAACTGTGTGGTTTCCCGGCTGTATTATTTTTAGCAGGAAGCAGATACCTCTTTGGGGATGACATGCTGATCCACCTTGCCCTCTACTTCCTGCAGCCTCGCAGCGACGGGGGTCAGCTTGGCGGTCCTCACCGTCTCGTTCAGGACCTGCTGGCAGTATCTGTCAGACACAGGAATATGATCAGATCAAGGTCATACAACACAGCAGCATCACCTGGATGTTCATGCATGTAGCTAGTATGACCTTGAATTAAATCTGTGCAATATCTCTCTACGCTTTACCAAAATTGGACCATTGCCATTCTCCAAAAATCTTACCTCAGCTCAGGGATCTTGTCTAATGAAATGGGGTCTGAACCCAAAACCTGCTCCAGCTCCTGGCACAGTTTGTCCTGAACGTCCTCCGAGGTGGACAGGAAGTGAAGTGCCCAGATACACACTGCAGAAACACAACATTTTAACTTCCTTGTTCCTAAGTTGCTGTTTCTGGACATACAGTGGCTCAATAATATAACTTGACTTTATAAAATAAATATACAACTCGGGATTTACTTGTGGTCCTCCTGACATGTGAACAGGCCCGGTTCCAGTAGTAGGTTTACGTGAGCAATAGTGGCCGGCAACAGCAATGAAAAATAGCATTGATGCTCCCAATGAACAGATTATGGCATTTGTTATGTTTTGAAACCAAGCAAGTGAGAACATTTCAAGTTAAAAGTGCAATCTGAAATATTTCATATAGTCCAAAGTGGACTATGCATGGGAAAGAAAAGCACAAAAGCTTCAAAACTGTACTGATAAAACAAAGGACAACATATTGTAAATGAAGGCAAATATGATTTGAACCAGCTCATGGTTTGAAATGGCAAACATTGAAAGGCAAAAGTATTATTAAAAGCATGTAGCCTACTACATCATCACCTTGGTCCCATATACTCTGGGAAGAGCTTGAAAACTGGTATCACATCATCATGTGAGGTTGACTTTGTGACCTGGAGAACATTTCAGCTGCAGCATCAGCTCGTTGATAAGCTTGGGATATGAGATCTTTTTGTAGCCATTCGTGGTGAAGGCATCTGTGCTATTGTATGCATTATTTTTTGACCCAACATTTCTCCAGGCATGGCAGAATATGGCACTATTTTCACATGAATATTCCATTGTCTATTTGTATACCACGAGCTGCAACATAACCGCTGTTACGGCTGCTGCCTTCCGGCTCGTCTTTATTGTGTTAATCTATGTTGTATGTAAATGAGCAGTACGATTGCCCTGATGTCATTGGCTGCCATCTCCTGGTCCGTCCCCTGAGGATTGTGATTGGAGCACGCCGGGCACGACGCACTGCAATCGCAGCGCACAGCCGGCGAGCACCTGCTGGAGATGACTTCCGTCACTCTGGAGGCTCTGTTGAGTGAACAGACGCCTCTCGCTACTTGCTCTTTGTTCTGTGTTTAACTTATGTGCTCTGTGTTTGGTAGTGTGATATGATTAGATGTGACTAAATGTGATTAGAGCATCTTAGCCTCTACGTTGACTGTAGTTGTTTAGTTTAGCTGTGTTTTCTTACAGTCTCCTTTTCTTTAGTTTGCACCACTGCAATAGTGAGGGTTCTCCTGTTTAGTTATGTATAGTTGCAAGAAAAAGTGAACCCTTTGGAATGACCTGGATTTCTGCATAAGTTGGTCATAAAATGGAGGAAGCCACTGCTGTCCAGAAAAAACATTGCTGCACGTTTGAAGTTTGCAAAAGAGCACCTGGATGTTCCACAGCACTACTAGTAAAATATTCTGTGGACAGATGAAACCAAAGTTGAGTTGTTTGGAAGGAACACACAACGCTATGTGTGGAGAAAAAAAGGCACAGCACACCAACATCAAAACCTCATCCCAACTGTGAAGTATGGTGGAGGGAGCATCATGGTTTGGGGCTGCTTTGCTGCCTCAGGGCCTGGACAGATTGCCATCATCGACAGAAAAATGAATTCTCAAGTTTATCAAGACATTTTGCTGGAGAACTTAAGGCCATCTGTCCACCAATTGAAGCTCAACAGAAGATGGGTGATGCAACAGGACAACGACCCAAAGAGCAGAAGTAAATCAACAACAGAATGGCTTCAACAGAAGAAAATAGGCCTCCTGGAGTGGCCCAGTCAGAGTCCTGACCTCAACCCAATTGAGATGCTGTGTCCTGACCTCAAGAGAGCGATTCACACCAGACATCCCAAGAATATTGCTGAACTGAAACACTTTTGTAAAGAGGAATGGTCCAACATTCCTCCTGACCGTTGTGCAGGTCTGATATGCAACTATAGGAAACGTTTGGTTGAGGTTATTGCTGCCAAAGGAGGGTCAACCAGTTATTAAATCCAAGGGTTCACATACTTTTTCCACCCTGCACTGTGAATGTTTACATGGTGTGTTCAATAAAAACATAAAAACATATAATTGTTTGTGTGGTTTTAGCTTAAGCAGACTGTGTTTGTCTATTGTTGTGACTTAGATGAAGATCAGAACACATTTTATGACCAATTTATGCAGAAATCCAGGAAGTTCCAAAGGGTTCATATACTTTTTCTTGCAACTGTATATACCTTTGTGTTTAAGTAGGCTCACTTATTAGAGTCCTCCCTTCGTTTGGTTGCCCATTTAAACTTGCGCCCCCTCGTGGCCACTTTTGGTTGTTATTTAAACTGGTGTTTTTGTGGCACCTTGTTTGTTTCAGGCTGCTTGCCTGCCATTTTGTCTACCTGTTATACATTCAAACTATTTATAATTATACCAATTCCAACTGGTGTGTTGCAGTTCCTCATCCCTAGTGAGGACGTAACAACCCCCTTACCCCACTGCACAGGCGGGTACTTGTTTAGATATACCTGGGCAGGCTCTGTTTTGCCGAGGTCCCCTGGCACCTGCGGGCCTCAAAGGGGTGGCGTTGTTTCGGGCGACGAAGACTGCTGCTCCGGGGGCGAGTCAGACGGGAGTAAGCTAGTGTCCACAACGGAGGGTAACGTGATGTCCCCATCTGACCTGTTGCTACGGTCTGCAGTAGATGCAGTGTTGCTGACGTTTAGTGATGGTTGCTTTAACCATTTTCGTATAAATGATTATCCACAGATGTGTGTCCCTGCTGTGGAAGCAGTATAATCCCTTCTCTTTTTTGAATAGAGGGTGCATAACATTCAACTGAGGGTGCATGCATGCCTATGCACCCCCGTAGAACCGGGCCTGCATGTGAAGAAAACTTTGTAATACCTATTTTCATTAGGTCTTATAAAATGTTGTTGTCCTTTTCTATTCCATATTTATGTTGTTGGTCTTCTGCTTTCACCGGAATTTTTAATATCCTCTTAATAATTCATGTTATGAACCAGAAACCTGAGAGAAGTCCTGGTGATAAAGTAAAATCTACTTGGAAATAAACGATATGTGATATTTTGCGGGTTCTTTGAATAACTGACATGTTATTGCAGCCTTTAATATAAAGTATGAATCAATAAATCAATTGACTGTGATTTGTGTCACTTACAGTTGGCAGTGATGACAGATCCAGCCAAAGTGAAAACCATGCAGTCCTCCATGATCTGGGAAAAAAACAGTCATTTCAGTCGATTTTTGGAAACTGTCACGATCTTTAAGTTACCTTTTTGGAATAGAAAGCAGAGTGTGTGGCTTCATCAGTATTCACCTGTCGCTCTGTGAGGCTGGACTGAAGCAGAGCGTCCACAAACGCTGTCTGCTTCCTCTGAGCCTTCCTGTCCTTCGCCACCGACAGCAGCACGGACTGCATCTCTGACAGAGCTGAACACACAGGAAACGAAAAATCCGTTATCTTTTCACAACTTTGAACATGTTAAAAAGACTGCATTTCAAGCATCTATCTTGCGTTCCTGCCTTTTGCACAGCCTCTATAATGAACTCCAGCAAGAGCCAAGTTCCAGTCAAATTGTCCTTGGCACATAAATCAATAAAGGTCCCCAAAGACGACAGAAGCTGTTCCCTGAGGATGCTGAAAAGGTTGGTTGTGCAGTGTGTGTGTGTGTGTGTGTGTGTGTGTGTGTGTGTGTGTGTGTGTGTGTGTGTGTGTGTGTGTGTGTGTGTGTGTGTGTGTGTGTGTGTGTGTGTGTGTGTGTGTGTGTGTGTGTGTGTGTGTAGCAGATCTACACAC
The DNA here is from genome assembly GCF_949606895.1 of Notothenia rossii. Lineage (NCBI taxonomy): Eukaryota > Metazoa > Chordata > Actinopteri > Perciformes > Nototheniidae > Notothenia > Notothenia rossii. The sequence continues at coordinate 12,831,656 of NC_136901.1, forward strand.
ACAGGTCAAGTCTGATCCTCTGCAAACTTTCCCTGCTGTTTCTCCACAGCACAACAACACAAAGCTGCTCATGAACACACACACCCAATCCCAACGACTCAAAGAACAACAGAAGGTAGCTTCCATAAATCAGGTTTCATCTGTTTTTGATTAGGATTTGGGCTCCTAGCGAATATGAAAAACGCTGCTGTCACAACATATCTTTTATTTTGGACATATTTATATATTATTTTATATTTTGAAAATGTACATAGTAGAAGTGCACTTACACATTTTAACTTATTTATTTTTGATATGATTTATTTAAATGTTTATGTACATTTATAGTTAGGTATGAAATTATCGTGATCTAATTATTGACTAAAATATTTGCTATTAGGATATTTGCCATAATTGAGCAGCCCTTTTTCAACAATTCCACATATAATAAGTTTGGTTTTAATAAATCCACTCACCCTTCTCATAATGTGCTTTCCTGCTGGAGCTTTTCTCAAGGGAGCCGTCCAAGTACCCTTTTCCAATTTCTGACCAGATCTGGAGAGTAGGAAGAAGAGAAAAACATTTATTTAGCCACTCCAGCAGTATGCAGACTGTAGCATCCCAACTTACAGATTAAAGGAGACAGTTCAACAAATATATGGGGGGGGCATTTATGCAAAAGTACACATTTGCAATCCACAGGAGCGGAGGAAAGACCAGAATCAGCTGCACAAAAACATTTGTGTAAGAGCTGCACTCCACTGTCTTCTCACCGCGTCGTGGTTCTTGCGGAAGGAGAGGACCTCGGAGTCGTCCCTGAACGTCTCGCCCAGAGCCAGCTGGGTGACGGTCTTCATGGCCAGCCCCAGCAGGTGGGCACACAGAGGGGTGTGCTGAGCCTCCGGGGCGGACGTCCACTTCCCCACCAGCTCCTCCACCAGCTATGAGAAGAAAGTGGGGAATATGTCTAAACGCTTGTTTTCAACTCAACTTAGTTCTATTGTGTTGCACACCACGAGAGATACAGACCCTTAGCACCAGGGGGAAGTTCTTCTCCACCGTGTTGTTGATGGCACTCTCGTAAACCTTCTTCCTTATCACGCTCTCTGTGGCCCCGCCTCCCGTTCCTGACTGGTAGCCCAGCAGAGACTTCAGCATCGTCTCAAAGGAGTCAGCTGACAAGAACAGAGACACAAAGACAACATGTTATTTTTTCCTTGTGAGTGAAAACCAGTCTTGTGAAAGTAAAATGTAAGAGCTTTTAAGGAACCTAAAACTCCAGACTCTTTTTAAGATCACATTTAAATTGTTACAATAAATACATGTGCAAGAAATAAAGGTTAAAGCACTCTTTTATACCCACAACCATCAATGTACATATTCACTTTGTTTATTTCACCAGCTTAACTCTGATTGCAGATCAGTATTATTTAATGCTCAGCTAGCGCCTGGTGTAAGAAACAATGAGACAGCAGCAACTATGACAAGTCTTTCATTTCAAATATTAAAAGGCTTCATGGGAATGTAAGCATTTCCCTAACTTGTAAGACTTTGTCCAACTTACTGCTGTGGTTGGGGTTAATGTGTTGCTGGAGCTGGAGCACAGACCCCAGGCTGACCACGGGGCGACCCCCGAACCAGAAGGAGGCCACGGAGCCAAACCGCAGATGCAGACTGACCAGGAACTCATGCAGACTGCCTCTGTTCACGATGTCCTGCAGGTTCCCATCCCTGAGAGAGAAGAGGGGAAAGTGAATATCCTTTTCACATTATACAATTGTATTTGTTTGGAATTGACTCATTGATCTTTGCAATATCCTGTTATTGAATGAAAGAGAATGCAATATGACAACTTACTTCTCATCGGTAGGATTGAGGCCTGGTATACCAGAGGCCCTTCTGGATGACTGAAAACATTTTTAGAAATTGCATTTATTTATACATTTTTCACTCACATCTACTGTTTCTTCATATGAATTCATGGATTAGTTATTATGAATATCCTAGTTACAGCTAGATCAAGTACTGTTCAATGAACCTGTATTGAATCTCAGCCAATTTCATCTTTTCTAACTTACTTAGACAATATATGAAACTATTATTTCATCTGACTACTTAATAAGGTCTTTGGGGGAAATCGGCATAGAAATTGGGTACTTGACAGCATCCATTTTCAAAGATGGTACTTAAGCGTGGTTGTTACCGCCCACTGTAATTAATTAAATATACATTTCACTGAATTAGGTAATTGATAAGTGTGTTGGATGTTACCCGAAATGGGGAGACAGGTATAACAATTATTTGAAGGTCTTCATTTATGTTATAGGAGGTGGTCCCGCTTGGCAGTGAGCAAATAAACATTAAATCATTACTTTTTAATGAGGGTTTTGGTCATAACTGGGAAAGCTAACTAATGCTAACTTCAAATTTGCAGAGACTCACCGGGTACAAATAGAGAACAGCGCCAACCAAAATGATGACAAACGTGACAGCAAATATGGCAAAGTCCAGCATGACTTCTCCCTTTTAATAGCACTGTTTTGCTAACTTCTCTTCATGAATATCTGGAGATTTCCCACAGACTGATAACAGTTACCACGTCAACAGAAACTGGACGGCAGGTCGCATCTCTGTGTTTGATTGTTAGGGTCTGAATGACAGGCAGAGCAAACTAATCTTACTCAGAAAGATCGATCGATACTATCTTGACAAGTGAATTATTGCCTTTTTTTTTACAAAGATTGTTTGCATTATCTTAAGAATTCAAATATTTCAAACTATACATACAAACTATTAATGTTTTAGCAACAAAAACTTTTATATGTTCAAATACAAAAATAAATTGATAAAAGTAATTACCTTATTAGTTTTTTTACTTCTAAAGGGGGACCCCCTGGCATGTTAAAACGTATTTCTTATTTTAAGATATGCATTTATATGTGGGCATATTGTTAATATAATTATAAATCTCAGTTATGGGAGCCCTCAAAATATTTGAGCTCATAGATTTGACCTGATCATAACATAGTATACAAATATACTAATAATGAAGTATTAAAAAGGTCATATTCTGGACAGAATCACGGCATGCTGATCAACAGGTTGGATGCATAATAAGCACCAAAATGGAAAAGAGAGTTTTTTTGATAAATATTTATAAAGAAACAAGCACAATCACATTTAAAAAATACAAAAAATAACACATTTAAACCCAGTGGCAAAATACAGTGCAAAAAGATGTGCAAAATAGCAACAATACGCCTCAGAAGAAGAGTACAGAATTATATTTTCTCAGGCGATCATTTCGGATTTGTCCTCTTGTTTGGGAGGCTCGATCCTCATGGCGTCCAGATAATCTGAGGAAGGACAAAAATATATATAACGTTTTTTCTCTTTCTGTTTGAACACGTTTTCACCCTTCTCTCTGGTGTTCTCTCACCGTGAGTGTAGTCTGTTTCTGGTCGTGTGGCGATGAAGACCCAGGCCAGCCCCACCAGCAGAGCCACCACCAGGTTCACCGTCACCCAGGGGTGCAGAATCTGGTGCTCCAACCCTGGTGGCCTAGGGAAGGAAAAAGGAAAGTAGCTTGTATCATACCTAGGCTTCAGGAAAATATATCAACATGAAATATTTCCAAGGCGCTGACCATAGAGTAGTGTTGAAGTCTGGGTACAGGTTGATGCGGTCGCTGGTCATCTGCTGGCTCAGAGAGAGGATCAGCGCAGAGAAATACACTGCAGGAACAAAGAGTGTGAGACGATGCCATATGACAGTTTGAGATTATAAATTCAAGATTCAAAGGTTTTATTGTAATCAAGCTACAGTGTAGAAATAGCAATGAAATTCTTCTGACCTGAGCTCCTCCCACAATGTAACATATATAATAAAATACAAAATAAAATAAAAAATAGTGCAAAAAGTCTATATACATGTCATTAAATTATAATATGTACAAGAACAGAACATTACATTAAATAATGTACATTAAGACAAAATAAAATACGGTTTTAAATACGGTTGAAATGAATGTGGACTCACAGAAAGAGGCGAGAGCGACGGGGTTCAGCGTGATGAACTCCTGCAGAGCCACAGAGCTTTTGGCCAGGTTCAGTCTGAGAACAAGAGTTATAACAAAATAAAGGAATTCTGATTCATGTTAACACACAAATGGATCTTTAACTAGGAAATCTATGCTGTAAGTAAAAAAAAAAATCTTTGATCGATGCATCGGCTCCTCACGCCGTGTTGTTGTTGAGATTTCTTTACCTGTCGAAGGCGGCCACGGTGCTGACGGCCAGCAGCAGGTACAGCAGGGACTGGGCGGGGTAGGCCAGGCTGTGGTACTGCTGTAGCAGGTTGGACAGATCGGTGAGCTGCTGCCCCGCCAACATGTACACCACCACCATGTTCCACAGGGCGTGGCCCGCCAGGAAGCCATGGCAGTACAGACCCAACACCCTGCAGCACAGAGACACAAAGGGTCACTTTGGTTCATTAGTACAGGCAGGAGACACACATAAAGACACAAGTGTCATGAGAGGAAATACAACCCAATAAATAAAAAACATTTTTTTACTAATAATAGGGTTATTAACATAAACTTAAACTGGAAGTGACACATTAATAATTGCTCTTAACCAAACCTAAATATTAAACATATCCATACAATTAACCAAAAATATATTGTAAGGTGAAAATATTACTAATAATAAAACAAATCCGTACATTTCAGGAAATTGAATCAGATATATATAAAAAAAACAATATGGTGGATCTATTTCAAACGTATTGAAAAACTATTTTAACCTTTCCACACACTTGATACATATTTTGTATTGTACAAGTCACCTGAAGCAAAATCAAACACATATCTGAGATGAAGTGGAAAACACACATTTCCAATTAGTCAGAATGACTTGGAAAATAATGGACTGGATATTGATAAAAAAAGATCTGAGTTGTGCATCCCTTTTAAAAACCTATTGTACATCCCAAACTACAATGACGCTATGCACACACTTTTGCTTTGTCAGTTGTAGCTCACCTGAAGCCGCTGTGCACTCTCAGGGAAACGTCTCTGGTGGAGCAGAGCGGTCTGAACGTTGAAGTCCGTCATGTTCTCCGTCTGGATGTTCGCCTTCCTCCAATCGGAGCGCTCTGCAGCCTGGAACCGCTCTGAAACAGGAACACACACGACACATGAGGATGTCCTTTTAATGTCCCACAGGCGGCCGCATGGTCTCCTGTCGTTACTCACTGTTCCTCTCCACAAACACCTTCCCCACCGGCTGGCTCTGACCCTGCGGGGCCGCGAACAGGGGGTACTGGAAGATGGAGGGGGGGGTGTCGGAGATGATGTCGTCCTCTTCTACGTCGAACTCATCCGGGAACGGAGACTCGATCACTTTGGACTTCCTAAAATCACAAGATTAACAGTTAGAGAGCAAAATGTACCGGATTGTATTTTTCAAATGTTCTCACCAACTATCTCTTAACTTGCTTTTAGTGCTTTTAGAATGCAGATGACACTTTTTGTATTCATTTGTCATAATTGCTTTGGTTTTGTTGTATTGTTTAAAAATAACTACACTTGGACATAAAGAAACCTAAATATATTCAGATAAATGTGGAAAATATTACAATACATAAATAAACCTGATCTCCAACCAGGTGTTAACGCATAAAACGCAGCTTTCTGTATTAGTGGTTGTATCTGACATTATGAAATGTGCTGACACAACACAATGAATACTTTCTTACTTTTTCTTCTTGGAGTGTTTCCCCACCTCCTCTCCATCCGTGGTCTGATCTGCTGCGTCTCTGTTCACAAGGTCCGCCTGGTCATCGTCCTGATCTGAAAGCAGGAATTCACACTTTAATTGTGCTCCTTTGAGGGAAAGTGCTTTCTTAGGACAAGGGAAAGCTGCTCAAATGTGGAATTCATCATTTACATAAAGATAATAGTTTTCTGTGTGTACCTATAGTAGGAACTTTCTTTCTCTTCCTCCTCCTCTGGGGGGCTGCGTCCGTCGTCTCTTCAAAGGTAACATGTTCTCCGTTCTCAGATTCCTTCCGTCCCATCGCCATCCCATGATCTAAACAGGAAACAGCAGAAGCGGTAAAGGAACGGGAAATACCGAACTGCAACTCTCATGCTTTCTACGTGTTATAATGTTTTTTTGAATTCTCTTTCTGCAAATAAAACAAAATGTAAGTAAAACAAATGTTTAGGTTTGCAATCTACTGCGGATTTGTGTTTACGTGTAACGTACCGTCAATATCATCGACTCCATTCGTCTCCTTTTTCACTTTCTTCTTCCTGCGCTTCTGTGCCGGTGCTTCTACTGTGCACGGGAATAAATACATAAAGAAAATGAAATCAAGAGCTTGAGTAAAAACAGGAGGCGTTTTCATGACATGTATCCAATTACTACTATATTCCAAATCTATCTCACCAGCTGTGTCTTGACTTCATGTTTCCAAATGTTCAACAGAAGAGAGAAGGAGTTTAGATCGACTGTTCAGTGTAAATATTGCAGATTAAAATGTTGTATCAGATTAGAAAAGTACATTGACTCACCTCGGGATTGTGGGAAGCGCGCGTGGTCCTCGCTTAGAGACACAAATAGAAGAACTTATGTTTCAGATCATTTCACACCATCAAATCCAATTATACATTTTTGCAGCTATCAGACATAACATGATTTATTTTTATATATATTTTTTTTTCTATGTAAAATTCCTACTTTATTGATTAAACTGTTTTTTTTAGGGTTTACCAAATAAATGTAAGATTTATCAACTTAAACGTAACACCCCATAGGTCAAACGTAATGCTTGTTTCACAGTGCTAATGTCTTGAATTATGTATAATACAAAATAATTAAACAAAAAAGAACAGGTGCAAATGAACAGTTTCTTATCAAATGTAGACAAACACTGTACAAGCTTTTCAGAAATTCTCAATTATTTTTATTACACTCCAAGTGACAATAACCTTATAAAAAGGGACATTTCTTTATTTGAGACATGTTTTAAATCAGATGTTGCCGCCCTGCCTTGCAAACGTCATTGAGGTAAATCAAATCATTTTGTAATGTTTAAAGACCTTGCTTTAGTTTCTTAAAATCTATCATTTTTCACACATTTTCAAGCTACGTCATTTCGAGTTCATCACCAGTTAATCTTATGAATATTAGTTTTAAATGAACATTAATTGTATCGTCTGCATATTTCTAAATAATAGATGATCTGGTTGATTCCCTCTTTATTAAGTAAGTCTACCAAATTCCTGATAAAAAGTTAAACTGATGTTCAGCTCCTGGATTTTCTGTTTTTAGTTAAGCAGGGGATAAAATGTACTTCCGGTAACTTGCAATGTGTGGGTGGATGTAATATAGGGTCACATTTAAACACTAATGTAATATGAAATGAGCATAATGCAGGCAGGGAAATGAACACCTGGAGTTGTGTTACACACCTGTGGAAGAGGAGGGAGCTCTCTGGAACGCGTTCTCTATAATAGAAAATATATATATAAATTATTGGCACTTTTTCCAAGTATGCTAACTATCTTTCTTGAATGCTCCCAACATTTAAATCAAACTCACAAGTAAAAAGTCAGGGTCTGTAGTTAACAGTTAGCTAGCGTCAGTTAACACATATAGTATAGTTTTAACAAAGGAAAAAAGCATAAAAGGTGAACAGTCAACACATTTAGAAATTAAAATAGCATTTACTGCTAGCAATACAGCTAACGTTACGTTGCGTTAAGTATTCATCTTCAGTGAAAGGAGTTACCGTTATTTAGGACAATAAGTTACCTTTGAGCCTCCTGTGTCCATATTTCTCAATTCTCTTAAAAATATGCCTTTACAAAAACATTCAGTTAAATCATCGTTAGTGTAATTAAGGACTACAGCCGTTAAAAACGATGAAAAACCGCTACTTGTTATGATTCTTTACTTTGTTTATGCTCTGCAGGAGAAGAGAGCCGTTACCCGGATGCATTTGAGCGTAGACTTCCGGTTCCTTCAATATAAAGGCTCCCACACAAAGTAATAAATCAGATAACCAACATGAATTAAAGCATTACTATCAGAAGTGGTTTATTAATGTCACAAATAGGTACAAATATTACAAAATCATTGCTTTTACTTTTGTATATTATCACATCAGTTGAATTAAATAAGGACACAAGAGTGTATTTTTTGTGCCAGGTTTAATAAATGTTTTCTTTGGCATGCAATGACACATTTTTTGCAAAACCCAAAAGAAATGACACAAATTTAAAATGAAAAAACAACACAATTAACAAGAAACCATTTCTAGTATGTAAACATCAAATCACATTATTTTCGCAGGTCTGTGTAAAAGAGTGTGGAGAAGGGCACGTAAGCTACCTGTAATAAGATGATGATTACAAACTGAGACAGAGATATGGCATTGATCCTTTTCTCACTTAATCTGTCATCTCTATTACCTTCAGATTTAAATTACGATTTTTGTCATGGTTCGGCGGTCCCATTTCTCTGGTACCCCTCGCCTCCGCCTCCACCCTTACGTGCTGGTGGGTCGTATCCAGCTGGCGGGGACCCACTGCGGCTCGTCCTGCGCCTTTCTCACCGCCGTCAGCATCTGGACGCACGAGTCCTGCAGCTCGTCGTTAACGATCACGTGGTCAAAGAACTGGCAGAACTGAGACTCGATCTTACGGGCGGATTCTTCAATCTCCTGGAAGTCTTCATCCTGTTGGAGGACACAACAGTCAGAAGGGATTTTTTAATATAGCTAAAACAAGGTGTGGTATAATAATCATAATAATAAAGCAAAATAACTGAAAATAAATTGTCATACTTAAAAGCAGGGCCACTAGTACTCAAGATTTTTTTTTTTTATTGCCATGTAACTGAGATTCGGCTTCTCATAGTCGACCAAATATATATTTTTTTGTATTGTTCTATATCGATTGGAATTCTGAAACAAACATACTTGTTATCTGTTAGAAAATTGAGTTAGAGTGTCTCAATTTACATTGATTTTACTGTCTTAATGTTTTTGGAAGCCGTACATTTGACAAGAAACGAGACACATTTCTTTACTTTGCAAATCACCACCTTTTATCCGAGAGAATAAACAAGTATCTTTCTTGTAAATCTACAAAATGTATCTGTGAAATGTAGAATTATAATTACAGGCTCTGTGATTATTTAAGAAAATTGTAAGAAAATGTTGTCACAGGGTATTCCCAGCCTGAGGTAAGAACATCCAGCTCACAAAATGAACATAATATGAGGGGGGGTTACTTTGAACGGCCGGTTGACGTAGTAGTTGGTGGTGACATGCGCCCCCCGCCTGGTCTCCTTGAGGCGCTCGTGGGGGGGAGGCTTCACGTAGATGATGTAGGCCTTCAGCTCGTGGGTCCTCACTGCCGGGATGGCCTGACAGGAGAAATGAAACCTTTAAAAAAGCAGTTCTCTAAACGAAAAGGACAAGGATGTAGGAGTACATCTTACATTTGGCTCTATGTCCATGACGCAGACCTTCCCGCTGTTTAAGACCCCCCTCACAGACTCCACGCTGGTGCCGTACAGACTTCCTCTGTACTCGCCGTACTCCAGAAACCTGCAGGACAATCAGATTGTTTATAAAACACACGTACATTTCTAGCACTTTTTGCATAATCACGAGCTTGCATTTCAGAATCTCAGTGGACGTTAAAGGCTCACATTTATTAGAGACTAGTAGACAGCATGAACACATTGTGTTTAAGTTATTGTGGAGCTACGTTCGTTTGTTATTAATGGATTCACAGAAAAGTACCTGTTGTTTTGAATCATGTTGTAGAAGACTTCTCGGCTGATGAAATGATATTCCCTGCCGGACTCCTCGTATTCTCTGGGTGCTCTTGAAGTGTCTGGAAAACATCAAATGAAATATGAAAGGAGACAGAAAATTACAAATATATTATCATACACGAAGCTCCCAGAGAGAATACAAACTTTTCAGAGCTGTAATTTTGATATTTATTTGTGTTGTGTATACATTTGTATTTGATGTGTTAAAGCACGTACGAGGCACCGCTCCCTGGAAGATTTTGGGGTTAATTTCAATCAAGCGCCTCCGAAGTTCATTCACCCCCACACCAGACGGACCTGAGAGAAAAAGAAAGACCTTATCATAATCATACATTTAATCGAGTTTGCTATTTCATACCATTTTAACAGATGACCAAATGAAATGCACCATGGGGAATCAATTCAACTTTAAGGTCCCCTATTATACTGTTTTTCATCAATATATCACAGGTCTCAGATATATACAGAGCCTGTCTCTGATTGGCCGAAACACCAAACAGATCATTACAGCATCCCATAATCCCCTCTGTTTCAGCCCTGTTTCCAAAGTGCTGATTCTCTGTCTGTTACTTTAGATGAAGATAAGGAGCCCCTCCCCACGCCCCTCTGAGAGAGATTTGGTTACAAAGAACACAATGGTGCTCTAGGAGGAGATTCAGGTGATAAGGTGTGTGTGTGTGTGTGTGTGTGTGTGTGTGTGTGTGTGTGTGTGTGTGTGTGTGTGTGTGTGTGGGGGGGGGGGGGGGGGGGGGGGGGGGGTTACCTTGGTTGGTGATTAGCTAATGGTTACACAAGCCAACACATCGTTATGACATAATAAAGTTGCCAAAATCTGATCAGCTCATTTTCACACAGGTTTTTATAGAAATGGATCAGGAAAAAAAAGAGAGAGAATCTTTGTTCCTGAAACTTTCAGAGTCTCTTTCCACAGAGGGGACACATGTTGATGTAGAAGAGACATGAAGAAGAGGGGACACATGTTGATGTAGAAGAGACATGAAGAAGAGGGGACACATGTTGATGTAGAAGAGACATGAAGAAGAGGGGACACATGTTGATGTAGAAGAGACATGAAGAAGAGGGGACAGATGTTGATGTAGAAGAGACATGAAGAAGAGGGGACAGATGTTGATGTAGAAGAGACATGGAGAAGAGGGGACAGATGTTGATGTAGAAGAGACATGGAGAAGAGGGGACACGTGTTGATGTAGAAGAGACATGGAGAAGAGGGGACACGTGTTGATGTAAGAGATATGGAGAAGAGGGGACACATGTTGATGTAGAAGAGACATGGAGAAGAGGGGACACATGTTGATGTAGAAGAGACATGAAGAAGAGGGGACACATGTTGATGTAGAAGAGACATGAAGAAGAGGGGACACATGTTGATGTAGAAGAGACATGAAGAAGAGGGGACACATGTTGATGTAGAAGAGACATGAAGAAGAGGGGACAGATGTTGATGTAGAAGAGACATGAAGAAGAGGGGACAGATGTTGATGTAGAAGAGACATGGAGAAGAGGGGACAGATGTTGATGTAGAAGAGACATGGAGAAGAGGGGACACATGTTGATGTAGAAGAGACATGGAGAAGAGGGGACACATGTTGATGTAGAAGAGACATGGAGAAGAGGGGACACATGTTGATGTAGAAGAGACATGGAGAAGAGGGGACACGTGTTGATGTAAGAGACATGGAGAAGAGGGGACACATGTTGATGTAGAAGAGACATGGAGAAGAGGGGACACATGTTGATGTAGAAGAGACATGGAGAAGAGGGGACACATGTTGATGTAGAAGAGACATGGAGAAGAGGGGACACGTGTTGATGTAGAAGAGACATGGAGAAGAGGGGACACATGTTGATGTAGAAGAGACATGGAGAAGAGGGGACACATGTTGATGTAGAAGAGACATGGAGAAGAGGGGACACATGTTGATGTAGAAGAGACATGAAGAAGAGGGGACACGTGTTGATGTAGAAGAGACATGGAGAAGAGGGGACACATGTTGATGTAGAAGAGACATGAAGAAGAGGGGACACATGTTGATGTAGAAGAGACATGAAGAAGAGGGGACACATGTTGATGTAGAAGAGACATGAAGAAGAGGGGACACATGTTGATGTAGAAGAGACATGAAGAAGAGGGGACAGATGTTGATGTAGAAGAGACATGAAGAAGAGGGGACAGATGTTGATGTAGAAGAGACATGGAGAAGAGGGGACATATGTTGATGTAGAAGAGACATGGAGAAGAGGGGACACGTGTTGATGTAGAAGAGACATGGAGAAGAGGGGACACGTGTTGATGTAAGAGATATGGAGAAGAGGGGACACATGTTGATGTAGAAGAGACATGGAGAAGAGGGGACACATGTTGATGTAGAAGAGACATGAAGAAGAGGGGACACATGTTGATGTAGAGGAGACATGAAGAAGAGGGGACACATGTTGATGTAGAAGAGACATGAAGAAGAGGGGACACATGTTGATGTAGAAGAGACATGAAGAAGAGGGGACAGATGTTGATGTAGAAGAGACATGAAGAAGAGGGGACAGATGTTGATGTAGAAGAGACATGGAGAAGAGGGGACACATGTTGATGTAGAAGAGACATGGAGAAGAGGGGACACATGTTGATGTAGAAGAGACATGGAGAAGAGGGGACACATGTTGATGTAGAAGAGACATGGAGAAGAGGGGACACGTGTTGATGTAAGAGACATGGAGAAGAGGGGACACATGTTGATGTAGAAGAGACATGGAGAAGAGGGGACACATGTTGATGTAGAAGAGACATGGAGAAGAGGGGACACATGTTGATGTAGAAGAGACATGGAGAAGAGGGGACACGTGTTGATGTAGAAGAGACATGGAGAAGAGGGGACACATGTTGATGTAGAAGAGACATGGAGAAGAGGGGACACATGTTGATGTAGAAGAGACATGAAGAAGAGGGGACACATGTTGATGTAGAAGAGACATGAAGAAGAGGGGACACATGTTGATGTAGAAGAGACATGAAGAAGAGGGGACACATGTTGATGTAGAAGAGACATGAAGAAGAGGGGACAGATGTTGATGTAGAAGAGACATGAAGAAGAGGGGACAGATGTTGATGTAGAAGAGACATGGAGAAGAGGGGACACATGTTGATGTAGAAGAGACATGGAGAAGAGGGGACACATGTTGATGTAGAAGAGACATGGAGAAGAGGGGACACGTGTTGATGTAGAAGAGACATGGAGAAGAGGGGACACGTGTTGATGTAAGAGATATGGAGAAGAGGGGACACATGTTGATGTAGAAGAGACATGGAGAAGAGGGGACACATGTTGATGTAGAAGAGACATGAAGAAGAGGGGACACATGTTGATGTAGAAGAGACATGAAGAAGAGGGGACACATGTTGATGTAGAAGAGACATGAAGAAGAGGGGACAGATGTTGATGTAGAAGAGACATGAAGAAGAGGGGACAGATGTTGATGTAGAAGAGACATGGAGAAGAGGGGACACATGTTGATGTAGAAGAGACATGGAGAAGAGGGGACACATGTTGATGTAGAAGAGACATGGAGAAGAGGGGACACATGTTGATGTAGAAGAGACATGGAGAAGAGGGGACACGTGTTGATGTAAGAGACATGGAGAAGAGGGGACACATGTTGATGTAGAAGAGACATGGAGAAGAGGGGACACATGTTGATGTAGAAGAGACATGGAGAAGAGGGGACACATGTTGATGTAGAAGAGACATGGAGAAGAGGGGACACATGTTGATGTAGAAGAGACATGGAGAAGAGGGGACACGTGTTGATGTAGAAGAGACATGGAGAAGAGGGGACACATGTTGATGTAGAAGAGACATGGAGAAGAGGGGACACATGTTGATGTAGAAGAGACATGGAGAAGAGGGGACACATGTTGATGTAGAAGAGACATGGAGAAGAGGGGACACATGTTGATGTAGAAGAGACATGAAGAAGAGGGGACACGTGTTGATGTAGAAGAGACATGGAGAAGAGGGGACACATGTTGATGTAGAAGAGACATGAAGAAGAGGGGACACATGTTGATGTAGAAGAGACATGAAGAAGAGGGGACACATGTTGATGTAGAAGAGACATGAAGAAGAGGGGACACATGTTGATGTAGAAGAGACATGAAGAAGAGGGGACAGATGTTGATGTAGAAGAGACATGAAGAAGAGGGGACAGATGTTGATGTAGAAGAGACATGAAGAAGAGGGGACACATGTTGATGTAGAAGAGACATGAAGAAGAGGGGACAGATGTTGATGTAGAAGAGACATGGAGAAGAGGGGACATATGTTGATGTAGAAGAGACATGGAGAAGAGGGGACACATGTTGATGTAGAAGAGACATGGAGAAGAGGGGACAGATGTTGATGTAGAAGAGACATGAAGAAGAGGGGACACATGTTGATGTAGAAGAGACATGAAGAAGAGGGGACAGATGTTGATGTAGAAGAGACATGGAGAAGAGGGGACATATGTTGATGTAGAAGAGACATTGAGAAGAGGGGACACATGTTGATGTAGAAGAGACATGGAGAAGAGGGGACACGTGTTGATGTAAGAGATATGGAGAAGAGGGGACACATGTTGATGTAGAAGAGACATGGAGAAGAGGGGACACATGTTGATGTAGAAGAGACATGAAGAAGAGGGGACACATGTTGATGTAGAAGAGACATGAAGAAGAGGGGACACATGTTGATGTAGAAGAGACATGAAGAAGAGGGGACACATGTTGATGTAGAAGAGACATGAAGAAGAGGGGACAGATGTTGATGTAGAAGAGACATGAAGAAGAGGGGACAGATGTTGATGTAGAAGAGACATGGAGAAGAGGGGACACATGTTGATGTAGAAGAGACATGGAGAAGAGGGGACACATGTTGATGTAGAAGAGACATGGAGAAGAGGGGACACATGTTGATGTAGAAGAGACATGGAGAAGAGGGGACACGTGTTGATGTAAGAGACATGGAGAAGAGGGGACACATGTTGATGTAGAAGAGACATGGAGAAGAGGGGACACATGTTGATGTAGAAGAGACATGGAGAAGAGGGGACACATGTTGATGTAGAAGAGACATGGAGAAGAGGGGACACGTGTTGATGTAGAAGAGACATGGAGAAGAGGGGACACATGTTGATGTAGAAGAGACATGGAGAAGAGGGGACACATGTTGATGTAGAAGAGACATGAAGAAGAGGGGACACATGTTGATGTAGAAGAGACATGAAGAAGAGGGGACACATGTTGATGTAGAAGAGACATGAAGAAGAGGGGACACATGTTGATGTAGAAGAGACATGAAGAAGAGGGGACAGATGTTGATGTAGAAGAGACATGAAGAAGAGGGGACAGATGTTGATGTAGAAGAGACATGGAGAAGAGGGGACACATGTTGATGTAGAAGAGACATGGAGAAGAGGGGACACATGTTGATGTAGAAGAGACATGGAGAAGAGGGGACACATGTTGATGTAGAAGAGACATGGAGAAGAGGGGACACGTGTTGATGTAAGAGATATGGAGAAGAGGGAACACATGTTGATGTAGAAGAGACATGGAGAAGAGGGGACACATGTTGATGTAGAAGAGACATGAAGAAGAGGGGACACATGTTGATGTAGAAGAGACATGAAGAAGAGGGGACACATGTTGATGTAGAAGAGACATGAAGAAGAGGGGACAGATGTTGATGTAGAAGAGACATGAAGAAGAGGGGACAGATGTTGATGTAGAAGAGACATGGAGAAGAGGGGACACATGTTGATGTAGAAGAGACATGGAGAAGAGGGGACACATGTTGATGTAGAAGAGACATGGAGAAGAGGGGACACATGTTGATGTAGAAGAGACATGGAGAAGAGGGGACACGTGTTGATGTAAGAGATATGGAGAAGAGGGGACACATGTTGATGTAGAAGAGACATGGAGAAGAGGGGACACATGTTGATGTAGAAGAGACATGAAGAAGAGGGGACACATGTTGATGTAGAAGAGACATGAAGAAGAGGGGACACATGTTGATGTAGAAGAGACATGAAGAAGAGGGGACAGATGTTGATGTAGAAGAGACATGAAGAAGAGGGGACAGATGTTGATGTAGAAGAGACATGGAGAAGAGGGGACACATGTTGATGTAGAAGAGACATGGAGAAGAGGGGACACATGTTGATGTAGAAGAGACATGGAGAAGAGGGGACACATGTTGATGTAGAAGAGACATGGAGAAGAGGGGACACGTGTTGATGTAAGAGACATGGAGAAGAGGGGACACATGTTGATGTAGAAGAGACATGGAGAAGAGGGGACACATGTTGATGTAGAAGAGACATGGAGAAGAGGGGACACATGTTGATGTAGAAGAGACATGGAGAAGAGGGGACACGTGTTGATGTAGAAGAGACATGGAGAAGAGGGGACACATGTTGATGTAGAAGAGACATGGAGAAGAGGGGACACATGTTGATGTAGAAGAGACATGAAGAAGAGGGGACACATGTTGATGTAGAAGAGACATGAAGAAGAGGGGACACATGTTGATGTAGAAGAGACATGAAGAAGAGGGGACACATGTTGATGTAGAAGAGACATGAAGAAGAGGGGACACATGTTGATGTAGAAGAGACATGAAGAAGAGGGAACACATGTTGATGTAGAAGAGACATGAAGAAGAGGGGACAGATGTTGATGTAGAAGAGACATGAAGAAGAGGGGACAGATGTTGATGTAGAAGAGACATGGAGAAGAGGGGACACATGTTGATGTAGAAGAGACATGGAGAAGAGGGGACACATGTTGATGTAGAAGAGACATGGAGAAGAGGGGACACATGTTGATGTAGAAGAGACATGGAGAAGAGGGGACACGTGTTGATGTAAGAGATATGGAGAAGAGGGGACACATGTTGATGTAGAAGAGACATGGAGAAGAGGGGACACATGTTGATGTAGAAGAGACATGGAGAAGAGGGGACACATGTTGATGTAGAAGAGACATGGAGAAGAGGGGACACATGTTGATGTAGAAGAGACATGAAGAAGAGGGGACACATGTTGATGTAGAAGAGACATGAAGAAGAGGGAACACATGTTGATGTAGAAGAGACATGAAGAAGAGGGGACAGATGTTGATGTAGAAGAGACATGAAGAAGAGGGGACAGATGTTGATGTAGAAGAGACATGGAGAAGAGGGGACACATGTTGATGTAGAAGAGACATGGAGAAGAGGGGACACATGTTGATGTAGAAGAGACATGGAGAAGAGGGGACACATGTTGATGTAGAAGAGACATGGAGAAGAGGGGACACGTGTTGATGTAAGAGATATGGAGAAGAGGGGACACATGTTGATGTAGAAGAGACATGGAGAAGAGGGGACACATGTTGATGTAGAAGAGACATGGAGAAGAGGGGACACATGTTGATGTAGAAGAGACATGGAGAAGAGGGGACACGTGTTGATGTAGAAGAGACGTGAAGAAGAGGGGACACATGTTGATGTAGAAGAGACATGGAGAAGAGGGGACACATGTTGATGTAGAAGAGACATGGAGAAGAGGGGACACATGTTGATGTAGAAGAGACATGGAGAAGAGGGGACACATGTTGATGTAGAAGAGACATGGAGAAGAGGGGACACGTGTTGATGTAGAAGAGACATGGAGAAGAGGGGACACATGTTGATGTAGAAGAGACATGGAGAAGAGGGGACACATGTTGATGTAGAAGAGACATGGAGAAGAGGGGACACATGTTGATGTAGAAGAGACATGGAGAAGAGTGGACACATGTTGATGTAGAAGAGACATGGAGAAGAGGGGACACATGTTGATGTAGAAGAGACATGAAGAAGAGGGGACACATGTTGATGTAGAAGAGACATGGAGAAGAGGGGACACATGTTGATGTAGAAGAGACATGGAGAAGAGGGGACACATGTTGATGTAGAAGAGACATGGAGAAGAGGGGACACATGTTGATGTAGAAGAGACATGGAGAAGAGGGGACACATGTTGATGTAGAAGAAACATGGAGAAGAGGGGACACATGTTGATGTAGAAGAGACATGAAAAGTGGATTTGCATAATAGGTCCCCTTTAAAATATGACACAGGTCTCTCGTTCTAAGACATTTGAATGTGCCACACTAAACCTTTATATTGTACCTAAGAGTGTGATGAGGCGGTGTGCGTCCTGAGGGTGGCGTTGGTAGCGCACCACCTCCTCGTACGGGCTGCCGATGGCGCTGCAGCAGCTGTTGGGGCAGCGGGGGGGGCAGGACGGCTGGGCGGTGCTGTGACTCCGCCTCCGACACAGACGCATGCTACGCCTGAAGCCCACTGGCAGAGAAAGGAAAGGTGATGTTAGTGAGGAATGGTCTGTGATAGGTTCATGCAAACTCTTTGATAGAACATCATAAAGAGAGTTCAGACTTACCTAAGTCAGTGCTGCTGCTGAAATCATCCTCCTCTGGAACAAGCAGACAGGAACACATGAATGCAAATGAAGATGAGGGAGGGTCAAACAAACTGAAATAAATGCAGAACTTCCCGTAAGCTGGGGGGCTTTAACAAATGAAAGGTTAAAGGGTTAAGGTTCAGACTGCTTTTAATGTCTTTTGTGGGTCAAGAAAAAAAAAAGTCTAGGTCCTACAATTCCCACAATGCAATGCACCAATGGCATGTATTTATTTTTCTCTTTAAGCAAGTATTGAGTCAATTCAGATCAACTGAAACTATGTTTTCTCACCTTCTCTGAGCTCTTCTGACATTTCCCCGTCAGACAGCAGCAGGAGAATAAAAAACAAACGATAACGAATGTCTCAGATGAAGGACACGAGGAAGAGTTATTCAGAATTCAGAGTCTAAACCATTTGAAATTAAATAAACTTACCTACCAGATTCAAATGCCTCCTCGTCTGATGCAATCCAAATAACACACAGAGGGAAATTAATCATATGTTTGTGTAGGAATTAAAACAAGAATACATCTCAGGTGGAGCTTTACCTGCTTCTACAAATTTGTCATCGATGGCCATCATGTCTTCCTCTGTGGGGGACAAAAGGAGTTGTTAGAACACATTAACATCTTTTTTCTTCTAAAGCTGCAGGTGCAATCTGCTCACCTTCCTCTACAGTGCTCACTTCAGGAAGCATGGAGTAAAACACAATGAAAGGTTTGAACAGAGGCTGAGAAACTTGGATTAAAAGTGTGATGAAAGTGAAATGAACTTACAGGTGTGTATGCAGGCGTTCGGCTGATAAGGCTGAGACCACCAGGACTCCCTCTGCTTCCTGTCACAACACCACATGTAGGGTTTAAACTTCTCCTATTATACTATTTTCAGGCATTTATTATAGGTCTCAGATATATACAAATATATAAAAAACCTGTCTGTGAAGTGTTTAGCTCAAAATACCAAACAGATCATGCATTTTAGACATCCCTCATATCCCTCTATTTCAGCCCTGTTAGAGAAGGGCTGATTCTGGGTCCTTCGCTTTACAAACCACATCGAGGATTATTTCTGAAACAATATGGAGCTTAAATGGTTTACTACAAGGGGAGTTCCTTTTTATTTCCTGCTTTTTTACACATACTGGCCGTTTCTCAATCTCGAGGAAACTGGCTTCCAAGCCAATATTTCAAGGATGCTACGTCATCGAGTACCGCCGAAGGACTGTTCCAATCTCCAGCATACTTGGAATTCCACCGAGGCCGCGTCCTTGGTTTGGGGGAAATTTCGAGGCTGCACATGGGTAGACTTCGCGTCCTTCAAATCCCCACAATGCTTTGCGCACGGACCAATTTCAAAAACCCTTGCGGAGAATGGCTGAACCGACGCAGCACACATTTAAATGTAAGTATGTAGTGGCGTAGAACATGTGTTGGTATATATGTGATTTTGTTACATTTGGTATCACCAAAAATGTGTTCCGTGAAAGTAAAGCAAGTTCATAATTAGATAGACATCGCGAGGTATTTATTTTCGGTACAGTTTATGTTGAAACCGTTAGAGAGAGTGGCACACTTGTTAGCCTGTTCCATTCTTCTTAGTTTTCCGAAGCCGTGGCTTGGAAGTATACTTGCTTCGTTTCTGAAGGAAGTGACTTGGAAGTACGCGACTACCAAGCCAGCATCCTCGCGATTGAGAAACGGCCACTCTCTCCAGTACAGGTTGGCTCTGAGTGTTAGCAATGCAATGCTTGCTAATGTAAACACAGACCATATTACTTCCAAAATGTTGCGCATTGTTTCTGATAGCATGGTTTCTGATAGGGCCGTGGGTCATGTGGGTACGGAGGGAAAGAGAGAGGGTTTTGTTTTCTGACACTTTGTGAGTTCCCTGACACACCGAGGACACATATTTATGTATAAAAGTGCATTTTGCATGATAGGAGACCTTTAAATAATGCATAGTAATCATAATAGGGCAGCAGCAGCAGCAGCATGTCAGTAGATCCCTCACCGTTTGAGCAGGTTGGTGGAGGGGATGAGCCCGGCGCAGGAGGAGTTGTCGGGCAGTTTCTTGGCCTGCCACCAGAGGGCGTCGGTCTGATTCACCACCTCCAGAACGTCCCCCTTCTTGAAGCTCATCCCGGCGTCGGCGCAGGGGATGGAGGGGTCCTGCTCCGGGCTGTAGTCCGCCATGGCCCGCACGTACAGCTGACCCCAGAGCAGCGAGGTTAATATGATGATGTGTGTTTGTGTGTGTGTGATGTCATGAGTGTGTGTGTAGATGACTTACCATGGTCTGGTTGTGGACCTGCCTCTCTGTGATGGGCACGACTTTAAACACGATGGTGCCCTGCGCTCTCACTTGCTGATTGGTTGTAGAGACAGAACAGGGATTAATGAGTAGATATGAATGGTTCCAAGGTTTATAAGAAACTGAGCTGCATTTCTAAGCATTTTCAAAACGTGAATCTGTTTTGACATGTGAAAAGGTGCTGTGATGGCCTTGGACAGCAACAATGTTTGCTTCAAAAACTCCTTTGGGGATGAATATATTATGAAAATGATCATATTTGTGTTAGTATCCTTCCAAAATAGACGTACCACAACTTGGATGACTTGCTCTGGCTCCATCCCGTCGACAGGGAACCCGTTCACCTCTATGATCCTGTCCCCTGCATGCAGCAACCCTACCAACACATATAATACAAATTAAAATGAGACTTAAACTTTAATTTCCTGTAACCCTGAGTCCCTGAAGTCACCAAGGTTACAAAACGTACTTATTAATAAACATTCAGAAGAAGAAGGTCTCTGACTAAATGCGTGCTTATTAAAAAGTATTTTGCATATATTTGCAGATGCTCTTTCTATTACATATTTGACCTAGGTAAGACTACAATAAAGATTTATGAAAAAAGAGAATCAACAGGAAATGCAATAACGTTTGAGCATTCAGGTTTGACCGTTGGAAAAGTATGTTAGACGTAGAAATCTTTAATTGTTGACATTATCTTTGAGAGGAAATGCTCACCACTGCGATCAGCCAGACCTCCGTGAATCACCCGGGCGATGAAAATCTCCCCCGTGTTCTCGTTTCTTTTTATAGTCGCTCCCTGGAACAGAGAAGATATGAGAACAGAGGATACATAAAGCTAATGTGAAAGACTCACAACAAACAAATACACGTGGTGAAGTCTTGGGAAGGCTTGGGCAGGATGTGAAATGTTTGAATCATGACAGTCTAGGAACAAACCAAGTGACAAACACAAAATGAAGTTCCTGAAATGAGACATGAGAAGAAAGCAGTGGAGGTGGGAGTGAAAGGAATCAAGGGTCTTTGACAGAAGACGCTATATATTGCTACAAAACAAAAGTAGTGTAACATCGTGGATCTGGAAATAAGCACCCTTGTGTTTAGTTTCCAGAATCAGTCCCGAGTGGTAATGAGAAAGAATGGAATGATCCACGAAACGATGGAAGAACACGATGAAAAATGCAACAAAAACTAGGAAATAAAGGTCAGCTACCACCGTGCTCGCTCGCTGGTCGGCCCCTCGGTGCAGACGGCTTGAAAGGACCCTTAAAGTCCACTCGTGGAAACTCTTCTGCGTCCCTCATGTGGCCTTCCTCCTCCTCCTCTTCCTCTGGTGAGAGCGTCTCACAGTGGGCGGCGTCCTCTTGTCCTCCTCCTGCAGACCGTTGGTGAGAGGCTGCTTGGACGCTTGCTGCAGCTTCTTCTTCTGTGGTGACTGGGCGCTCTTCAGGGCGGGGCGGGGGGACCCACTGCAGGACACGGAGAGGCCGCTGGTCCCCTGAGAGGGGGAGGGGGCTTCCAGGAAGCTGCTGAGGGAGCTGGAGGAAGAGGAGGAGGAAGGGAGAGAGGGGAATCTGGATTGGTGCGTCAGGGATGGATGCTGCGCTCGGATCTTCTTGGGGGAGTCCTCGGGGGGCACGAGGAGGGTCTGCAGCCGCTCCACCACCTGAGAGAGCAGCAACAGGGCCTGGGAGTTGTCCTGCACCGTCTCCGACATGCGCTCCGTGGCGGCGGCCATCTTTTCCCCCAGCATCTTGATGTCCTTGGTGCTGCTCTCCATGGAGCAGGCGGCCAGCTGCACCGTGGTCCTCAGCTCATCCAGGCTCTCCTGTTTGGCCAGCTCCACGGGGGGGGGCACCCGGGGGAGGTTCACCAAGCGGCGAGGGCACAGGGGGCTGGGGGGGGCGGTGCGGATGCGGATGCGGGGGGTTTGGCCTCGGAGACGGGGAGGAAGGCCTGGGTGGAGGTAGTGGTCCGCGTTGGCGTAGTACGGCACGGTGAGACACGGGGGGGATAGCGTCCAGCGGCGGGCTGTGGGGGGGGAGGAAGGGGACTCTCCTGCTTCATCCCCACTGTCCGACCCCTCCATGATGTTGTCTCCAACGGAAGCACAGACATTATTAATCCATAGGGCTGCACATATAAGAATGACTCATGATATATTGAGTGTTGTTGGGCGACTTCGATTACTTAAACTAGTCTGTAGCTGATGATAAATAAATAATGAAACACATCAAAGTATTCCTTTCTTTTTTTTCAGTATATTGCTTGAAAACAAATTGCCTGTAGAGGTGGGAGATGTACTCAGATGAAGTACCCGAGTGAAGGAATACTCTGTTACAGTAAAATTCCTCCATTCAAAATGTTCCTCAAGTAAAAGTATAAAAGTATCATCATCAAAATATAATTAAAGCACCAAAAGTAAAAGTAGTCATTGCAGATTGGTCCATTTCAGAATAATAGATATGATATGTATTTAATACTCAAGTAAAGTAAGAAACTCAAAAGTGTACTGAAGTATACTACTTAGTGACTTTACACCACTGATCGCTTGCTTGAATCGTGCCAGTTGGCCGCAAAACTATACTCCGTGCCGCCCCGATGAGAGCCCACGAGTTTCTGTGATGAAGGATGGATGAAGATGACTCTTTTTTTCTTACCGATGAGCACAGAGCTGTAGACGGAGGGCGCAGAGCGGTGAACAGTCTGTTCCCAGATCAGCCCGGAGTAACAAACTCTACACGGGCTCAGCGGCTTGCCACAGCACATCTGATATTTACACGCTGAATGAAATCGAGGAGGAGCGTACGGCCGAGCCGCTGCTGCGGGGCAAAGAGCATCGGACGAGGGGAAGCTGCCCCTGCTAGAGCTACACGACGACGAGGTCTTCACAGTTCCTGCGGCATGGCTTTGGACCCTGAATGCACCGCCTTTCAGCTGGGTCACACGTCTCAGGGTGTCCCAGTGATTTCGGACCCTCTCTTTGCATCGTTTCGCACACGGGGAGGAGGCACCCAGTCTCTGGTGGGGGAGCTGTGAGACAACACAATCACTCAAAAGGTAGAGAGACATGTTCAAGACTGGGAAAAGAAACTAGATTTAAAAGATAAGATTATCGATCACCATTCTCAAAATCATATCAATACTTTAAATTGCT
The DNA here is from genome assembly GCF_949606895.1 of Notothenia rossii. NCBI lineage: Eukaryota > Metazoa > Chordata > Actinopteri > Perciformes > Nototheniidae > Notothenia > Notothenia rossii. Next base: position 12,855,465 of record NC_136901.1, read on the forward strand.
TGGTGCTAGAAAATTGGTTTTTACTGTATCTCTGACAAACACCCAAGCTCTCACTGTGGTTATATGGTTATAGGCCTGCTGCTACTAATGGTTCTTTTATAGATTGACTATTTCAAATAGGATTATATTAATGGATTTAAATGGCTTGGTCTATTTTAATGTAAGAAAACATGTGAAAAATGTCCATCCCAGTTTCTAAAAGTCTAAGATATCTTTAAATGTCTTGATATTCACTTTAAAATGATACAAAAATCTGAAAAAAGCGAGACATCTTCAGACATTTGTTTCATAGAAAATGACTTTAAGTTTGCTTTGTGAACGATGCTCATTCCTTTATACCATGATTGTCTTCCTTAAAGTTCAGTTAAAACCAATACTTTGTTGTCAAATAAAAAAACTCAAAAGACAAACGTATTACAAGATGTTAGTATTTTGCATACATTGATAACCTTTAATATCTTCATGTTCCCAGAGGTTTCTGCGGGGAGGAAATCTGTAGCATCAGCAGACAATTACTAAAATGACAGATTATAAAATCCAAACATCTGGTCTCTGTTGGATGCAGTCCGCTGATTTAAATTTGGCACAAATAAAAAAGCCTACATATTAAAATAACCACGAGCATCTGCTTTGAGACATTGTGCTCCAGTTTATATGCTGGGATGTATGCATGGCTCACAGACGGATCAATAAATATCTAAATATGACAAAAACACAAATCACAAAGCAACTCTTCTACACATGAAATGCAGTCTAAAGGGTCAGTTCACTCAAATCTTATTATTATTATTTATTTATTTTATTTTTTTCGTTTTATGTTTATTTACATTTTCATGGCTCTGTTGTTTGAGTTATATTGAGAAGCATTTTTTTAAATTTTTATATAAATGTTTTTGGTTTCGTTAGTGTGGGCATGTGCGGGTGGAGGGAGGGAGGGAGGGGGGAGTGTAGTGAGTGTACTGTGATATTACAATCTATGAAATGGCATCGATTATTGTACACTATAATGAAATAAAAAGACTTGTAAAAAAAAAAAAAACACAAAGCAACTCTTCTACACATGAAATGCAGTCTAAAGGGTCAGTTCACTCAAATCACTAAATCCATTTTCCTTCCTTGTGTCCCTATATTTGTTTGTTATGTGACAAATATGTACAGATCTTATGTACAGAATTTCTCCACTGATGCATTTAGTAATGTATTCTAAGAAACAAAGATTCTTTCGAGGTGTTACATGACAGATTGAGGAGACTTTGGTTGTGTAGCTCACCAGAGGCTGTTTGTTCTTCACCAGGCAGACGGTCCTGGTGGCCTCCTCTTCCTCCGGCAGCTCGTCGGGCATCGGAGGCAGAACCGGCTCGTAGTCCTTCTGGGCCACCGTATCATGAGCCGAGAGCAGAGCCTGCAAGAGATCACCAGACATCAGTTTATAAGCGAAAAACAAGCAGTTCTGGTTCATTTTGACAACTTTCATGTCAAAGTCAACTTTATTGTCAATCTTTCAGTTTGTGTGTTTCCCACAATCCCGAGGAATAAAAAATACAAATATATAAAAAAATATGTATAAAATATGTATACACACATTCAACATACACATTTCTACACATGCACACATATAAAAGAACAACAATCAATATATTCAGAATAACAGTCACTTCATGTGCCTTTAAACCGTCCTCACCATGAATGCATGCTTTCATCTTTGCTTTAAAAAATATTTGATCATCCCTTGTGTTTATTTGATTGGCTTTTTATTTAATTATAGCATGTTGTTGTTGATATTTTTCGTCTAGAGCGATTTGTTCCTCCTTTTTTGTTGTTGTTTGAATTTAGTGGAGGACTTCTTGCTGCATGTTCGTATTATAACCCAACTTAATATAAATTCAGTTTTGTTTCAACACATTTTTGTGCCTTTTCTTACATTTAAAGTGAATTGAAATGCCTGTAAATGACATGAATGAGATGCTGCTCAAAGGAGACTGGTTTTCTCAGCATGTCCATGAAGTGATTTTGCTGTAAATGATATGTGCTAAGTATATCCAATGATAAAAAGACAACACATTCAGACTTCCTACCTGCAGGTGAGGCTGTCTCAGGAGGAGGTAAAGCTCTTTGGCCTCTTCAGAGCAGCCCGGCAACGATCTGATGTCAATCAGCAACTACACGAAGCAAAGTCAGACATTTATAATGAAAGACTTCCACCAGATGAATGTGAGTTGGTAATACATAAAAGAAGAGTAACCTGGAGTGAGAGTCCTGAAGCGTAGTCCAGAGCCGGAGCTGGGGAATCACTCAGGAACGTTTGGAGACAATCGTAAACCTGAAAACAATGATGATAAAGAAATAACATTTCAAGTTTCAAATGTATTATGAAACACCTGGAGGCTTTTATGTTTGTATCTAAGCAACATTTCCCTCAACCTGTCTTTGACATGCCGTTAAATGATTGGTTTCCTACATCGAGAGTTATTTGTGTTCACATCCCATCCTAGGACAATCTATTGAAGGTCAAATGAAAGTAGAATTTGTTCCCAACGTTGTATTTGACAAAAAAGGAAACATTTTGTGATATTAAGGATTAAATGTTTTACATTTCACAGCCATCAAACACCTGTGGCCAACATATCTTTATTTTCATTCATGGTTATATTTTATTGAGACGAGTTTGTCTCCCTGCTTGTGTCCTCTTATGTCAAATCAACCATATCTATTCAAGTCATGCTAATTGTGCATCTGTATTGCCTGTGGAGGTAATAATAACACATATGAGAGAGTAACTGACTAATCACTAATAATAAATACTATAATATTCAAGTGGTGATAATATTTCAACTAAATAATAAAGTGGATGTTCAGAGTGTTTTCAGACCTTGATCACTGAGAGCAGCCAGGGGGCTTTCAGACTGTGGAGGATCTCCGCTCCATCGATGTCCTGATTCACAGACTTCCTCACCTCCTCGATCACATCCGTCAGGATCTGACGCAGGCCTGCCACACACACACACACACACACACACACACACACACACACACACACACACACACACACACACACACACACACACACACACACACACACACACACACACACACACACACACACACACACACACACACACACACACACACACACACACACACACACACACACACAGTATTATAAATAGACAGAAAGCTATGGTGGTATATTAAATGTCCCAGATATACTGACCGTGTTCTCCTAGCTCACAGTGGGGGTTTAACACCTGAGCCTCCACAGCCTGCCTCATGGTCACTGGACCCCCGACCTTTGACCCACAACCACCTGCTGCCTGCTTACGAGGACCAGAAAGACCTGGGAAAGTGAAGGCAACACAACAAACCGTATTAGACGGGTGCCGAATACAAACAAATGCTTCATTTTTAAAGGGGAACATTTTCCACCTTTTTATCGGGATATCCAATCACAGAGAAGGTGTTATCTTGATGTGAATAAAAAACAGAACTTGATTGTTCTTTTCGCTTGTATTGCAAACTAATTCTTGCACGCAATGCATCCTGGTAAATGTAGTAACTTCCGCCTTTCTCTGCAAATAAGGATATATTGCTTTAATCACCTTTATTTTCATCTACCACTTAAGGTTGCTTTATTTATTACTTTTCTTATTTGTGCTTCTCGGTGCCAATCAAATATTATAAATATGGTCCCTGCCTCAATGTATTTTTGAGTCAAATAAAATAAGAATAAATAGACCTTTATCGGTCCTCTTAGGCAAATATAGGTGTCATAGCAGAAAAAGCAATAAGATAATTAAAGACTGTATGAGTAAATACAATTAGAAAGGTCAAGGACTGGGACTTCTCTACAAGAAAGGGCTGCACGATTAATCTACAGGATCTATTTATTTATTTTGATCAACCAAGAGTAAGTGACATGCAGTAAGTGTTTTAGTCTCCTTTGGATGTTAATCCAGCAGAGGGATCAGGTGGAGAAGCCACAACTTCATCAGAGTGTGTGGGGGTCAGGGGCTAATGGCACGCTTTAAGGCAGCTCGTATATGAGCAACGCCATGTAAATACGGAGATGTGCGGACCTTAATCTCTGGCTGGAGAACCATCAAGAGAGAGCTGACACTAGTATCAATATAAACCTGTTAATAGTAGGAAGTTAGGTGGGACATTTGTTTCATTTGACAGACTTCAAAAAGTCAGATTGTATACCTTAAAACACACAATGTATCCAAACACAGCTGTGGTTAAAAGGGATCTCCTGTAAGAAATAAAACAGGAGTGACTCGAGGTGTTTCTGTTAGAGCAAAAATAATCTTACCTTTGTGTCTGAATTCTCAGGAATGCCCAAGCTTTTATCCTCCTGCAAGTTTATAGAAGCGATTCAGGTGCAGGAAAATGTATACAGTATATGCTGGGAAATGATTCCCCGGAGACTGGACTACACTTTCATGGAGCTGCAGGGAACGAGAGGCAGAGAGAGGGAGGGCTGTAATCTCTCCCGATCCCACTTAATCCCGGGCAAGTGAGCCGACTGCCTCTGCCCACCGGAAGCCAAGTCCTCCCTCACCGGCTGGCTTGTTTGCTGCCAAATCTTCTTAACTCTTTCAGCTTTCAGCGGCATGCAGGAGGAGGGGACCCTGAACAGAGAAGGAGAGAATCCAGGTGACACCATGAAGGTCCCACTTCCAGTTCCTCGAAAGGGTCCGAGTTAGAGATGTGTAATTTAGAGGTTGAGTAAAAAGAAAAAGCCTTTAGTCTGTAATTAAAAGATCTGCTAATCTGCCACTACAGCTGTGGGGTTAATGGAGAGTAGACAGCAGATAAAGTATCTTTTAGTCCCTTTACTTAAAAGCTGTCAGGAATGGGGGTAATCTCCTGATTGGTCATCTTATTCCCAAGGAAATACAACAAAATCTCCCTCCATCTGAAAAGACTGAGATGCAATTAAACACTCAGCTTTGTTGATTTCTCTCACCCCCAGGACCCTCATTGTTGTTTATTACATTTTCCTTCATGTTTTTCAGCTATGGAGCCGAAAACTGACTTTTTTCTGCTGTATTCTGCTTAAACTTTATAATATTAAAATATGTTCTCACCTGAAGGACAATTCGTCACCTGGGTTATGTGTTACCTTTCTTCGCACCACTACTGGAGCCCTGAAACTGACAACATCTAGAACAAGTTATTAGAAGAGTCAAATAATCAATAATATTAAAGCTAGTCAAAGAATAGTTAAAAGAAATATATTTTGCAACCAGTTAATGGATTAATTAAAAAAAAAAAACATAATACAATGAAGTGATATTACGTCTGTCACCCACGCTACATTTCCCATTTTCCTTATGTAACGAACACAATTATAATAAGGAGAAATTATGAAGATATTTTGTGATATTCGCTGCGAAACATCTCCATTTTTACACTTTAGGAGGACTGCAAATAAGTATCTATAATTGTTCAAACATCAAGCCAACAAAATAGTGATAACAACTGTGAGAAGCAAAAAAGTCATCAAGCTGGAAGCAGAAAAGGCTTAGCAACAATTCAATTTGGATTATTGTTGCATGACGATTTGTAGGAATAAAACGGTAAGAGCAGATTAGATAGCAACATCCATGGAGTAGTTTATTGCCCTCTGTAAGTATTTACAGGTACAACACATTGTAAAAGACAAACAAAGTGGGAGTCAGCCAGCTCAAACACAAAATGTCAACTAGTAAACATCAAAGTGAGAAAACAGTCATTTGAACACAGAATGAAGGAACATTAGATCTGTGCGCGGCGTTTTGAAAAGTAAACATGTGTCGAGGACATGAACCCAACATGAGCTTATGAACACAAATCTTCAGTTTATATCGATAACCATTCAGAGCGGGTTTAAAATAACACTTCATGTATTTGAGTCAGTTAACCGTTTCCATAAACGAGTAGTTTGGTTGAAAGTCAGTTTTTACGTCAATTGAAAATACAACTTTATCCTTCGACATTTAAAAAGGTCACACATTAACACTGAATACTGAACAGGAAGTCGTGTCTCTCAGTTAAATAAAGATGTCTCTGGGTGATTTCACAACAGAGGAATGTTTTTCCTTTTGCCTCAAGTGTTGCATTTTGGGAATTAAATCCTTGAAGAAGATCGTCAGGCACAAACGGTCTCAGCAGAAAAGAGCTCAAACCATGGAAGAGTCTTAATAATATCCTAACAGTTAGAAAGCTCTGTCTTCAACATTCCCCAAAGAACACACTTCTATCAGATTAACAGCCAAAGATGAACGTTTTTAGTTAAGGACATGCAGCTTTCAATTCAAATCATTTTTTCGCCCGCTTTTCCGTAGATATTAATAATCCTCTGGGGAAAAGAGCAGCTTCACCTAAATGTATCCCTTTAAAACGAGGCTTCTGATCCGCGGGCTTTGCAATTGTTAAACCATGTGAGAAAACAAAAGCCATGATATTAAAAATGATGGCTGGGATCCCTCTGAATCCCCTCTTAAGCCTTTTCATAAACTCACATGTGTGACGCATATCACGAATAAGCGACATTGTCTGACAGTTAGAGCTGTAGTTTCCTGATTGATGTGCCAATAGTTCTCCCATCCTGTAATGAACACTGTTACCGTCACAAACAGTTCACACAAACTCTTATGATTCATGTCAGGGCGATGAGTGTCTCCCAAAATATATTTTTCTCTTGGATTTTAGTGGGAATAAAGGGGATGTGGAGCGACCTGCAGTTTACTAATTCAACAACATTACATGCATTGAGTGCATAAAACATGTTAGCATTCATTCATGTTAATTATGGCAACCCTGCTTCCAGCTTTCTGCTTTAAAAAGGATTATTTGGCTTCAGAAAAAGGAGGATTTTTGCTTCTTATGAAAGGAACACTTACTTGTTAAAACTGAGAAACATATGCGCGTTGCTTTAAGAATCACATGTGCCATATCTTCAACAAGTCCTGGTTGTGATTTATCTCGTAGAAACTGTCAGTGTTTGTGGAGATAAATGTTAGGGAAATCGGAGTCACTGGTTGGCTGCCAGAAAAAAGGGACTTAAAGCCGGCTAATACAGCCACTAACTGTGTTTAAGGCTATTCTGCTGCCACTTGGTGTAACAGGAGATGTCATTTTAGAATGATAGCCAAGCCAGTTTATGTTGATGATACAGTATCAAACAGAGATACTTGTAAAAAGATAACCGGGCGAGCATTTGATAAACCATCAAGTTATCCTTGGGGTCTATTCTCTTGTCAAACGGTTTGAAAACACTTAAAGCATGAATCACATGTACGTCAGTTGTTGAAGTTTGTGTTGTGTTAGTGGAGGAAATTGAGCTAGCTGTAAACATATCGATGTCCCGGACGTTTCGTAAATAGTGTGTCAGTTTCTTGCTTTCAAGGGATTTACTCAGATAGTAACTGGCTGAAACACTGGAGGTTAAAAAGGAACGTTGTCTGTGCCATAAAGTGTTCGTTTCATGCTGAAAAATAGACGTATTTCACAGAAGAAAAATAGGTGCCATATCTCACAGTGTGCAGAGAAACTCAAGAGCCAACTTGGTCCATTGGCACTGAAAAGAAAAATCCTTTCGAGTTTGAATTTCCTCCCAGGTAACAACGTCCCCTTCCTCAGGATTCCCCACAGGAAGTCAGTCGGACCGGTTTAAACTGGACGGCATGTAGTGGCTCAACACACACAATATTCACATTTCCATGATCCATCAGAGGGTATAAAAAGAAAAGAAAAAGGAGACTGTGTGCCCGTCTCCATGACAGCAGCAGATGGAGCTGTGGGCAACCTGTTCATTTGATCCTTCGCTTCCCATTGGTTGGTGCTCGGGTCCGTCATCCTGAAGCCTGGCTGATCCTGGCCCTCTGGTTGGCCGAGATTGTGGGTTGGAACAGCAGGAAGTTTACACCCAATCATTTCTTAGGTGATCTTCTCATGCTGGATCTGGTAGTAACACGCCTGAAGGTGGAGAAGACACTTTTATTCAGTATAAGAGCCATTTCAAATACATATAATAACTACTGGGGTAGAGAAAGAAATGATAGTTTCCATGATAGTACATTTCTAAGAGAAAGAAACTCAGATTAAAGTAGTTCAATTCCAAAGATAAACTCTCACATTTAAGAGGAAATAAACCTACAAATATTCTGTGAGACAATAAAGTCACCTATTACGAGAAGAAATCGTTTGATATTTTTATTTCTATTAAATTAACCTCAGAAATCTAAGAATTGTTTGCATAAATGTACAACCTAAACATGTACTTACATTGTGTGTGTGTGTGTGTGTGTGTGTGTGTGTGTGTGTGTGTGTGTGTTACCTTGAGTGTGGTGAACATGATACCGTGCTCTCCGTGCTGCACGCAGGGGTCCATCAGGTCTTCAATCAGGCTGACCTCTGACCCCAAATTTCGGATTCTTAGGATAAGACATACATTTCATAAGATTCTTTAAAACTGTTTTTGGAACCACACTAAACAAAACAGCTCCGTAGCAATGTAGATACAGTATATATAAAAAGCAGCAGATTATTAATTGTTACAATAAAACAAATCTCTCTGTTGCCTCATCATCATATTATGCGTGTATCAGTGTGTGATTGGGTTTGTTTGGGCGCTGACCTTGCGCGCAGCACCACGTAGAGGAAGACGGGGAAAAGGTCGTCCATGGACCACAGGAAGTCCTGCTTCAGCAGCGACTGCACGGCCTGAGTGATCTCCTCGAAGGTGAGCTGGATCACCTGCAGCTTGTCTGACGGGGTGAAGGTTGTGCTGCATACAAACAAGAAGTATAGATTTTTAAAAACAGCACTTTAGATGTGATTTTAACTCGGATTTAAAGTTGTTCCATACCTGATCTGTTGTAGTGTTTCCACTGCCGAGGCGAAGCAGGCGTCCTTAGTGCTGGACAGGACCTGAAGACCAGAAATACCTTTTATTAAACTGTTACTAGAATACTTTGTCAAAAAATACTGTATACAAGGTTTCTACAGCTGAGGGCAGGTTTAATTAAGGATTTTGAATTAGCTACTCAAACCTACTTTTATTTAGTTTCAAAGGTTTCCGTTATCCAGCTCTGTGTTCATTTTTAAACAAATTGCTTTAACCCATTTTTTTGTATTCCTAAATGCAAAGTCAGAAGAAAAATAAATAATAAAATGCTACTTCCTATTATTTCTTAGCATTTGGATGACCGTCTCTTTTAAATTGAATGTCTTAAACTCTTTTAATAATAAATAATAATAATAATAATAATAATAAGCGCTTTTCTTAATGCTCAAAGATACTTTGTTAATTTTTTGAGGATCCGTGGGAACCCTGGTATGAGCTAGGTATGCAAAGTGACTTTGGATTTGAAATGAACAATTATTATTTTAGTGATTCATCTGCAAATGTTATTCTAGACTAATGGATTATCTGTTTCGTCTATAAAATGTAAAGAAATAGTGAAAAAGGGTTCAACATTACAAATGAACATTTCAGAGATTTAAAATACTCTCTTTACTTTAAAATATTCCCAATAAAGAAGCTTGAACCAGGGATATATTTAAATGCTCGATCAAATGTGTGACTTGATCTTAAGGTAAAAGTAAAGCAACTTGAACCACACCTGCTGCTTCTCTGCCAGTTCAGGCGTGGGCGTGGGAATGGAAACCGGCCAGAACTTCCTGCGGACAGGAAGTCATTGTTTAGGGTTTACATGCATTTCACTCTTTATTGTATGTTTATCCAGATTGTGACGTACTGCTGGACCCCGAGGAAGGCGAGCAGGGCGAGGTCGGGCTGCTTGTTGAGGCGGAGCACACACTCCCAGTACACGTCGTCCTCTTTCTCCTTGTCCAGAGCGTAGAGGGTGAAGAGGGGGGGGTAGAGGCGAGGAAGCAGGACGGGGAGCAGCAGAGCCGAGCTGCTCGCCACACGGCTGAGGAGGAAACACACAGGAGGGTTTAACAGAGTCCTTAAAGAGGCATACACCCTGAGATAAGGCCTGTGGTTTGCCCTGTCCTGACCCAGGTTTAGGTGACTCTAGATGGGCATCGCTGGAGCCCGGCTCCCTCTTGTCCTGGAGGTTGGTGGTCGGCTCTGGAATTAGACCGCCCTCTTCTGGCAGGTCTGGGAATAAAAACCTGCAGAGCACACATAAGCACACTTAAACCTATCCTGGTAAAAGTAACATTAAAAATCTAAATAAAATACAACATGCATGTTTTAAACGCAAAATCGGTCATTTTCCAGCACTACAGGTCATTTAAAAAACAATATGATAAGATACATCCTTCCACCGGTTATAAATATAGTGTGAAAAATGACTAAGATATACAAATTGTGTGGGAAAAATGTGGTTGAAAGCGGGAAAAAAATAATTTATGACAGCTTTTGGCTAAGAACAAACACGACACTGGCATTTGCGCAAAGGAGATATAATGCAATTTTAGGAGACCTAATAATTCGCCTGATTAGAATAAAAAGGGTCTTTGGGTTAAAACAGGGTTTGTAAAGTTCACAATTCAACAAAATAGGACATTTTAATGCTCAAGTGTTAAATATGATACCTTTAAATGATATCCATTTGGAACATTCATTTGAATCGGGGCTATTTGGAGAAGCTTGCTGACTGACTGAATGTTAGTTACCTGACGATGAGGAAGATGCGGTTGAGGTACGACTTGATCTCGTTGACCGCCTGAGGCAGCAGCCGACGATTGGCTCCCACGCCCACGTAGGTCATCCTGTACACCGCCACCAGGGTCTCCAGCAGCCGGCCCAGCGAGTGGAGGGGGGTGTCACACGCCTGGAGGAAGCGGAGGGATATTACTGTTACTAGCAAAATTGATAATTTGAGCAAGAGAATGCAAGCTTTGTTTTATTTTGTGTATCCAGGAGTTTAGAGGTTTCCTAATGTAATGAAATATATTCCATAAGCATTACACGTTTTATTGAAGTATATGGAAGTTAGTATCATAAGCAAAATATTCCATTAGAAAGAAATGTGTTTGACGGATCAGTTTGCACACAGTTGGGCTCACCTTGATGAGGTAGAGTCGGATGGTGTGATATCTCTCCATGGTGATTGGTCCTTCGTGCTGCGGGATCACCTCCAGACTCTCCAGGGTCCTGCTGTGACTTCGAGACAGCGCTTCCGGACTGCAACACACAAAAAACATACATCACCCCCTGAAAAAAAACATGATTTTGACTGGTAAAATGAAACTACCCTGTCAGGAGTGTGTGTGTACCTGTCCTGGATGAGTCTCCGGCTGGTAGTGAGGGCCACGGCGATGTTCTCCCAGGCCTTCCAGTTCTCTCCTTGGCCTGGGGTCTCACAGCCCAGCTCACTCCAGCACTCCTCGAACACCGCCTGCCACTTGTCCTCCGCGCACACACACAGACGCCCCAGCTTCCTGCCACACACACACACACACACACACACACACACACACACACACACACACACACACACACACACACACACACACACACACACACACACACACACACACACACACACACACACACACACACACACACACACACACACACACACACACACACACACACACACACACACACACACACACACACACACACACACACACACACACACAAATTAAAGGATTTGTTTCAGCCAAACACTTCAGAGACATGTTCTGTATATACATATGAGACCTATAATATATTGTTTAAAACAGTATAATAAGGGATCATGATTACATGTCATTTTTCTGCACATTCTAGATTCTGTGTGAGCTTACATGTCGCGGGTCTTGTCCTTGTCCGTGTCGAACAGGTGAGGTTTGAAGTAGGAGCCCGTCACTTTGAGGCCGGAGCCCCATTCCCCGTTAAAGGAGCCCTCCAGGTAATCAGCGTTTGGCATGGTGAGCACACCCTGAGAGGAGAGACAATTAGAATATTGAACTACCCTGATACACATTACTACTATTTCTATATGTTTTTGGTTCCTTCAATTGTGTTATTGCTCTGCTATTTCTTTGAATTATTTGTATTATTAACTTGGGATCCAAAATGTTTTAAAGAAAAGTTGATTTTTTTTTTTTTTAAACATGCTAATGGTTAAATATACACACTATATTGACATTGTGTTCATTTGTCACCTTTCCGTTGAGGGTCCAGTCATCAGAGAATTCCCCCTCATATGTGGTGTCGTCCTCGGACAGCAGGATCCCGGTGCCCTAAAACAGAAAAAACATGAGGAATTAAAATATATATATATAATAGCTACATTAGCGTTGGTCTCTTAAACTGCCAAGCACAAAATGTGACTGAAATCACAGAGGAGCTCACCATCATCTTGTTTTCTTTGAAGGCTCCTTCGTAATAAAGTCCAAACTGAGTGACCACGACCCCGTTGCCCTGCCGCTGGTGATCCTGCCACATGCCCATGTACTTCTCTCCTCTGGAAAAAAAACACACAAATGTAAAAAAAAACAAGATGAAGCTGAACATCTTAAATTAAACACAGTTTTAAAAGCTTGTCAGTCTGCATTAAGGTCATTTATCACAACATGAAACGGAGTGACGAGCGTACTTTGTGATATCATCGAAGACTCCGTATCCGGTCTTCTTGTCCTGCAGCCACTGTCCGATGAAGACGCTGGGGGAGGAGGTGTTGAGCTTCCCGCTGCGCAGCATGCCGTGTCCGTGTCGCATGCTGTCCTGGAAGCAGCCGTCGTAGACCTCGCCGCTGGCATAGCTGCACACACAGGGGGGGACGTTTATTCTCTTATGTTTGTTAAGAGTTTCTACTTCACCATTTCCAGGCACACTCACCTGTATGTCCCGAGGCCGTGCATCTTGCCGTCTTTCCAGTGACCTTGATATTGATCGTTCTTGTTGAGCGTCTTGTTGGTAGCCACAAATTCACCAAAGCTACAAAACAAAACACAAATAGGCATTAGGAAACAGGAGCTCCAAACCACCTGGCTCATGTAAGAAGGAGACACACACATTGTGCCCTCACCCATCTTCCAGTCCGTTCTTAAACGTCCCTGTGTAAATTCTCCCATCAGGCCACTTTAACACGCCACTGAAAAACATCCAAATCATTACTACACATCAAGGTCACTAATCGTCCCTTGAGAAGCTGCAGGTTTTTTTGCTGCATTTTACGGTCAGAAGACAAGATTAATTCTATTTGTTACCTCATGAGACTTTGCTAAAACAGCTATGAAATGACCATATAAATAACCATATTATCCATGTGTTTAATCATTTAAAAACCGAAATGAGTCCTGATGGTCAAGACCAAATATCCATTCATATCCTGATTTATTTTCCCTTTAACTGTCAGCAATATCCCAACAAAAAAACACAAACATAGCATGTACTGTATGGTAAAAGGTACAAATTGAAGCCATGGCTTTTGAAGCATGATATAATCAAATGTCCGTGGGATAAAAAAAAAACTTGTCATAATGGGTTAAACATCGCTGCAAAAGATTTTATACTTTTTAGGCACTGAGGTTTAACTTCCAAAAAACCTCACTTTAATGTATTTCATATGCATTACAACAGCCAATACTATGAACAACTTAAAAGCCAGAAATGTTTCCAGTTAGGCACAAGGATAGAAATATTTGACCCATATGCAGACGTGTAGTGTCCCACCTGCCGTTGGGCTTCCCTGAGAGCCAGTGCCCTTCATACTTGGCCTCTTTCAGCCGCCCCTCCTTATAGAAGGTGTAGGAGGCGGTCCTGGAGACGGGGGGCTCCGTCTTCTGACTGGACCCGGAGCCGATGGAGACGGTGTCCTGCCCCGCCCCGCCCAGCGCCTGCTCCACCGCCTGGTTGATGGAGCGGAGCCACTTGGCCTGGGAACGGATATAGCACAGTTTTTAAAGGAGTGGTACAGGTTATATGGAGAATGGAGACACTTCGAAATCATTTTACAATAACCAAAGGAGAGAGTCTGTAAATCAGTAGCTTTAAAGGACTCACCTTCTCCGTGGGAGAGGACGCGAGCAGGGCAAACGTCTCCTCTGGTGTGATCAACTTTAACCCATACCTAGAGACACACACACACACACACACACACACACACACACACACACACACACACACACACACACACACACACACACACACACACACACACACACACACACACACACACACACACACACACACACACACACACACACACACACACACACACACACACACACACACACACACACACACACACACACACACACACACACACACACACACACACACACACACACACACACTTTAAGATCTGGTATTCCTGATGGTATTTGTCAATACAACACAAAAAAACAATAATCTATTAAATCAGACTCACGGGCTGCTGTTCTCCTCTGGGATGGGCTCCACCCACAGTGTGGCCAAGGGGAAGACATGATGGGTGGAGAACTGGAGGAGGAACAGGCGTGGAGAATGAGGAAAGAGGGGAGAAGTAGGTGTTAAGAAAGAGAAATAAACATCATTAATGGTACCACATTGAAAGACATACATGTAAAAGGTGTGTATTGACCTTACACACAAGCGAGCAGTTAACTACAGCCTTCTCCATAAGCATGTCATAATTGAGAGGAAAACATGTCTAAGGAAATTGAATGAAATATATTTAAATGTAGCAAATGAAATACCTCTTCTACCTAAAGAACATTTACCAGAAATAACATAAAATGAATAATAGTTAGTATTTCATTTGTATACTTTGGAGACCAAGGGAAGACAGATTTAACGGGGAAGAAAAAAGTATTTAGAATGAAAAGAAAAGTAAAAAGTACTATGAACAAAAAGTAAGGAATTAATGTCATACAATAAATAATAAAAAAAACACCTAATTATACTTTTGGAGAATAACATCATATATTTGAAGCATCCTGTTTAAGATGAACCTAAGTGATGTCAGGGCCATGCAAGACAACATGTGCAGTATTATGCATTCATGCAACTCTTTCACTGCAACGCCATCACAACACATCACAGCCACTTCTTGCTCAGCTTCAACTTTACAACCTGCTTCAGGAATTTGAAGTTAACATTTTGGTTTTCACCTTCAGAGGATTTCCTTTTTACAGACGTTCCTTTAGTCACACAATGAGTCACACAGTCAAAAGGTATTGGGACAACCACAGGAGGGGAAGACAAAGAGGGGGGATGCAAAGGGGACGAGAGAAACAGGGAGAAGAGGGAAGGAAAGTGCTTTGGAGAAATGAACCAGTAGCTGAAGGTCAAGCGTTATATAACAGCAGTAAAACAGGAATGTAGTTTAAGATTCCAGGCTGGATTGGTAGCAATGAGGAAACAGAATGTATGAGAATACGACTAAATGCTTTTGTTCATTTGTCCATGCAGGTGGAGAGCAGACGGAGGAGGAAGGTGGGGATAGGGCTGCGTATCAGCGGACATTTTGAATCAGCACTCTGGTTGTTATCATATGGCATGAGAGCACTGGATTCAGGGTATCCTTTACAATTATTATTCCTGAAACAATGTGACAACGTTTCTCAATTTGTAAGTTATTTCATTTGATGGATAAGCCAGAAAACAAACAACTTCATGTTCTAAATATAGATTTTCCAGAGTATGTAATATAACATCAGTTAATGTATGGACATTCAAAGTAAACTGGGGGATACACATAAAGTTTCAAACATCTATCTAACAACACTTGTGTCCAATTATTTAAACAAAGAGATGTGTTTTAGCGATGGTTCATATATTTGGTGCCAAATTAACGCTCAGATGTTTTATGTGTGTGTGTTTGTCATGTGTTTTAGGGCTCCTATGACACAGAGCCCTGAGCCCTTCACACACACACAGAAGAAAAGGGTACAGAGGGGGGGGGGGGGGGGGGGGGGTAAAGATTGCTGAGCTGACGTTTGCTTCTGGCTGCATACTTACGAGATTTTTACAAGGTGACACGCCCTGACAGCACGGAGGCAAGCACACACAAACGCTTAAAACACACCGAGTTACAGAGCCCAAAGGTGACGGCTTCAAACAGGTCAAAGGACATGATGGAGAGTGTGTGTGTGTGTGTGTGTGTGTGTGTGTGTGTGTGTGTGTGTGTGTGTGTGTGTGTGTGTGTGTGTGTGTGTGTGTGTGTGTGTGTGTGTGTGTGTGTGTGTGTGGAGCTCACCTGCGCGTGGACCAGAGCGTCGTTGAAGACGATGAACCAGTTGACGGAGAATCTGCCGGCATTCTGCAGCGTCAGCGCTTTGTTGCTGCTCTCGCAGATGAGCCGGCGATTGGGCCTCCTCAGAGAGTCCTGTCGGGGAAAGAGCGTTCAGCAAAGCGTGACATCACGTGACCCCTCCAGGACTCATTGTGAAGGACACACACACACACTGGGAGTTTACCGTCATTTTGCCGGGGAAGGTCTTCCAGAAGTGGAAGGTGTATTCGGCGTCCTTTCTCTTCCTCTTCAGTTTAAGAGCTAAGGCTTCGAATTTGGAGCAGCTGTCCTGCAGCCTCTGGTAGTCATCAGAGGTCTGAACGAACACACAGAAATATTCAATGTAGAATGTGCTAAAAAGAGGCAGATTCTGGTGATTCTACTGATAGAAATATACGCACATTTACAAAGACTTGAGCCCAAAATCTCAACATTTTGAAAGCATTGAAGATGAATTATTATAAATTCTTCCCAACTCATTTTTTAGAATAATCTAGAGAGCTTGTTGTGAGTTGGATGTGTACTAGGAACTATTTTCTTTCTACCAAACTAGTAGCATGGATTAAAAAGTAGCACTATATGTAAGAGAAACAATTGATGCAATTATGATTTTGGGGTGAACTGTCCCTTTAAATGTAGGAAAGAAAAACATTAATGCTTGCAAAATAATCTTCAAATGAAAAACAGAAAGTATACAACCACATGTGTGTATCTTCCATCAGAGGTCAATTATAGTCAAATAACATTTCAAACATTACAGGCATACCAACAGAAGTACAGCATGCTTGTGTTTGTCTGACCCACCACTTCAAAGCAGGTTGCCAGTTTGAGCAGCAGGCGGCCGTACTCGTGCATGTGGCGAGTCGGGAGGTAGAAGAGCGCCCCCAGCAGGTCGGCCACGGTGGGGGTCTCCTCGCTGCACTCAGACAGCTTCTTCAGCAGCTCGGGACTCTTCCCAAAGAAGTCTCTGCAGAGGAAATCAGCAAGAGTTCATCATGTGATTTACTCAGTCATACTGTCATATTGTGTGCGTGTGCGTGTGCGTGTGTGTGTGTGTGTGTGTGTGTACTCACATTGAGGGTTTGGTCAGGGTCTGGAAACCCCCCATCACTTGCAAGTTGCCCACAGCGCTACAGTACCTTTCATTTGAGAGGCAATATTACTTTTAAAATAACTTTTTAACTGTTTACAAAGTGCTTCACAAAGATATGAAATATGAAAACTAACATGTCATGAATAAAGCAATGAATAAAAAAAGCCTAGGTTAGAAAAAGGAAAGCTTTTAAAATATAGTAAATTAAATTAAAGTACATCAGGGAAGGCTCTTTGAAACACGTATGTTTTAGAAAGGCACTAATATGTTGTTTTTGAACGTTACATATTCTACTGTACACATACTATTGATTTATAGCACTTGAATGTGTTCATATGCAGCAGAAAGAACAAGAAAAGCCCTAAAAAGGTGTTCTTTTTGCTTCAAATGTCTCTATTTTTGAAAGCTTACTCGCTGTAAGAGTCGAGGAAGATGTCGGCGTGTTCGAGGACGAGGAGGCTCTTGACGTCACGGACGCGCCGCAGGTTCCCGGTGAGGCTGGCGGCGTGCTGTCCGGTCAGGTGACACAGGAGGCTGAACCTACCCGCCACCGTCTGCAGCAGCCCGAGGACCACCGGGCCCAGGGCCGAGCTCAGGGACTCTGGAGGAAAGACAGGCAAGGAAATATATTTACCCAAAGAGATTGAGAAATATGCTTTGAGGCCTTTTTTCTGTGTTGTCTAGTACCTAGCTCCAGCAGGGGGCGTATTATCTGCGTCTTGATGTTGCTCAGCTTGCAGTAGAACTTCCTCTCGGCGGCGGCGAGCTCGTGGAGGCTGGCGATGAAGCCCATCACGTTCCTGTCCAGCAGCACCACGCAGCGCTGGCCGCCGGCAAACACGTTGCTCACATAGCCGAGCTGCAAACACCAGAGAGACACTTTTACATGGAGCGATTGTTTGTTTTGCATTTATTCTTTTTAAAGTCCAGTAACTTTGTGCTTACGTCAATGCAGAAAGGGAGCAGTACAGGCTGCCGGGTGTAGCCCCCCGCCCTCTGCTCCTCCCCCCCCCCCTCCTCCTCCTCCTCCTGTTGACCCTGCTCCTTGGCGTGGCTCTCCTCCGCCCCCTCCTTCACCTGCTGCCCACTGTAGTAGATGATTGGCCGGTAGCAATCTCCGTCTGCGAGCAGCAGGGTGTGTTTCTCTCCGGCGCTCACGTCCCAGACCCGGATCCCCTCTGATAGCTGTGGGGGGGGGGGGGGGGGGATTAAAGTGTGTGCATTTATCTGTGTCTGTATGTGTGTTCGTAATGGAGAGGAAGTTTGTTTCTGACCTTTGCGAGCCGGGGGACGGTGCTGGGTGACTCCGTGTGTCCCAGCTGACCAGAAGTGTTACTTCCCCAGGAAAACACCTTAAAGATTTGGCAAGAATGAAGCACACTTTATTTTTATCCTGAGGTGAGTCAGTTCAAAGTGTTTAAAGGTTAACTACAAGCTGAAAATAAGAAGGAGGAATAAGTGTGGACTGTAGAAAAAAAACCCGCAAAAACCAACCATGAAATGATCGAAATGATTTAAAACAGGATTAAAAGATATAATAACACAAAATATAATAAAAATAATGAGAAAAATAAGTAATTAATTATTTTTAAATTGTAAAATATTTTTAAGAAATACGCCATGAATACAAATAATAAAACAATAGGAAATCATATTTCTTTCAAATAATTAATATTGAAAGACCTTCAGCAAATCTCAGATATACACATGGATTAAAGAAAATATATAAAATCAATTATGATCAATACGTTTTCAAAGGAAAAAATTGTTCTTCAATTATTTGTATTTTTTTTAAATCGAGGTCCCTGGCTCACCTGAGACTGAGCAGTGAGAGCGAGGGAATGGTGAGCGCCGGCCTCCACCCGCACCACCTCCTTACTGTTCAGACTCTTGATGCACAGAGGCTGTAACCTACACACACACACACACACACACACACACACACACACACACACACACACACACACACACACACACACACACACACACACACACACACACACACACACACACACACACACACACACACACACACACACACACACACACACACACACACACACACACACACACACACACACACACACACACACACACACACAACAATGAAAACTGTGTAATATTGTAATATATGTTCTCATATATATTTAAGAAGCAATATAAGACAAGCTTTATATTCCATTGTACTTTTGCTGAGGGCCAATTCAAAATGGACAACGAGCTGCAGTTTGGACACCCCTGATATCGGGCAATAATGTTTTGCAGTGACAAGAGACTTCCTCCAACCTGGCCAGATTGTCTCCATGCCCCAGCTGTCCGTCCTCGCCCTGACCCCAGCTCCACACCTCCGTCTGCAGGGTGGGGAACACCTCCTGGGCCTCAGGGAACGCCCCCCCCAGAGGGGTGAGGTCCACTGCACGCATCCTGGGGCGTCCGGCTCTCCTCAGCAGCCGCGGGGACACTGTGAGTGCACAGTAATGAATTACATGCAGTTTATTACAAACATTTCAACTCAACAGTTGTCTTTGTTTTTGATGAACAGGAATGGAATTGGGAAAGTTACTAAAGTTGTAAATGTAGTGAAGTAAAAAGTACAATATATGCATCTGAGAAACAGAGAATTTGAAGTTTAAAAGGAGCATAAAAGAGAAACACTCTCCGATTGAATGTAAAATATGATGATGATAGAAACTTCACTGGATTCAGGTGCAAAGTTCAGAAGAAATCAATATGTGTGTTCAAAACCAAAACATAGCTGCACAGAAGCATCAGTGACGCTCAGTGAACGAGGTCACACCAAAGGTCAAACAGCAGACACACAGTGAGAGGCAGCCTGCAGAACAAACACTGATGTATGATTGAAACTACACTGGAGGCACGGAAAAGTGTCTGCTAATACTTTGAACCAGAATATATGCATATAAGCGTTTATCCAGGATGTCAGTTAATTCCTGGATGTGAGGATTTTGATTGCCATGTTTTAAAGTTTTTTTTTTACTAAAAAGTCTTCAGGATTTGTCCAAAGATTTCCTCATTACATTTGATGTTTTAGCCTTAAAGGTCCCATGTCATGGCCATTTCTACTGATCATGATTCCATTGTTGAGGTCTACTAGAATAGATTTATATTGTTCAATGTTCCAAACTCACATTGGTTTCTCATACAGCATCTCTGTATAGCGTGTGTATTCACTCTCTGTCCTAAACGGCTTGATGGAGCTCCTGCCCCCCCCCCCCCCCCTCCCTGTGAGTCCACTATGCTCTGATTGGTCAGCTCGCCCACTCTGTTCTGATGAGTCCACCACCGTTACAGCGGAACATCAGTGACTATGTGTTACAATGGCGTTTGTTAGCAACCAGGAAATGACACAAGTAATGACAAACAGATGAGAATGCTGCGTGGGGTCTGGGTGCCGTGTTGGCGGGACGTTGCAGGAACGAAGTCCATCCTTTTATTTATTTTCCATACCTGCTTGTGCTTCTAAGGGGTCGCAGACAAACTTTTCCCATAATGCACCTATTCTCTCTTCTAATCACCCAAACACTTTCATTCTGCTCCTTTAAATCTGCTTGATCATTGAATCAATGATCCCACAAAGGAGACCATTCAGACCCCCGCTGAGTCTGGACTCACAACGAGACGCAGGACACAAAGATTAAGTCCTGGGTCAAAACTTTGCACCTGTGTTGGAGCACCGTAAATATAGCATTTTGTCAATTTAGCCCTCACATGAGTTAATCAACATTCATAAATAATCATTAGCCTCACGAAAGACAGATTCTTTGAGCAGGGACTAGAGGCCGAGGTATTTGTGAACACTATCACTACAAGTGAAATTGAAATAAGCAGTAAACTAGATTTTTGTAAACTGAAATACTAAAATTAATTGTATTTATTAAAACAACTAACATAAACAAAACCCAGTTACAAATGAATAAAGCCATTGTTTTTAACCCTTTAAAAGTGTTTCACTGTAATCATGACTGCAGGAAAAATATATAAAGAATGAAACTTAACTACAAATCAAATCTGAAACTAAACCAGAACAAAAAGTGAAAGGAAACCTTTCTGAAAAACTGAAACTCAACTAAACATACAAAAAGTGAAACTAAATAAGAACTACATTAACCAGAAACCAAACGACGAACCCTATCAATCACATTCAAAAAAGATCACACACACACACACACACACACACACACACACACACACACACACACACACACACACACACACACACACACACACACACACACACACACACACACACACACACACACACACACACACACACACACACACACACACACACACACACACACACACACACACACACACACACACACACACACACACACACACACACACACACACACACACACACACACACACACACACACACACACACACACACACACACACACACACACACACACACACACACACACACACAGTACTTACGCAGCAGGGTATAGGAGTTGGATAAGACGTGAACAGCGTATCTACCCTGAGAGAGGAGTCCCGGCAGAGAGAGGCGGCGCCGCAGACCCTCCGCCTCCTCCTCGCGGATGTCCCCGGTGCTGGAGCTCTTCTTGGCCTGGGTGGAGTCTTCGAGGCGGACGCGCTCCGCGGTGGTGTCGCCCACCAAGACCCCCGTTATCCCTGCGGGGACGCCGGACCTCGCCACTCCTGAGGGGAGGTAGGTCATCATCTTCTTCAGCGACAGGGCCTCGTAGGTGGAGGCGACCCGCTCCCCCACTGCGGAGGCGCAGGAGGCCACCAGGCTGTTGAGGGCGGAGCTGGAGGAGGTCAGAGCCCCTGCTGAGGGCTGGAAGACAGACACAGAGCAAATGGTAATATAAGAGATTCACAATTATTGATTAAGCTTTTATTGATGTTCTTTTTTCCCTACAGTCTAACTCTCCTCCAGCTGTTACCTTGGTGACCGGCTCGGCCTCCGTCAGCTTCTTCAGGTATTCTTTGACGGCCTGCTCATCTGGATACGGTGAACTCTTGACCCCCGAAACACTTCCTTCTTTAGATTCAGCCGAGGAGTCAGAGCCTGAGGCTGGGGGTCCTCCATTTCCGAGCGCTGACTCCTGTCCTTTCTCTGAGTCCTGAGAGGGGTCAGAGAAGGGGTCCGGGGAGGGGGAGGTGTGTGAGGGGAGGGAGGGCTCTGTTTTGAGCCCTTGTGTAAGAGCAGGGTCCTCGTCCTCCGTCAGCTCCACCCCGAGGGGGCAGTAGTGCCCGTCAGAGATGATGACGTGGTCCTCCTTGTCCGTCATGGTGTACAGCAGCTGGTGGCACTGTCTGCATTTGTCCACGGGGGGCCGGTGGAGGTCCTGGGGACCCAGGCAGCGCACCAGAGCCAGGCTGTGTGAGGCCCCGCAGGCCACCTGTAACACACACCTCCCCGCAAAGTGCTCCACCTTCTGGGGTTTCCAGACGGGAAAGACGGAGACGTTGAGGCCCAGCTGAGAGCCGCTGCCCCAGGCCCACACCTCCCGCTGCGCCGACAGAGCCAGGGTGTGTCCCCCGCCGCAGGCCAGCTCCAGTACTGGGACCGTCAGCGGGGGGGCGTTGTCGGAGTCCAGCAGAGCGACCGGAGTCGGGTTGGGGACGCTGCTGAGGCCCGACAGGCCGCACTGTCCCGAGCTGTTGTCCCCCCACATGTGGACCCCCCCGTCCTCCGTCACCGCCCCGCTGTGGAAGCTTCCGGCTGCGATGCTGACCACCCGCTGCCCGCTGAGCGCCCCCTCCAGGGTGGGCTTCGACGGCTCCGACACCTGACTCTGCTTCCATGGTAACTCCCCAAAACTGTACACCTGCCCTCCTGAATTTGGAGCAACAACAACAATAAAATCAAAAGATGATAAAGGAGGTTTTCTTAGGAAACGTTTTAGAAAGCAGATATTTAGAGGAAGCTGTTATGTCATGAACATCGTCCTGGATCCTATATTATATTCATTTGTATAACACTGTTGTTAATATTTAGACAAATTAGACAAATGTGTATACGACTTTGTTAGCAATTTGAAAAAAGTACATTTAAATACCAGTCCAAAGAATAAGGATTTATCTTAACTAATAGAGCCAAAAACATTTGAAAGACATGTCAATGCAACTACTCTAAAAAACGTTACCTTCAACCAGCAGAACGCCATGCCGTGTTCCCAGGGCGACCTGAAGGACCGGCCCAGGGAGGAGCAGCCTTTCTGGGGTGACACTGCAGGAGTAGCCCTTCCAGGTATGGAGCAGGCCTCGCTCTCCACCACCGTCATCCTCGGAGCTGAGAGAGACAACATCAACAAAATAAAATAAAAGCCTTTATGGTCATTGAATAGGATACAAAAAAAATAGTAGTGTACTCCTGATCAGTGCGGGGCATATAAAAGTCCAGAATACCGCAAAAGCAAAGAAACAAACCCAGACGCAGAGTACAAATAATGTAATATTGCAATATAAGAAGAGTAAACTATTGCACTTCAGAAAATGTACTTTTTGCACTAGCATAGACATACTAAATAGGCAGTATAACATGTACTTTTACACCATGAAAAGTAGAGTTGGAATCACTCATTGGAAAATATAGCGTGTCAACCAGATTTGTAATGAACCATCAGGTGCCAAAATGATGGAGGATCCTCCCAAACTATTTGCTCATCTTTTGGAAACTGTATGAAAGGTACCCCTAAGGGCTGCTAACAGAAATGAAATGAGAACATAATGTCCTTCCTTCAGCAAACCAGACAGCAAATACAGTATTGGGTCAGACACGAGTGAAAGTACATAAAGCAGAACTCAGTCCCCTCTCCTGTGCAGCATCTGAACAACTGATGTGTTGTGGGGGAAAGCAGAAGTGTGCTCCTGTAGGCGGCATCACATGTGGGTCACACCAAGCCTGCCAGCAACAACATGTGTCGAGCAGAATAATCCTCTCTTAGAGCCACAGACATACCTCTTCCTCTCCATCAGGGGGTTTATGTCTCCATTTTTGACGCTGCTGCTGTCGAACAAAACACACACCATTAGCGGGAAACCGTCATGCTAGCTTTAACGTTGCTGTCAGTGCATTAAAAAGTCAGTTTTCCTTTCCTTTTGAAGGAAAAAACAACAACAAAATGAGTCCAAATGAAAGCAGTAACGGTTTCCTTTTCAAGTGTTTTAAAATACTTGTACATGCTTCATTTACTCCCAAATTATAACATCCATTTTTTGCTACCTGTGGCAGGTGTCACCATCTGTCACTAGCTGTTGTTAGCTAGATAACTGTCAATCCTGCTAGCTAAATATAAGCTAATCAGCTTTGCTAACTAGCCAAACCTCTAGCTAACCACAGGTGTATTTTTTTCATATAAAACGTCCTCTTTCTTACCAGCTGCCTTCACACAGCTCTCCTTTATGTGCTCGGTCGGACAGGAGAGAAAAACACACGTCTGTTATTAAGTTGTTTAGCAGCTAAACGCCGCTGCTTGTTGTTCATCTCTGTAATGTTGACACTGCCAAAGATCGTCTGTAAACAGAAAATCTCGCTCACAAGGGTCGTTCTTTCGCTTTCAAGCTATTACAGCCGTACACCAAAACAGCAGCAGAGTGAGACCTCTCTATATTTAGCTACTCTTGGATTTTTTTTTTCTCTCTGGCTTTGAATTTAGCTGGAGTTGCTCGCTGACCCCACCTGGTGGCGGAAACCGTGCAGCACAATCACAAACTTTTATACACGGAACAAATCTAACAATATGAAAGTAAAAAGTGTTTTATGTATTTTATGAGTTTATTTCCTTTTTAAAAGCACTTATATTAGTGGAAAATAACAATAAAAAATTGTATTGTATATTAGAAATTGATTTGATTGTATGTATTTAGTTGTAGGCCTATGTCATTTTTATATTTTTCAGTTTTAGATTAGTTAATTGAATTTCTCTGTATGCACCTGATCGTATTAGTCCATTATGAATATTTTTCAAAGCCACCACAGTGAAGTAGCCCAGCCCCAGAAAAAGTAAACGTGATTTGATCTCACGCTGATGACTGCTAGCCTATAATTATAATGTATACTGGGAGGGTGTCTAATCCAGCAGTATGAAAACGCGAACCGGGACTGCATGAGATGGACAATGGTAGAAAAAACGCGGAATACCTTAAGGACAAACTGAGCTTTGATTTTAAATAATTGGAGTTTATTTATATTGATTCAAATGGAGCTGAAAATACATTTCACCCGGACTTTAGCGCTATTCCTCCTCTGGATCGGCATCATCTCCGGTGAGTGGGATGGACTAATGTCCGCAGATTAAATTATAACATTTGAATTGAGATGCATCAGCATTGGTTTTTTATTTTAAAAAACGGTTTTAATGTTAATGTGGCAGGGTGGTGCGTTTGAGTGTTAATATTATACTAAATAGGATCTTTTAACACAACACAAGAAATCAGGACACAGGTTCTTTAACTTAAGGGCAGAGACGTGTTTCGAAATAAAGTCATTTGTATTTTAATGCACTCAAAAGAAAATGAAACTCAGGAAATGTTGCTATAAGATAAACTCGTTGGTTAGAAAAACAAGAATTATTCAGTTTAAAATTATCTTTATTTTAGCAAGTGTTAAAAATGTGTACCTAAAATGTAACACTAAAAGTCTATATAAGCAAATCTAAAGCTGCATTCAGGAGCTCTACTCACTACATTAATAGCAAGACTATAGCCCACTGTGGTATGAAAACACGTTTATGAAATGTACTCAGTCAGGAATATATATATATTTAACATTTCCAAGTACTTTTAACAATCTAATCGTCATACTTCAGCAGTATTATTCTAAAAAGGGTGTATCAAGTCAAATATGTCTAATGTTCACTGTCATGTATTCTTTGAGTGATTTTTAAAGACTTCCCAAAATATATGTTTTTATAATTCTTCATAGTATTTGTACGGTACAATATGGGCAGTTTTAAAACCCTGAAGGTAACAAAAACATACAATTGTAATATTGTTGTAGTATCCATCATTTTATTACAGCAATATACATGAAACCAAAACAACAAACAAAGACAAAATATTTAAATAAATGAACCAGATATTCTGCAGAAACTTGAAGCATGCATTCAGAATACAAAAATAATAATGTTTATAGTACATAATATCAAAGACGCCTCTACATTCAGACCTATCATCAAGACAAGTGAAGGAGCAATATGATACAGCTGGAGAATTGAATAAGTTATTAGATATAACAAATACAATATGGAGTTTGTGTGCAGTGATACGTTTTTGGACAAAGTCATGTTTTTCGTCCACCTGAAACATAATTTTCTCGGGTATAAATAGGCAATATATTCACAAACACTGGCATTACACACATTTGCACAGTTTGTGTTTTTTGCACAATCTAATCCTAAATAGCTTTCCGGTGATGCCAGATCTCGCCTGCCAGAGAGGAGGCAGAGAGATTGCTGAAAAGAGGATTTTAAAATTCATTTAACCTGCATGACAAATCAAATTAACACGGACACAAAAGGTTGAACACTTGGACTCAGAGAGGTTTATTTCAAGCATGAAATTATGAATCTGATGAGTGATGGCTGCTGGGAAACTTGGCTCAGTGTTGATCCCTGTTAACTTCAATTATCTCTTAGTGATAGAGATATGCTGTGTGGCATAAAATTAAATCGAAGTGCAGTGGATCGCAGTTTGACCCTGGGACATTTTATGAACAGTAAAGATACGGTAATTGCTTTTTCCCTGGAGAATAGACACTGATACTAATTTGTTCAACTGTAAATGCTTTGGTTGAGCATGAAGGGGAATGAAGGAAATAACTCTTTAAACCTTGGGGGACAGGAAGGTGACGAGATGAATCAGAAACACCAGTTAAAACTAACAAAATTAGCATGAGGGAGAATAGAAATGCAAGTTGGAGTTAAAATACTCTGTCAAATGTATAAAATAAAAAGAGTAAAAATACATTAGATACTCAAATTCGTGTTTTACAGTACAATATGTGGACAAGACAGAGATCACTAATGGCAATAATATTGTTTATCGCAATTATATCTGGGAGAATATATCGTCCCACCAGGCTTGTGGAGTAACGGATTATACAGTATGTAAAGGGATATGTAATCAGCATACCAAAGAAAGTAACTGACCCTAACCGTTACAGATACAGTACATACAAAAAAAAGATGTAATCAGATTACTGTTACTATTTAGAAACACGTTTCAAAACGAAACGGGAAAACTAAGACAGATCTTGAGATGACAAAATAAAACACAGACAGATCGTGACAGTAGGTGCACACCTGATTAATTAAAACAAAAATAATGTTTGCTTTTTATACATTAAACTAAAACACTTTTTGTAAGCTCTACCATTCTATAGGTCTATATAGTATAACGACTGAAAGGTTGACTTTAATTAGTATGTCAACAGATTTCACATAACTGTATCAGGTTAGATGAAAGCAATAATATTAAGTTGAACCTATTCATATTATTGCTTTCAACTAACCTAATACAGTTATGTGAAACCCGTCGACATTTGGTCCTCTTAAATATCTTGGTATCTTCTTTTCTAAGGTCACATTGTTCTGTTGTCTGGCATAACACACTTCAGTAAAAAACATCTTGTTGATATCTCTTTCTGTTCTGCATTGTGTCTGTTGTCGAGGTTATCCAAAAGTAACAGAAAGTAATCAGGTTACATTACTTTTAGATTGTGATACTTAGCTAAGGTTAATGATTACATTGTGTACAGGTAACTAGTAATTGTAACAGATTACATTCTCTCCTCAGGTCAGACTGAAGACTTGACACGTCTCCACACGGAGGACGCTCTCTTCAGGAGTCTGTTCGGACGATACAGCAAGTGGACGCGTCCGGCACGGAACATCTCAGACGTGGTCATCGTGAAGTTCGGCCTCTCCATCGCACAGCTGATCGACGTGGTGGGAACACATATCTGTAGATTACAAACTGATTTGATTATAAAGAATGAATCCTCACCAATTCCACATTTTGTGTCACTGTTTGGCTCCAAAACAGGATGAGAAAAATCAGATGATGACGACCAACGTGTGGCTGAAACAGGTATGAAAGAAGGGATAAGATATTTTATTACTAAAAACAGTAATACCACATAATGTTACAGGTAAATGTCATTATTACTTTTTTTTACTTACGGTGAGTAAAAGTATCAATATACGTACCCAAACTAAGAGTAAGTAACAATGCTTGTTTTGGATTAAAATACATTATATCACTGGATTTTAATGCATTAATGTCTTCATTATTATATATCAGGAGCTTCTAAAAGATAGAGCTTAATTAGATGTATTTTTTTACTGCCAAGTTTCTTAATCCATCCTAGTTCATTGAACCTGCAAAGTAACTTATGTTGTCAAATAACTGTAGACTACGATATTTGCTTCCATTGTAGTGTACAATAAGTCAAGAAAATACTTCAAAATGTACTTTCCATCACTGAGTTGAAGCTATAAGCACCTGACCAACGATCACACACATGTGAGTTCTCGATAGCTGATTAACGAGTCAATCTTTTGAACTGATATTCATTACTTTAGTATGAAATCTATATCACTAAAAGTGTTTTTCTTTGTCGTAAAATGTGTGTATTTTTTGGCAGGAATGGACTGACTATAAGCTGCAGTGGAATCCGTCTGACTTCGACAACGTGACGTCCATCAGAGTCCCGTCTGAGCTCATCTGGGTGCCAGATATTGTGCTGTACAACAAGTAAAAAAGTTCACACATTCAACACCACAAATCATCCTTGTTTATGAACTCAGATAATACAAAAGAATACAAAACAAGTAAACCATTAATAAACAAAAACTAAATATACTGGACAGACTGAACTCAGAAAATCGTACAGTAGTTAAAAGACAATGACACACGCACTTCGACAGTTACATTTGGGTGAGGTAGTTTTGTGTAAAAAGTTACTAAACTTTAAATACACACTAAAGTACGAGGAAGTCTTGTTTCTAAGTATTTTTCGACCCCTAAAAAGCTGTTAATTATCATTTTCCGGATATAAACTTAAACATAAATCCATCTCAGGACTGTTAAACAGGCTCCACTTTGACTGTCTGTAGGTGGAGATGAAATTATCTGTAGTGATGAATTACCCGCTTGATCCATAACAACGTCCTCATCTGCTGAAGAGCGTATGAGGAGGGGAGGTCACCTATGCGGCATTTCTGCATTTCAATTCGGAATACATGCAAATGATCCTGTTGAATAAATGACCAGGATTCTACTGCCTCTGCGCAGCGATGTTGCATCACACAGTTTCAGTCTGGTTTCCTTTCCCCAGAGGAAGTATTAATCCTTAAATGTGTCTGGATGGAGCGGAAATGTTCTCCTCCTTCAGCGTTTGTGTAAATGAGCTTGCATTATGAATACAGAGCATTAGCATTCAGTGATCAATTATTAAAAGGGGAATAGCTTGAGGTTTATAAATTCACCTTTAGAGTTTGAGACTCGAACAAAAAACATCTAGAAAACCTCCTTTTTAGGCCGATAATGCCTCAATATTTGTGTCAGATTTCTGTATTTTGTTTTCCAGTGCAGATGGAGAGTTTGCAGTCACCCACATGACGAAGGCCCATCTCTTTCACACCGGTCTGGTCCGCTGGGTGCCCCCGGCCATCTACAAGTCCTCCTGCTCCATCGATGTCACCTTCTTCCCCTTCGACCAGCAGAGCTGCAAGATGAAGTTCGGCTCCTGGACGTACGACCGCGCAAAGATCGACCTGGAGCCCTTCGAGAACACCGTGGATCTGAAGGTGTTTTTTTCACATTTGGTTATTTAGCCACAACTGGCCCCTCTGTGCTCTGTGATTCCTCTTATCTGTGGATCTGCAGAAGCTAAATACTGGCTGCAGGCTACTTTTTTAATGAACAGCTAAGTTTGCATAGTGTGTGTTGCTGTTGCATTGCGATTGCAGCACTAATGAAAAAAACGAAATGCATGAATCAGATTTCAAAAGAGGAAACACCTAATCCTGGAGGGGCTCCTCAGGTTTCTGAATAGTGGGAATTTCAAAGCTTAAATGTAAGTTTTTAGCTACATGCTAACTTATAACTTTACTTATAGCTTTTCAGTTTCACATTTCCATTCCTCCCCAACTCAAAAACAACCCTTTGGTCTATTATGACGTAATTTGATATGAATGTATTGCAGTGAAATTTGGTAACGATATTTTCGAGGTTCCTATAAGATGAACTGTACGGACTTTTAGCGCCACCATAAGCTTCACCTTTGACATTTCTTTGTAAATATCACAGTAAAAATTGGAGGAAAGCTGGTACAAACAATAATGTTTCTCCCAAAATTAATTGTAATAGCTTTTCAATCTTAACTGCTCACAAAAGCTTTTATGCAAATCACTGATTTCCATGTAAACTTTAGCACTTAAAGGTCCCCTATTATACTGTTTTTCCTCAATATATTATAGGTCTCAGATATATACAAAACATGTCTCTGAAGTGTTTGGCTCCAAATACCAAAAAGATCATTGTATCTCTCTACACAGAGGGGAGGGGACACATGTTGATGTAAAGACATGAAAAAGTGGATTTTATAATAGGTGACATAAAAGACATAATATAATTCTAGGATTACTGGGAGAGCGGAGAGTGGGCGATAGTCAACGCCGTGGGTACCTACAACACCAAGAAATACGACTGCTGCCACGAGATCTACCCCGACATCACGTACTACTTCATCATCCGCCGCCTGCCGCTCTTCTACACCGTCAACCTCATCATCCCCTGCCTGCTGATCTCCTGCCTCACGGTGCTAGTCTTCTACCTGCCGTCCGACTGCGGCGAGAAGATCACGCTGTGCATCTCCGTGCTGCTGTCGCTCACCGTCTTCCTGCTGCTCATCACCGAGATCATCCCCTCCACCTCGCTGGTCATCCCGCTCATCGGCGAGTACCTGCTCTTCACCATGATCTTCGTCACGCTGTCCATCGTCATCACCGTGTTCGTGCTCAACGTGCAACACCGCTCCTCGGCCACGCACACCATGCCGCGCTGGGTGAAGAGGATCTTCCTGTCGGCGGTGCCTGGCTGGTTGTGCATGAAGCGACCACCAAGGCCTGCCAGGTGAGAGAGAGATCAGACGGCGGCCATTTTGTTTGGTAAAAAGTTCATATATGCAGGTTCAAATCCTTCACTGTTAACATCTAATAACCTTTTGAAGGACTGAGTAGTCCAGATCTGTCTCTTACTCTGGTCCAGTATATATATATATATATATATATATATATATTAATGCTGTCAAAATTATCGCGTTAACGGCGGTAATTACATTTTTGAATTAATTGCGTTAAAGTATTTAACGCATTTAACGCATGTGCAGAATGGCCCGACCCATACATCCCACGAGTGGCAGCGCCAGGGTATGGCTGGGGTAGGCTACACCAATACCAAGAAATGGCTTAGCCCCACCATGAAAAATCATGTTAAAGTAAGCTAAATAAAGTCCGCCAACTCTCGCCAAGAATTGCACAGACAGCAGTTAGTAAGATTTATTTCAGTAGCCACTTGTCTGGAAATACCGAAGACCAGAAACGGTTTTGAAAACGTATGTCACGTAGTGATCGTCTCAATAGAACATCTTTGATAATGTCTTCTGGCAAATCAGAATCAAGATAACGGCGTGGTGTTGTTGCTGGAAGTCCTGACGCGGAGAATACTTTTGCTGTAGTACAGGGGTGCACATAGCTGGTACGCAGGTTATGTGCGTAATCTGAAATGACTAGAATAATAACGCTTTATTTATATAGCAGTTTTCATACATCATGTGCAGCTCTAAGTGCTTTACAAAATGGCGACAAATTCCCCTCTGATCAGATGTTAAAACCTTTACGGATACATGCGTCAAAATATAACATTTTAAGAGGTTAAGAGGCACAATGAGGTAAAAGGTATGATAATAAAAATATAATACAATCAAATAAATAATTCTCTCAGAAAAATAAGACACAAGTGAATAGATGCAACAATATAAAACCCTATAAAATGAATGATTAACAGGTTGCATTGTGGGAATTGTTTGCAAGTAGTAATGGACAGAAAATACTAGTTCACGTCAGAATACAATTTTGAATTTCTTAAAATATAATTTCTGTCTACAAAAGAAGCTAGATATGAAATGGCACCTTTATTGTATGATTCATTGAAAAATCTCACGCAATACCAGTTTAAGGAGGTATTTCATTTTGAAATGTGAACGTTTGGGAGACATAAAAGTGGAACAATTTAATGAATGGCTGGCTGTTACATATATTAAAGGATTAAACGTTTATATTTGTTGGACTGGCTTGAACGTGTTGTTTTTAAAGTCACTGAGGATTAAGAAATTATAAAAACTGTTTATTTGTGTACGTTTAGTATGAATAAATGTATGTATTCTGTAAAATAGACTTTTGCTCATTACATGGTAAAAGCTTGACAAATCATACAGACAGTAGTGAAGTGGTTTTGCCACATTATTTAACCTCGTTCCTGGTTTAACCTGCATTAACTGGCCACTGGAGAGCAGCAGAAACAAACTGTGATGGTGAAAAGTTGTTGAAACAACTCAAACGATTGATTACAGCAGCTTAAAGTAATAACTGTGCCACTTTTACAGTATTTTAATCAGCCAAAGCATCACTTTTGAAGTAAAAAATGCTGTTTTTTCTACTTAAACTTTTCTTTCAGGCGGCGTCACCTGATGACAGGCCCCGCCCACTGCGTATCCACCTTGGAGTCTGACATTGATATCCATGGTTACCAGAACGTTGGCAGCGGTTGCCACGGCGGCCAGCAGCTCCACTCTTTGGATATGGGAGAGGAGATTCACTTCTGCGACCTCCACGTGGATAATTTGCAGATTTCTCCTCCATCTCTGGGTTACCTCCTCCTCCCACAGAGACACCCCTCCCTCAGGGGGGACTGGGACACCCCTCCTGTGGGTGATGGTTCGACCCCGGCTGCCTCTCTCCTGACTCCTGCGGTGGTGTCGGCCCTGGTGGGGGTTACCTACATCGCGGAGCATCTCAGAGCCGAGGACGCAGACTTCTCTGTGAGGGCTGAAAAACGTTTCTATTTATTTGTCATGAAGCATTGGGCCCTTCTGGAAGATTAACAACATTGAGAGACAAGCACTGATTTGTTTTAAGGACACCGGTAAAACAGAAGGTGTCAATACGTTTGAGAGATTGTTCTTTCAGTACGTTAAGATAAGAATCTGATTGTATGTTTGTTAGTGTTGACAGGAAGTGATTTGTTTTCCCGTCTCCTCTCCCTGCAGGTGAAGGAGGAATGGAAGTACGTTGCCATGGTGGTGGACCGGATCTTCCTCTGGATGTTCATTATGGTCTGTCTGCTGGGGACCGTCGGGCTCTTCCTGCCTCCCTGGCTCTCTGGGATGTTTTAATTCAAACACAAAAATAATTAACTATTCTTACAAGGTGGCGTACGAGTGGCATGTCTGTACGAAAAGAAAAAAAGGGTCCTATAATAAAAGAGAAGATGTTTCCTTATTCCTTTATTTTGAAATGATATAGTTTT
Organism: Notothenia rossii; assembly: GCF_949606895.1. NCBI lineage: Eukaryota > Metazoa > Chordata > Actinopteri > Perciformes > Nototheniidae > Notothenia > Notothenia rossii. Next base: position 12,889,314 of record NC_136901.1, read on the forward strand.
GCTTGATAAATGTGTTGCAAATTGTTTAAACTCTACTACAAATACCCCTATTTAACCCTTCCACACGGAGACGAAAACAAACCGAAGTCAATATCAAAAAAGTATTCCGTCCACACGGAATCGGCTCAAGAAACGTGTCCGTCCACACGAGAATGCTCGACCCGCTGTAGTACGGTTATGGCTAGAAAGGATCCGTCGACTCGATTGTAAATATGACGTCACGTTCTTGTTGTAACTCGTTGTAATTGGAGCGGCTCGGAAACACATCTACAGCAGTAACATGATGCAACATACACATTAATGCAGCAGCAATATTAATAGAGAAAAATCAGACATAATAGTAAAACACTGCAAGGGAACATTTTATTGCACCAGGAACTATCTTGGGACTTTTACTGCGACAACGTTGACTTGCCTGTGAATACAAAATAAACCATATGTTGGTGATCTACAGTGTTGTCATTCTTCTTTGAACACCAGCAAGACCGCTAACACCCTATTTCAACAATCACACTCCCTGTAATTGACATAATTAATAGATAGTTTAGCTTCTCATCATCATTTGCTGTGGCCCACTGATGTTAACGGTCGTAACTGAAAGGCCAAACGTAAACATTCAGCCACGTGACATTCAGCCAAACTCTCGCGAGAGTTTTACACCATACGGATCCTTTCTAGCCATAACCCTGTAGTACATTGCCGGGCCTGTAAGTGACGCTGTACTTTCGACACAAAATACACCAAAAGCAGCGAAGAAGACCCCCAAGCATGGTTGCCATGGTTGCCATTCTGTTTATTCTCCGCGGTGGATTTAGCAACATGTAGTTCATGTAGTTCTCCATGTCCACTTGGTGCTGATGGTTGTGGTAGAGGAGCTGTAGATTTAGCACTAACATCTGTAGCATGGTCAGTAGCGTCTGGAGCACGAACGCAACCCTGTGATCCGCCATTGTTGTTATTGTTGGCGAAACGCATCAGCAATGACGCGGGTGACGCTGGGGTGAGCAGGAGAGGTGGGGGGAGGCGGGGCTATGATCGTTTAGGGCGTACACACGGTGCCGCAAGCGTTACGTTACCAGACCTTCCCACTTTGGGATGCGTTATCGTTTGAGGGCTCCGTTTCCATACGATAAAGAACTATAGCGGATAACACCCGTTTCGTTTCCGTGTGGACGGGGCCTAACTTAGAGCTGCTATCTTTTTTAGGATTCTTCTTTGTTTATTTTGTTGAGTAGATTAAAAACATCCTCTGTGTCATTTTTTAACACTGTTTTTTTTTTATTTCAGCTAAATATATATTTTATTCACTGAAGAAAAGATTTAAAAACTGATAAAAGACGTGTAGAAAACTGAAAATATATGAAAGTAACTGACTAATTTCTATGCCAAAAATCTAAATTATGAAATGTATTAAGCTTCAGAGTGAATAAGAACACATTATCTAATTAGAGAGTTAAAACTATTAAGACCCTGACAATTACACTGAATGAATGTCGCTGTCATCCAAGAATTATTATTATTCTTATCACTTTTCATAAAAGTAACCTCCATTCAAATTAATGAATTGCCTCAAAGGCGTACATTACTTTTTACAGTTTATTAGAAACCGTTATTGTTAAATAAAATAGGAACTATTCAAAATATGACAGAACTAAATGGTTAGCAGTGAATTTAAGATGACCAAACAAACACAATGTTAGATAAAAAGGTGTGATTTAAAAATTAACACACATTTGGGTCATATTTTTGTGTTTAGTGTCTTTCAATGAGGACATAAAGGCTTGAGATGCTGAAATATATTCTTATATATATTTAAATATACAATCCTCGAAAGCATTCAGATGAATACAAATAGTAATAGTAATAAAAAAAGAATTAGAAAAGAATATACGAGCCATAACTGTTGTTTGTTCATAAAAAAAAGGGTTTATTAGAAATAAATGTTAATGAAAGCAACAGGATTGTGTAACGTGTGACAGCACCAGAGGATGAAAGTTATAACATTTACTCGGTAATGAAAGCAATTTCTTCTTCAAATTAGTTTTGTTTTCATTTGCAGAAGATTTAATCGGGGAGTTTCTAGAAAGTTATACTGACCAGAACAATTATTACATTTTCACTAACCACACACTTCCCCAATCATCTTCATTTTTACCGTCCCACTGAGAGTAATTTCTCTTCTGCTCTGATGGTTCCACTTCCGTCACTGAGATGAGTCAGTTTCTCTGAAAATAAATAAATCCTGATTTCACAGCACAGGGTGAGGCTGCTCGTTTTGATTTACCCAGAAATGAAAGGAAAGCATTGTGTGACGTCAACACATTAGACTCAGTCCTTGGTTATCAACTTCTTTCTCTTTTCTAACATTGTAATCTCTTCCTATACAGCGTTATATACAACAGTCTTCAGTTTACTGGAAATATATAAATACATGCAAAGTCTTTACAAGTGTCTTTGTATAAATAACCATCCCGATGGCTTATTATGTATACTGGTAGTAGACCTGAAAGTCACAAACTCTGGCTCTAAATGGTTTATCTTGAACTTAAATGACGTTTTTGGCCCCTGTGACGGAGCTGGTCACAGAGTGACTCACTGACAGCCGACACACACACACACCAAAACATTTCCTGTTCTCTTCCGTCAAAAGGAACGATGACATTTATTATTTAGTGTGCGTTTGTTAATTTGTAAAATGATTATGAGTTATTATGAGGGGTGGTTAACCTGTTTATGGTTGAGTCGGATTTTTTTATGTAGAAATGTGGTTTGAGTTGATTGTGTCACCTGTGGATGGTGAGCCTGTGGGAGGGGCCATGGGATCAAAAGGGACGGTGTTGGTTCCTTGTGGATGATTAGTTAGGACTGTGTCACTCTGACGAATGTTGCAATAAGGCAACAGCTGGGACATGTTTGGAGGTGGGTTGCAGAGAAGGCAACCCAGAGCATGTTTACTCTGATGAGTGGTGGATGGTCTGTTTGTGGAGTTTTATTTTGTTGTCTAACTTGTACCGTTTCCTTATTTTTGCTGCTGTTAATAAAGTATTTTTTAAGCTCAAGCCAACCGACAAGGCCAGTGTTTTTTGAACGGACAATTGAACCTCGTCACAGCCCCTCTGACTTCTTAAAGATCAACTGAGCTGAAACACAGACACTGTTTTTGTTTTCAATGACACACAAAAGTCACACAAAAGATGGCGATTATATACTATATTCCACTAGGGGGGTGAGAAAATACAACCAGCTGATGGATACACAGAAAAGGCTCAGCTGTGAATGAACACAAGATCACAGAAAACATAAAAGAATGTACAAAATGAAGAGAGATTCTTCTTATTTAGCGTAGAGCAATGCTTTTCTCTTGCCGTACATGGGGCTGAGCGAGAACACGGCGTCGGTGAGGAAGGTGGGGAGGAAGGGGAAGAGCTGGAAGAAGAGCATGTCCACCGTGGAGACCAGCAGGTATCTGTACTTTGGCCGTGAGGACGTGACGGCGTGCAGCATGGCGTCGATCACCATGTTGGCGTCTTTAAATCCCCCCTTGCAGGTGGACATGAAGTACTCGTTGGCCAGCTCCATGTACTGCAGGTTGAAGATCTGCTTACACTCCCCGTCTAATTTCTCCCAAATATCCAAACCGGTTTTCATCTTCAGGATGTTGGTGGCCTGGCCGAAGTTACCCGGCTGGATGATGCTGACCTGAACAAATTAAGAATATGTAACATCAAGATATCTGCTTTTAGGTGAGGGTCATATTTAAGTAGTAAAAATAAGTATTTTAAAGTTGGGGAAAAAATTATTCAGTGGCCTATATGTAATCCAAAAATGTGTCCTCCTATCCTAGACTTCCCTATCATTTTACAGAAACATAACATTACCTTCACTCCAAAACTGGCCATTTCTACCCGCAGACAGTCTGCAAACGCCTCCAGGCCTCTCTTGGACACGCTGTAAGCCCCCATGTTCAGGCAGTTAAAGAAAGCAAAGATGCTGGACATGAAGACCATCCGACCTGAAACAGAAAACGTTTACTTCACAATAGTATACGTGCAAACTGTTCAGGGTAATAGATATAAGAATGTGAGGTTAAGTTGATATGTAGGTCATTTTTTTAAAGCTTACCTTTAGCAGCACGAACCAAAGGTAGGAACGCAGAAGAAACCCGGATTGAGCCGAACAGATTGACGTCGATCATTCGTTGGAAATCTTCGATGGAGCTCCATTCAATCTCTGCCCAGTCCGTGATTCCAGCGTTGTTCACGACCGCCCACAGGCCTGAGGGAGAATCAACGTTATGGTTCAGAAAGAGACGATTTGAGGACTTAAATGTGTGTATTGTGCATATGTTTTATTGAGCATTTATTTAAAACCAATTGACGTGCAACCACGATGATGATTCAAAAGATAATGTCCCTTCAGGACACGTTTTGATCAAGTTGTTCAAAACGTGTCCTGAAGGGACATGATCCTCGTGGTTGTGGACATATCATTTGCATGGTCGCATCACTGCCATGAAAGGAAGGACTCAAGAGAAAATACTATATCAAAATAACACTAAAAGCCCTGAATCAGAAATAAGACTCTCAAAGAGTTACTCATAACTCATTGAATTAATATATACTAGGGAAAAAAACAAAAAAATTGTTTATGAATGACAACAAATGTTGTTAATCGTAAAAAAGGAAGTCCTAGTTTTATGTCATATTTTTTTGTTTAAGAAAGTAGGCCCCTCCCCTATTTCTGTTGAGCAGAATTGAGCTTCCATACACATCACATCTGGAGAAGGGTCATAAAAAAGACAATAAGGAAGTAAAAAATGAATTATTTGATAATCCATCATTTCCCTGTGACCTAAGAATTTCACCGGCATAACTACACTGTAGCTATTGTATGTTCGTATGACAAAATAAAGAACCTTGAAGCTTGAATTAAATATAAAACAAGGCCAATTGAAGACAAAATTATACAATATTTTGTCATTTTCTATCTTTTTTTGCTGAGTTTGCTCCCATACACATCCAGCTTCAAACAGTGTAATATGTTTTGAGTTTAATAACCTCACCTTTGTCTGGCAGGTTCTGCAGGACTGTCTTCTTCGCTTGCTGCACCTCTTCATTGCTGGTGACGTCCAGTTTGAGGACTTTGAGATTACTGGAGCTTTTTTCAGCCAGACTCTGGGCGCCCGGTCCTTCTGGAGCCAGGCACCCTGCAAACACCACAAACCCTTTGTCGTCCAAAACGCGAGCCAGCTGGTGCCCGAAGCCACTGTCGCAGCCCGTTATCAGCACTGCGAAGCCGTAACCGTCCTGAACATGGCTGCGGCGGTGGCGGGAAACCAGCTTGGCGAGGGCGAAGAGGAGGGCGACGGAGATGGAGGCGATGCCAATGATCTGGCCGATGACGAAAATTGTGTTCATCCTGGCGAAGTGTCTGGAGACTGAATGACAGAACTGACTGCACACTTTATATCCTAGTTTGTTGATCATCAAATGTGTGAGACTGGACCAAATACAATTTGTTCAGGTTTGCATGTGATTTGAAAGATACTTCCGTTGTCGAAGGAGTGGTGATGTGTTCCTTTAATTCCCATTTCCCCTAAAAATACAAACTTGTATCTTGTTGACAGCAATATTTAATCATTGTGACATTGCCAATACCCACAAATGTTACAGTACTTATTCCAGAACATATTGGCTTATTCCCATGATCTTTGAGAGGCAACATTTCCAAAACACTTCTTGATGTCAGACTATTGGTCTTTATTCATGGTTTGGTCAGGCGTCTTGATTCCAATTACAGGAAAGACATTTACGACTTCCTAGGAAGAACCATTTTTGGACGGCTCCTTCCTGCGCCCAAGATTTGGACAATATTGGTAAATGTTACATAAAGTTGTAGAATAAATGTAGCTCGATAACCATGATATATACAGTATAAGTTTGTTCACCTTTTTTGGTTTTCAAAATGGTTGATAAATATATTTTATGAAAAAGGAGCTGAAGTCTAGTTAGCTTAGCTGGCGTTAGCTTGTTAGCTTAGCTTGCAAATGGTAAGACAAGAAGGAAAACAGCTTCAGGCTAACTGCTTTTGTGAAATGTAAGTGACTGTGTGTAGTTTGTTTTACTGTCATGACTTTTAACGATTTGTATGTATTAATGTTACGTAGTTATTCAATGTTATTTCTCCTACTTACGCAAACGGCGCCATGCACTTCTGCATCACCTTTTCTTGCTGTGCTACGATTGGCCATTGCTTTGGCCTGTTTTTTGATTGGCTATGTGCCGCACACTTCTTTGCTGTGGTTGTAGGGAAACAAAGTCTGGCACAAACATTTACAAAGTAGTGTCAAGTTAAATGTATACAGTTCCTCTAACAAACCTACTGCACAGTTAGGGTAACAAAAAGACAAACTTTAAGACAATGTATGTTGATGTTCATTATTGTCTAAGTTGTATATTCACATATCTTCTTTTTCACTCTTGTTACATAAAAGCCTTAAAGCAACCTGAACCAGGTAAATTACTTGTATTTATACTTATATCTGGTAAATCAAGCAAAAACAACTGTCTTACGGTGTTTCTAGCTGAAATTGTTTTTTGAGAAATGGTGGCAGGGTAACTTTCAAAACCTCATTACGTAGCCTTGTATGGAGCTATTTCAGGGTCATAAGTTTTGATCATTCAAAAAAATGCAATTTATTTGAAAGTTCAAGTTTTTATCCTGAACTTTGAAAAATACTATGATGTATTCAAAATAAAAATAAGTATTTGAAATCATTTTTCAGGATGAATATTATTTTCATTCAGTTCAGCATTTTTTTTTGAATAAAATATTTATTTTCAGATTTCACTTTTATACATATTTTGATATTTGACTCCTCATTCATTTCAGATTTTTCGTTTTCAGATTCAAAACAATTATTTTTTCAGTTTCAAATCTTGTTTTTTCAGGTTTCACATTGCTTTTCACCTTCAGATCGTTTTTCACTTTCAGATCTTTTTTTTTCGCTTTCAGACTTTTGGCCCTGATGTTGGGGGGGCGGGGCTTAGCAAAGAGTAGTTTGGCATCCTGAGTGGCGGGCCTCCCTTTGTCATGTTGCCATCAAGGGTGTTAGGTAGCGCGAGAAATATAACTCAATACTTTCTATACACAATACTCCCGTGATTGGTGGTAAACTGATACCAGCGTCAAAGTTCCTTTGAGCAAGCTGTTGAGCATCGTAATTGGCAACAATCAAGGTATAAGAGCAATAAACTGTGCTAGAATGTGAAATTACCTTGATTGTTGCCAACTACGATGCTCAACAGCTCGCTTAACGGAACTTTGACGCTGGTATCAGTTTTATTTCCCACCTATCACGGGAGTATTGTGTATAGAAAGTATTGAGTTATATTTTTCGCGCTACCTAACATCCATGAAGGCAACATGAAAGAGGGAGGCCTGTCACTCAGGATGCCAAACTACTCTTTGCTAAGCCCCGCCCCCCCAAGCAACATCAGGGTCAAAAGTTTGAAAGCGAAAAAAAAAGATCTGAAAGCGAAAAAAAAAGATCTGAAAGCGAAAAACGATCTGAAGGTGAAAAGCAATGTGAAACCTGAAAAAACAAGATTTGAAACTGAAAAAATAATTGTTTTGAATCTGAAAACGATAAAAATGTAACTGAAAAAAATAAGGATTCAAATATCAAAATATGTATAAAAGTGAAATCTGAAAATAAATATTTTATTAAAAAAAATTGCTGAACTGAATCAAAATAATATTCAACCTGAAAAATGATTTCAAATACTTATTTTTATTTTTAATACATCATTGTATTTTTCAAAGTTCAGGATAAAAAATTGAACTTTCAAATAAATTGTTTTTTTTTTGAATGATCAAAACTTATGACCCTGAAATAGCTCCATAGCCTTGGACTCTACACAACCCCTGAAGTAGTCATTGAGTCAAGTTTAACGACAAAAGGCTCTAAACACTGCCGCTTTGTACAATCGCCATACACTGATATTTATAGATCCTTCTTCGGAAATCATTTCCCTGTAGTCAAACACACAGACACCAGGCTTTGGGATGATTCCTTGAAACCCCCCAAAATCTTTCTGCTAAAAATCAGGGTGGTTATTTTAGTTTGTTTTAACCACGGCAAGCAGGTGATTTCCTTAAGCCCCGGCCACATGAGGACGATAACGCAAACGGACCCCAATCGTTATCAAAAAAATCTTCCGTCCACAGGCACCAGAAAAGTATGCCACTATTCGCCGGTTTAAAACGCCCGTTTTTTGCGTAAAAAACGGGCGTTTTTTTAATAGGATAATGAGCCCCACCTTCTGTTTTGCATAGCCAGTACATTTAAAGTGTGTGCAACCAATCAGTGAAGAGTTAAGCCAGACTAAAGCAATCTGTTGATGAAAAATTCCTGTAACCTACCCCATTGTGAGATTTATATAGATAGATAGAAAGAATAAAGAATAATCATAATAATTACATCTAAATTAAACATTTACAGTAAATAATATAAAGTATAAACATATCTACAGTCACAACTTCATTATTGTTATTCATACTTTCTGTTATGTATGTTATTAATGTTCCCGTGCTTTCAGTTTCCATCCAGTAATATAATCACAATGCTATTTTGAAGGTGTGTTCAAAACAATCTATGCAATGCAACTTGCTGTACGTACAGCCAGGGGCGTAGCTGGAAATTCTGGGCCCCATGAAAGAATCTATTTGTGGGCCCCCAATCCATGCGAGTCCGCATTAGCGCGCACGCTAAAAAAAATGTGGCCATTTATTTATTGATGAAAACGCATAATATGGTTTTTACCTATACATTCGGATCAGCAGTTCAGCACCAGTTCAGGATGTCGCATTGCGTTCATCTTCAATGAATGGACCAATGCAATAGTCTACCAAACAACCTTGAGTTGCACTAGCTAGGCATATTTTCCCCTATTCTTGTGACAATGTTTTCTGATACTCAACATACAAAAGCTGTTACTTGTCCTGTCTCTCTGTAATCCCATCTCCAACACAAATAGTCTACTCAAGCACACTATTAGGTTGACAGACACTTACATTTTGATGTGCTCTGTAGTATACAATCGTTCCCTGCTTGGATATACCTTTTACGAAGCAGATTTTGAACTGTCGCGGGCAGAGCACTAGCTTTTTTGCTGTAGCGGCCGGGTTGCTGCCTTTCTCAGCAGAGTGCTAAAGCCCTACCTGTTACACGCGCAAGTAATTCGAGGAGGCGCGAGTGACAAGTGTTGAGTTATTGGTGGGGACAATTCAGGATTCTTGGATACTGGTGGGGTCAGAACCTTGCGTCCACCCCCAAAACGACACGATGAAACCCAACCTCGAAAACCCTGTTGAAGTTAATGAACTGTAATGGACTGCAAGAAATCAACATGCACTGACTATCAACTTTATCTTCTGTCTATTTAATTGAAAATTACACCCAATACAGGAATGAACAAACAAAAAATCTCAACATTCTTTGACTTATTAAATTAAGATTTGAACAACACAAGGACAAAAGTATAAATTAACTGAAGATTTGAACATAATTATAAAACAATAAACTCTCAGGACATGAACACACTTACAGCAAACAATGAAAAATGTAGTGCGAGAGGACTATGCATCAGATAGTAATTGTTCACAATGTGGGCTGTAGCCTGTCAGCTTACTATAGGGAAACATCCCACAATCCTGTCATAGACTGGATTTTTATTCCTAAATCCCGAACGCCAATCGCCGGACCTTCTTGGTGGCAAAATCTTTTACGAGCTCTTTGAAATCAAGTGACAGAGCCAGCTTGCTTTCAATCGATAACATTGCAAGGCTGTTCAACCTCTCTTGCGACATGGTAGATCTTAAATAGCTCTTGATAAGTTTCAACTTACTAAATGATCTTTCACCACCAGCTACGGTAACTGGGAGCGTCAAGAAAATTCTGAGGGCAATGCAAACGTCTCCAAAAATGCTCTGGAGTTCCATCTTGTATATTGCATTCAGTAGATCAAGAGAGCTACAATCAGGGGGGAAAGTGGCAGAAAATATTTTATTGAGATGCCTTATCTCACTCTCAAACTGATCTGTGAGATCCTGTGAGTATTTCTCCCTCAGTGGCTGACACACAGAAGCCATGACACTGTCACTCAACTTCCCAATTTTAAGTATGGCAGCAAATTCTTCAACAATATTTGCTGTTGTTTGGAACCGAGTGTCCAAGTCACTTATGATCTGGTCCATGGCAGTGAGAAACACAGTGTTACGGAATGTTGTTTCTGGCCTATCCTCCTGACCTGTTCCTTCAGCAGTTTCATCATGAAACCTCTTCCTCCTCCTCTCACGGCAAAGTTCTTTTTTGAAATGAGGTGGAACCTCCATTTCCTTAGCTACCATTGATGCCTCAGACAGAATAGCATCCCATCCATTTCTGAGAGTCTGCATCTCATCTCTTAGTGCAGCAACTTTACCTGCCTCCACCTCTATTGAGATTTTCCCTGACTGGAGTATCACATTTCTGTCATCAATAGATTGCAATACTTTCACCCAAATGGTGAGAAGGACAATGGCATCAAATGACATGAGGTAGTTCCTCAGACCAACAGCTTCAGATCTGGCCTCACCTGTGAGACTGCATGAGCTCAGTATGGTAGCAAGGGCTTCAATGACACCAGGTAGGTGCTTTGCTACAGGTTTCACAGCATCAATTCTCGCACTCCAGCGAGTGTCAGATAGCCTATGTACAGAGCAACCTGTTTTCTTTTTGTATATAGACCAACGAGATGGACTGGCACTTACAAATGTGTAGAGGCGGTTAATGTAACCAAAAAAGTTGGATACTTCAGGGCTCGATTCTGCAGCATGCACGCCTACCAGATTCAACGTGTGGGAGGCACAAGGTGAGAAAGTAGCAAGATTATTCTTTTTCAGTATTTGGGCTTGGACTCCCTTGATTTTCCCTGACATATTCGCCCCATTATCATACCCTTGCCCCCTGCAATCACTAATGTCTATCCCTAGATCCAGAAGCACACTCTCCATCATGCCTGCTATTTCACATCCTGTTTTTCCGTTGAAATCTTTGAATTCAATAAATCTTTCAGTGATCTCCCATTCGCCTGTGTCTTCATTATAATGTACATATCTTATGAGCACAACATTTTGCTCGGTGTGGGAAATGTCAGGCGTTGCATCACAAATGATTCCATAGTATATGGCATCCTCCCTTTCCGTCAGAATGGTTTTTAAAACCTTTCCCCCACACAATTCAATAAACTCGTTCTGGATGTCTGGGCTCAGATAATGAGTTAGCTGGCTTCCTTTTTTGGATGTCCTGATTTTGTCTAAGTGGTCTTTCAAGAGTGGATCATATCGTGACAAAAGTTCTAGCGTACCTACAAAATTTCCATTGTGGACATCGCCCAAAGCATGCGTTTTACCTCGGAAAGCTAAATTCCTCGTTGCCAAGTGCAGAGTGACATCAAGGAGTCTCTGCAAGATAGCTTTGTTTTTCTCAATTTCAGACTGTAGCTCTCTCTGCAACTGATGATCAACGCCACATGCAGTCATAACCGAACACTGTAGGTGTTTCCATCGCAAATAACAGTCCCTGTGATTCCTACTTGTTTCATGGCTTGGGAATTTATCATACATGCGACGCCACTCGACGTCACACATCTTGTATCCCTGGTCACTACTCAAAGCACTAAGAGAGGGTATTTTTTGCTCCTTGGAGAAAAGAACACATGGTATGCAGAACAGTGCATTTGCACTTTCACTGTGAATCAACCAGTCCCTTTTCACTTTTCCCCTACCCTTATCTGCTTTGGTGTATTTCAAGTAATCTGGAAATCTCTTTCCCTTTGAATCATGTGGAATTTCTTGATCTGTTTCTCGCATTGCTAATTTCTTTACAATAGTTGCCCTGTCCTTGTCACTCATCCTAGCTGGGAACAACCCTGGGTCAAGTGATAGCAGATCTTCTACCTCAGACACCACTACAGGTGGCTCAGTATCTGTGGCATCCTGTGTCGGAGCCTCACTTTGTCCCTGACATTGACTGTCCATAGCTGCTTCCTCCTCATCTGTGCTGCTTTCATGGTCCTCGACCTCTTCTTGTACTGGTACCTCTACCTCTTCACCTCTGCTCTCCTCGTTGGCTGCCTTGCTCGAAGGCCCTGGCTCTAGAGTATCCATAGTGTACATAATTTATAAAATGCCCTATAATAGTAATAACACAGTACAGCTCGAGCTATCTCTTAATTGTTATAATAATAATAATAATAATAATAATAATAATAATAATAATAATAATAATAATAATAATAATCATTTGTATAGATATTTTTCAATTGCTCAAATCTAGCTATAGCTACTGTAACAACCTCAATTTAATGTGCCAGTGGTCAATGGTATTGCAATTACTGGAAGAACTAGAGTAACTAAATGTGAATATTACCTAAAGTTGTATTCAATGCATGGTAAGCATATTTAAAATCTGTTTGTTAACCCCAAGCCCTGCTGCTTTACCTCCCTCTCCTTCAACTGGGAACCGGCCTGAGGGAAGGGGTACTGATCCTGAAGCCGCATCTGTGCATTAGAGCAGATGTGATTAGCATGTAACATTATACAGGTTAGGTTAGCTAGCCATAGCAAAAGGGCATAGCTGCTGGATACAAATTCACTGGGCTCATCGACACTCATCTAATTTTTGATAGCAACAGGTAGCTAACGTCAGCCACAAAATGTTGGCTAAGCTGTTATGGGCTTCAAAACAAGTTCTGTGAATAAATACCTTTCTTGTGAAAATACTTGGTGACTATCTGTCGACCTCTTTTATTATTTTCCTCTTGCTGACGTTTTTTCTTTCGTTTCTGAGCTCCTGATTCATGAGCTGTAGAGGACATTTTCCTGTCAGTCTGTTCAAGCTGCAAGCTGCTGGTGCGCTGCTGTGCCGCCTAGTTATAGTTGAAAGTGGGGGTGCAAGATTAGTAACTGGCAGGCAAGGGGTGGTTTGGAGTGGGTCAGGCACGACCACCTCCATGGCAGAATTGTTTTAATTTAATGAACACCTGTACGTGCAATTTCCTGCAATATAGAGCACAGAACTGTCTCAAAATCCTATGGGATCCTAAAGGATTCCTATAGGGTTCCAAAAACGTATAGAGATTCCTATAGCATTTTTTGACTAGGGATGTTATCCTAGGTCTCTTTCTCACTTCCTCTGCCTCCTCCCTGAGTCTGCACAGTCACCACATCATTCTACATTAAGGAGAGCAATACACTTATGAGTAAACTGAACTGGTTTGAATACACAATCTTTATGCTACTCTGTAAAGAAAGGGAGAGAGGGGGGAAAATATTATCCAAGTATTTGTGTCTTAATTTGTTATGTTATCCTACACTTTAAGCTGACTGATATTTCCATTACCTGTAACTCTTGTGTCTCTTTCTCTCCTTCTCTGCCTCCTCCCTGAGTCTGCACTGTCACCACCACATCATTCTACACAGGAGAGCAATACACGTATGAATACACTGAACTGGGTTGAATACATGATTTTTTATTTTTTCTGCTATGTTCTACCTGGTTGGCTGGCTGGCTACACACACACACACACACACACACACACACACACACACACACACACACACACACACACACACACACACACACACACACACACACACACACACACACACACACACACACACACACACACACACAGTGTGCAGGTTAGTTACAGTAGGAGATGGGCTTCTATCATATTATCTTCTATCATTCTATAATTCATTCTTCTTTTATTTTCATTTCAGGTAGTTGTACCTTAAGAGAATTGAAGGCTGGCATCTGTAAATGCAGATAGATATAAGTACTTTATTCTTATTTTATTATCATTATTTTCTTTCCAATGAAATGAAATCAGAAAATAAGTGGTATATGATGGAAAATATGAAAGTCAATGCTTGAAGGAAAATGGACTTCGGAAAAGTTTTTTATTTTGTATTTACTGTTCTGTAAAAGTCTTGTCGAATGCAATGTTTTATGTTTTGTGTGGACCCCAGGAAGACTAGTTGTTGTCATGCAACAGCTAATGGGGATCCTAATAAACTCAAACTCTAATGGGCTTCGATCTACCAGGTAGCTAGCTAGTCAAACACACACACTGGTTGATGTTACTAGCTAGCTAGCAAACGTCAGCTAACCGCTAGCTAACATAAATAGTGACCTGTAATTCAATGCAGCGAAAATGAAGAGAAGGTGATGATTATAAATGTGTTTTATTGTATTGAGTGGTAGAAGTAAAGACATGTCTAACATATTCTTTGTTTGAACAACTTACTGAAAAGGTCTGCCACCAATGACAGACTGTTCGCGGTGATTTACACTCAGCCTACCTGCATCAGGACTGCTGTGGGTGGGAGGCAGTTGATCAAACCATTGTGAGCGAAATGCGGGGGGGGGTCACAATCTTTGGAAACTTAAAAACTCGCTATTAAGTGTCTATAATCAGCACAAGTTCTTTCATTGCGTATTATTAATTCGATTGAAATTACACACTTATGTTTACAGTGATATATTGGGGGGGAAATGTCATATTTTTCATATGATCAAAAAGTGGGGGTGCAAAAGCACACGTTTGCTCCCCCAAGGTCAATTGTGGGGATGCACCTGCTCCGCTTGCTCCATTGCTCAGGCGCCCATACCATGCAATGAATGAAGGGAGGGGTGCTCATTCTGTCAAACAGAGTAACAAGCACCTGTTTGTTTCTTTTGGGACGTTTTTTTTTAATACAGGCAATTATACTTTTGAGTCATTTACATTAACTTACTTTAGGATAATAATAAAACCATATTAATAAAAAGATAATAATAGTGTTCTCTGGGCGCCCCCCCCCAGTGCTGGGCCCTTGGAATCATCCTAACCTCCCCCCCCCCAGCTACGCCCCTGCGTACAGCTACTATAGGAATCTGGTGTATGTTGTAATGTTTGTGCTGGAGCCGCTTCATCCAAAACAGTACTCCGGTTAGAGAGATGACACCTGACGGGAAATACAGTCTCAATTGGTACACAATGTGAATATGAGTGGGAAAAATTAGTATAATAAATGCTTTTTAGACAATAAGAAATATAAAGTTAACTCAGCTAAAGTTGCTCAGTATTTTTTTATTGTCAATACTATTACTGCATAAATAATATCTCACATCTGAAGGTTTAAAGAAAAGACACCTTAAAATAAAGATTGGTCTTTCAATAGATTTCGTTTATTTTGTCTTTTGAATTGTTTATCTAAAATCAAGTAGCTATAACTGGTACTTATCGTTTTAAGATAAAGTCCGGTTATAATGCTGTTTCAAGGATGCACACAGGTGAGCACTAACTAGCTAATGTATCTTAGCTTGAATTAAATGTATTTAACGTATAATTAAGTGACTGCAAAAGACAAATAACTAATGTCATGCAAGAATATTAATGTCGCTCCTCTGTTTTAATTGAAACAGCTCCTTATATCCGTTAGCGCAGCTAGCTAGCACCAGATGCTAACAACAACATTACACGTAAGGTCTCTCTCTCGCTCGCGCCACACATACACACACCCTCCCGGTCCTCCCGATGGCCAGTCGGTGCCTGCCGGTGAGCGTGGAAGTGTGGTCTGCCGCAAGCGGACGGAAGGAGCGGGGCTGTCAGCATCAGCTTGTAGATGGTATTTTAAACTCGATGCGCTCTGAAACTACGCGGCGGCCGAGGACAAAAAATACACATGCGTTAATCGCGTTAAAATAATTAGTGGCGTTAATTTTTTTTTATATATAGTATAGTATAGTAATGTTGCTTGTTAACATCCAGTGTTTTGCTAGTTACTGAAAACCAGTAACTAGTTACCATTACTAGTTACTTCATTTCAAAAGTAACTCAGTTACTTTACTGATTACTTACACCCAAACTGTAAACGGTAACGCATTAGTTACTTAAAAATGGGCTCCCATTAATGCCCTTATAGCCTTCATTTCAGTACTGTTATTGCATTGGAGAATAATACAATCTGTTGATCAAGAAATAGCAATAGAAATAGCCTGCATGTGTTCTACATCATACCGTGCAATGGCTTTATCAACTTTTCCCTGGCTAGCAGTCCCTCGGTTAAAATCCAGCCGCTGTTGCTTAGGTGGAGGTGGAGTAGCGTCGGATCAGTCTGGGTCTGTGGTCTTAGCTAGGCTACTAGCTTCGTCCCACAGCATATTGTTTCTGTAGATGTTTCAACATATTTGAATTGCTGTTTTGGGCAGTAGATAGGGTCTTCGACCCGCCAAGACACAACTTACATTTAACTAAAACGTTCTTTCCTTTTCGCTCGACAAAAGTGAAATAGTGAGAATATCTCCAGGCGGAGAAACTCGACTTGAGCTCCGCTGCCGTCATGATAGTCTTGTTAGTAAACACACAAACACGCCCACAGCGCGTCTCCGCATGTGACACAGGAATCGTTATCGTTTTCTGCGTTTCCATGTCAGCCTCGTGTGGCCGAACCGTCTATCCGATAGTGAACTGTAGTAGATACGACCGTTATCGTCCTCCTGTGGCCGGGGCTTCATTCATCTCGGTCACCACAAATCCTGTGATGTAGCTCAGGGGTTCGTGGAAGTCTCACTTGTATCGAAGAAAAGCTGCCCACTATCATCATCATGAATAAAACAGCTCAGAAGGCAACAAAACAACAAGATCTGCTAACTAGTTAACAAGACATGTGACCTACTGAAAAGCCTGCTTTTGAGGAGAAAATATATCTTTTAGTAGTTTTTCATACAGACTTTGTATACACTATCCATCTAATTCGGACAGAGTAGATACAACCTCTAAGAGCCCCACTAAGGTTGCAAACATGCACATAGGAGTATACAAAAATATAACTGGAACACTACAAGCTTTTAGTCCCAATAAGAGTGAGATTGATAATTCAGTTGTTTTAATCTGGATCGGTTTCACATTGCACAAATTAAAGCGGGCCTAAACAATTTGCTGAGGGCCGTATAAGGGCGGCTACTTTTTCAGGGAAGTTAATCAGTTTTCTTGGCACGAACAGACTCTAGCAAGTGATTCTGCTTCCACCAGTTTGTCTCAAATGACTATATAAACTTTATTTGCAGACTTGAATTTAAATATTCTGTATGTTCTCTTTGGTTCTTATTTCAAGCTAAACATATTAACAATAGATGTATTTTGCATAATGGGAAGCCAAATTGGGAACAACTCTAACCTCCTGTTGTTGGCTTCTTTCTGTGGAGTATCTACATCTACACAAACTAAAAGTTGCATACAATGATGCTTTACGGTTCCTGCTGAGGGTACCAAGATGGCACAGTGCCAGCCAGCTGTTTGTTAACTTGGGGGTACCTACTTGTCAAGCCCTCTTAAGAAAGTTAATGTACAAATTCATGTGTCGCCTAGAACAGTGTTTCCCAACCGGGGGTACGCATACCCCTAGTGGTACGCGAGGGAACTGCAAGGGGTACGTGGAATTCCAAGGTGACAAGTAAAAAACAAAATAATCCCTTCAAAAATGATAGTGCGCGATTAGTTTCCCTAGGGAGACAATAGTCTGTGGCACAACCGCGCCAAAATCCCACAATGAAAACAGCTGTTTACCTGCAGCCAGAATAATACTGGTAGGTCTGCGCTATGGATAAATGGCTGAAACGTCCGCTTGCTCTGGATTCAGGCCAGGAGGAGCCCGCAGAGAAACGTAAGAAAGAGGCCAAACTGAAACCAAGGCAGTACAGTGAAACATATATATTATTTGGATTCATTTCTACTTCTGCGGACCCACCACAGCCTCAGTGCTTCTTTTGCGGTGAAGTCCTAGCTAATAGTGCGATGAAGCCAGCGCATTTACAGAGACACCAGAGCACCAAACACTCGGGAAGTGTCGATAAAAGTGAAGAATTTTACAGACGAAAGCTGTCGGAATTTTTAAGTCGAGCCAGACAGTAATGATGAAAGCCACGAATGTGTCAATGAAAGCACTCGAGGTATCTTACGCCTTGTCCCTGCTTGTGGCTAAATAAAAAAAACCTCACTCTATTGTTGAGGAGCTCATTCTCCCTGCAGCGACTGCGTTGGCCGAAATTATGATAGACAAGAAAGCAGCCGAAGCACTCAAGAAAGTTCCCCTGTCGAATAACACCGTATCCCGTCGGATCAATGATATGTCTGTTAATATAGTTGGACAAGTGGTGAACAAAATAAAACTAGCCGGTCAGTTCGCTTTGCAGCTGGATGAAATGACAGACGTGAGTGGAGAAGCGCAGCTCCTGTCCTTCGTGCGTTACAAAGATGCGTCGGACATAAACGAGCATATTTTATTTTGCAAAACGCTGCCAGGAAAGACAACTGGAGAAGAATTGTTCCAAGTTATCGACAGCTTCTTCAGAGAACATCATCTGCAGTGGAAAACCTGCAGCCACATCTGTACTGATGGAGCAGCTGCGATGACGGGGCGTGTAAAGGGACTTTTTGGGCACGTAAGAAAGGTCAATCCCGACATTAAATGGATGCATTGTATTATTCATCGTGAAGCACTAGCTAGCAAGAGGATGAGCCCTGATTTAAGTGCTGTTATGGATGATGCTGTGAAGATAATAAACTTCATCCAATCTCGGCCATTGAATCACAGGCTGTTTGAAACTCTTTGTCATGAGAACGGCACAGAGCACGATCAGCTATTGCTTCACACAGACGTACGCTGGCTGTCTCGTGGGAAAACGCTACTGAGACTTTATGAACTTCGAAATGAAGTTTTTGTGTTCTTGACGGAGCATCTGCATCCTCTTGCTGTGCAGCTTGAGGATGACAAGTGAGTGGCGCGCCTGGCATATCTTGCTGATGTTTTTACCAAACTCAACGAGCTCAACCTATCACTTCAGGGCAAGGAGTCACATATCCTGAAATTGTATGAAAAAGTTCAAGGATTCACAAAAAAGCTCAAACTATGGGAAAGGAAATGTGATGAGGGAGACGGCATACTTGCCAACCTTTAGACCTCAGAAATCGGGAGCATTTCAAAATGCAAAATTGGGGGGGGGGGGATGCTAGTGGATCGCCGGAGCTGTTAGATTAACATTAACATGCTTATTGTAGTTGTAAGTGCACTGCCTTGCGGCCTGTAGCACCGTCCTTGATGGAGCATATGTGTGGGCTGGACCTGTATTTTACAGGAAAGGAGTGAGCAGAGGGTGGAGTAGTTGTCGATTCTTGTTCTGTTTTCTGTGAATATCTGCCTCACCCGCTCAGACTTTGAGTTGCGCGCGCTACTAAAGAGACGTGTTACCATGGAAACCAAACAATGGTGTAGCTGTATTAAAGTCCGAGTGGAAACAGTCGTGTGTAAATCTGATTTTGTCAGAAATCGGGGAAATGCGGGGGAAATATGACCCCGGGAGGAAACCGGGAGAGGGCAATGAAATCGGGAGTCTCCCGCGAAAATCGGGAGGGTTGACAAGTATGGGGAGACGTGAGCTGTTTCCCACTACTCAATGCCCATCTTGCCACAACTAATGTTGCCAGGGGTCCAGTGGTCAAACTGGTGCAAGTACACCTGTCCAAACTCTGCACTGATTTCAGCCATTCTTTTCAGGACATTGAAAATAAGTCAGAAAGACTGGATTGGGTGAGGAACCCATTCATTGTGAGTGAAAGCAACAAAAGCCTTCCAGCAATGCTGCAGGAGCCTCTGATGGAATTATCATCTGACCGTGGTCTGAAGATGGCATATGCTGAGAAGTCATTGACTGAGTTTTGGTTTGATGTGGAGAAGGAATATCCTGAACTGGGAAAACATGCACTGATTGAACTTTTGCCGTTTGGTTCTACTTATTTGTGTGAGGTGACCTTCTCAGCTTTAACACACATCAAAACCAAGCAGAGGAACAGACTGGATGTGGAGACCGGCCTGGTCACAGCTGTTTCCACACTGCCTCCAGAACTATCAAAGCTTATGAAAGACAAGCAAGCTCAAGTGTCTCATTAAAGCTCACATGACTGGTGAAAAGAAACTGCTAGGCCTATACTGATTCTGGATATTATTTTGCTAAGTTTTTTGTTCCCGAATTAAAGTTTAAATGCCTGTTTAAAGGGGACTTATTCAAAGGGGCTCCAGGTTTAAGCCTAAATGTTACAAGATATATAGCAAAGATAAGTTGATTATTTTGATTTCATATGTATTTATTTGATTATATTATTTATTTTCAAGGCAACATATTCATTTTTATTGAGTGATTTAAGTTAAAATTAAGAAAATGCCTGAGAATTAGATGTTCAAATTAAGGAGATGAAATAAAGTTATTTTCATTCAATAATCAGTTACGTTTTACGTGTGAAGGATCATCAGCACGTATGAGTGAGGGGGTACTCATGGTATGACAAAAGGCTCAGGGGGTACACAAGACAAAAAAGGTTGGGAACCACTGGCATAGAAGACTCGGACAATCATGTCATCTCGATTTTAATTAACCCTGTGAAGAGTTCTACTCGGTTCTCTTCCATGATTTGGAAACATTGGCGCAATAGCCTATACAGACAGTGAGCATGTGTGGCTGGCTGTGATTGGTCTGATTTTATGTTTTTGATCTGTTTGTTTTGATCGGTTTTGTGTTTAGCTTTTTATCTTATTTATTGATGTGTGTATTGTCTTTTTATATGTGATATGGACCTTGAGTCTGAAATAAAGATTGAATTGAATTTCTCAGACCCTACCCATTTAAAAAGTTGACCTTCATTTGGACAGGGTTATCTCTACTACACACATGAAAAGTTTGGTGACTGTATCTTGTACGGTTTCAACACACAACTCGTAAGGTGACAACAAAATAACAATGCTAACCTGTTAAATGTCAATAATACTAATGAAATGTTCTCCAACGTGTTATCTATGAATAGGCGCTTTCACACCAAGTACTTTTTTCGTACTTAGTTCATGAGAACTAAGTTAATCTGATGAACTAAAGAGCAGATCGCGTTCAGTCCTTGGTTATTCAAATATGATTCATTGTATCTGAGTTTTCATGCGGAAGATTGTGAATGCCAGACAAATAAATGAGAAGGCTTGCCTGATTTTCAACATTTAAGTTTATTTTCAACTCAATTCAACAATTCATAATCATTCGAAACATTTTTGACTCTGTACTTTATTCCCAAGAGTCTCAACATTTCAACTTTCGACTTCTTTCTCTTTTCTAACACTGAAATCTCTTCCTAACTTTATATACAAAAGTCTTCAGTTTACTGGAAATATATAAATACAAGCAAAGTCTTTACAAGTGTCTTTGTATAAATAACCATCCCGATGGCTTATTATGTATACTGGTAGTAGACCTGAAAGTCACAAACTCTGGCTCTAAATGGTTTATCTTGAACTTAAAACGACCTTTTTGGCCCCTCTGACTTCTTAAAGATCAACTGAGGTGAAACACAGACACTGTTTATGTTTTAAATGACACACAAAAGTCCCACAAAAGATGGCGATTATATACTATATTCCACTAGGGGGGTGAGAAAATACAACCAGCTGATGGATACACAGAAAAGGCTCAGCTGTGAATGAACACAAGATCACAGAAAACATAAAAGACTGTACAAAATGAAGAGAGATTCTTCTTATTTAGCGTAGAGCAATGCTTTTCTCTTGCCGTACATGGGGCTGAGCGAGAACACGGCGTCGGTGAGGAAGGTGGGGAGGAAGGGGAAGAGCTGGAAGAAGAGCATGTCCACCGTGGAGACCAGCAAGTATCTGTACTTTGGCCGTGAGGACGTGACGGCGTGCAGCATGGCGTCGATCACCATGTTGGCGTCTTTAAATCCCCCCTTGCACGTGGACATGAAGTACTCGTTGGCCAGCTCCATGTACTGCAGGTTGAAGATCTGCTTACACTCCCCGTCTAATTTCTCCCAAATATCCAAACCGGTTTTCATCTTCAGGATGTTGGTGGCCTGGCCGAAGTTACCCGGCTGGATGATGCTGACCTGAACAAATTAAGAATATGTAACATCAAGATATCTGCTTTTAGGTGAGGGTCATATTTAAGTTTAATACTATTAAAAGTTGGGGAAAAAAAATCATTCAGTGGCCTAAATGTAATCCAAAAATGTGTCTTGTCAATAGTCATACAGGTTACATTTTAAATCTATTTTATTTTACAAAGGTCTATGGTTGGCATATTATTGTGTCCCATTATTTTAACTTACATTTTTATGGAATTGTAGATATTTTAAACTATTATTAAATATATTTATTATATTTGTATAAATTAAATGTATTTATTATTATTATTATTATTATTGTTACATAGTTTTAAAAAATAGGAATATATGCTATTAAATGTTTTCTGATTTATTAAAAAAGAAATGTATTGTTTGATTGCTTCTTTTTTGTAACTATAGCATCTAAAGTGGGCATAATAGAATACAGTTTCAATCTTGAACCACCAAATATTATCACAATTTGGTGTACATTAAAACATTGGCATCAATAGTTGTAACCCGAATCTTTTATTTGCTGGTGATAAAACATTTTAAACATAAAATAAGCCAAAGACATACAGAGTGGAAAGTGTGCCATCCTACCCCAGTATCCCCTACGGCACTGCCATTCATTAATGCTTGTTTTATACTGAATTGAGAAATAATCTCCCTATCCCAGACTTCCCTATCATTTTACAGAAACATAACATTACCTTCACTCCAAAACTGGCCATTTCGACCCGCAGACAGTCTGCAAACGCCTCCAGGCCTCTCTTGGACACGCTGTAAGCCCCCATGTTCAGGCAGTTAAAGAAAGCAAAGATGCTGGACATGAAGACCATCCGACCTGAAACAGAAAACGTTTACTTCACAATAGTATACGTGCAAACTGTTCAGGGTAATAGATATAAGAATGTGAGGTTAAGTTGATATGTAGGTCATTTTTTTTAAGCTTACCTTTAGCAGCACGAACCAAAGGTAGGAACGCAGAAGAAACCCGGATTGAGCCGAACAGATTGACGTCGATCATTCGTTGGAAATCTTCGATGGAGCTCCATTCAATCTCTGCCCAGTCCGTGATTCCAGCGTTGTTCACGACCGCCCACAGGCCTGAGGGAGAATCAACGTTATGGTTCAGAAAGAGACGATTTGAGGACTTAAATGCGTGTATTGTGCATATGTTTTATTGAGCATTTATTTGAAACCAGTTGACGTGCAACCATGATGATCATTCAAAAGATAATGTCCCTTCAGGACACGTTTTGATCAAGTTGTTCAAAACGTGTCCTGAAGGGACATGATCCTCGTGGTTGTGGACATATCATTTGCATGGTCGCATCACTGCCATGAAAGGAAGGACTCAAGAGAAAATACTATATCAAAATGACACTAAAAGCCCTGAATCAGAAATAAGACTCTCAAAGAGTTACTCATAACTCATTGAATTAATATATACTAGGGAAAAAAACAAAAAAATTGTTTATGAATGACAACAAATGTGGTTAATCGTAAAAAAGGAAGTCCTAGTTTTATGTCATATTTTTTTGTTTAAGAAAGTAGGCCCCTCCCCTATTTCTGTTGAGCAGAATTGAGCTTCCATACACATCACATCTGGAGAAGGGTAATAAAAAAGACAATAAGGAAGTAAAAAATGAATTATTTGATAATCCATCATTTCCCTGTGACCTAAGAATTTCACCGGCATAACTACACTGTAGCTATTGTATGTTCGTATGACAAAATAAAGAACCTTGAACCTTGATTTAAATATAAAACAAGGCCAATTGAAGACAAAATTATACAATATTTTGTCATTTTCTATCTTTTTTGCTGAGTTTGCTCCCATACACATCCAGCTTCAAACAGTGTAATATGTTTTGAGTTTAATAACCTCACCTTTGTCTGGTAGGTTCTGCAGGACCATCTTCTTCGCTTGCTGCACCTCTTCATTGCTGGTGACGTCCAGTTTGAGGACTTTCA
Source organism: Notothenia rossii (assembly GCF_949606895.1). Lineage (NCBI taxonomy): Eukaryota > Metazoa > Chordata > Actinopteri > Perciformes > Nototheniidae > Notothenia > Notothenia rossii. Next base: position 12,913,319 of record NC_136901.1, read on the forward strand.
GATTACTGGAGCTTTTTTCAGCCAGACTCTGGGCGCCCGGTCCTTCTGGAGCCAGGCACCCTGCGAACACCACAAACCCTTTGTCGTCCAAAACGCGAGCCAGCTGGTGCCCGAAGCCACTGTCGCAGCCCGTTATCAGCACTGCGGAGCCGTAACCGTCCTGAACATGGCTGCGGCGGTGGCGGGAAACCAGCTTGGCGAGGGCGAAGAGGAGGGCGACGGAGATGGAAGCGATGCCAATGATCTGGCCGATAACGAAAATTGAGTTCATCCTGGCGAAGTGTCTGGAGACTGAATGACAGAACTGACTGCACACTTTATATCCCAGTTTATATCCTCATCAAATGTGTGAGGCTGGACCAAATACAATTTGTTCAGGTTTGCATGTGATTTGAAAGATACTTCTGTTGTCGGAGGAGTGGTGATGTGTTTAGTTATTCAATGTTATTTGTCATACTTACGCAAACGGCGCCATGCACTTCTGCATGACCTCTTCCTGCTGTGCTACGAGGGGCGGACTGGCCATTGGGAATACCGGGAGTTTTCCCGGTAGGCCGGTGCTGTGCGTGGGCCGGCAAAATAAAAAATAATAATAATAATATTATAAATCCTACCGGCCCACATTTGTAAGTGTTCCGGCCACTCCCTGGGGGGTGGGCTGGGCCGTTTTGATAGGATACCTATGTTCTATCTGTCAGATAGTTTCACTTTCACACATCAGGCCCGTAGCAGCTGTCATTGCGCAGTGAACGATCAGGAGTGAGTGACTGAGAGACCTAGCTGGCAGTCGTTTACAGATGGATAAACAAGCTCCAAAGCGTAACGGCGTTTTTATATAGTTTGTGTCTACAGTATACAGTATTTTAGCGAGCCCTGGGTTCAGAGGGAGGGGCTTGCATAGGGAGGGGGGGGGGGGGGGGGGGGTTCAGGGGGAGTGGCTGCACCCGTAGGATAGAAAAGGGGGAAGTGACGTCTGAATCAGAGGTCGTGCTGCTGTGGCGAAGAACGTGTTGCCCACATTCTGTTACTGAGTTTAGGCTAGTTAGCTTGCAGGTTTATTGTTTTGGGTGCAGTCACTTTTGCCTCCACTTGCTGTTCAAATAAATGTTGAAAGAAAAAGTAAATCTGTTTACAGTTCCGTTTCATATGGGTGTTGAGAGATGTATCCATAGATTCAGTCCCTAATGTTGCTCTCAAAGTGCACCAGATTGATGCATCTAACTTCAACATAAAAAAAAAAAAATCTTCCCGGGGGAGCATGCCCCCTGACCCCCCTAGAGGAGGTGAGGTCCACCACCTGCCCACACCCCCTGTTAAATTGTCTTACCCATATTGAGGATGCTTCCTACACCCATGTTTTATTCCATGTGTCAAGTCAGGCAAATTGGGTCCAAATGTTATTGCATCAATGATCTGTTAACATTCAAATCACTAAATATATGCTGTAACTATTTAGCTCTAGGCAACTCAAGGGCTCAGGTAATGTGATTACTATATGAATAATGGTCCAAAATAACATTAAATGTATAGGGGTTTTTGTTAAGTAACATACTTTCGTCGCCGGCCGGCTGATACATGACGTGCATTAAGTGGGCCTGTCTGTCAATTAATCCGCGGGCCACTTTTCCCCCCCAGTCCGCCCCTGGCTGAGGTTGTAGGGAAACAAAGTCTGGCACAAACATTTACAAAGTAGTGTCAAGTTAAATGTATACAGTTCCTCTAACAAACCTACTGCACAATTAGGATAACAAATAAAAAAGTTTGACTTTAAGACAATGTATGTTGATGTTCATTATTGTCTAAGTTGTATATTCACATAGGCTATCTTCTTGTTATAAAAGCTTGAAAGCAGCCAGAACCAGGCAAATTACTTGTATTTGTATCTCTGTTAAATCGAGCAACACAATTGTTTACGGTGTTTCTAGCTGAAAGTGTATTTTGAGAAATGATGGCAGGGAAACTCTCAGAAACCTCATTACGTAGCCTTGGAGTCTACACAAGCCCTGAAGCAGTTTTACAGGAAAACAAACAGTCATTGAGTCAAGTTTAACGACAAAAGGCTCAAAACACTGCCTCTTTGTACAATCGCCACACACTGATATTTATAGATCCTTCTTCGGAAGTCATTTCCCTGTAGTCAGACACACAGACACCAGGCTTTGGGGTGATTCCTTGAAATCCCCTTAAATATTTCCAATAAAAAACAGGGTGGTTTTTAGTTTCTTGTAACCACGGCAGCAGGTGATTTCCTTATTAATCTCGGTCACCACAAATCCTGTGATGTAGCTCAGGGGTTCGTGGAAGTCTCACTTGTATCAAAGAAAAGCTGCCCACTATCATCATCATGAATTAAACAACTCAGAAGGCAACAAAACAACAAGATCTGCTAACTAGTTAACAAGACATGTGACCTACTGAAAAGCCTGCTTTTGAGGAGAAAATATATCTTTTAGTAGTTTTTCATACAGACTTTGTATACACTATCCATCTAATTCGGACAGAGTAGATACAACCTCTAAGAGCCCCACTAAGGTTGCAAACATGCACATAGGAGTATCAAAATATATAACTGTGGAACACTACAAGCTTTTAGTCCCAATAAGAGTGAGAAATATACAAAATAACAATTTGCTGAGGGCCGTATAAGGGCGGCTACTATTTCAGGGAAGTTAATCAAAGTTTTCCTGGCATGAACAGACTCTAGCAAGTGATTCTGCTTCCACCAGTTTGTCTCAAATGACTATATAAACTTTATTTGCAGACTTGAATTTAAATATTCTGTATGTTCTCTTTGGTTTTTATGTCAAGCAAAAAATATTAACAATAGATATATTTTGCATAGTGGGATGCCAAATTGGGAACAACTCTAACCTCCTGTTGTTGGCTTCTTTCTCAGACCCTACCCATTTAAAAAGTTGACCTTCATTTTGACAGGGTTATCTCTACTACACACATGAAAAGTTTGGTGACTGTATCTTGTACGGTTTCAACACACAACTCGTAAGGTGACAACAAAATAACAATGCTAACCTGTTAATAATCTCAATAATACTAATTAAATGTTCTCCAACGTGTTATCTAGCAATAGGCGCTTTCATGAGAACTTAGTTCATCAGAACTAATGAACTAAAGAGCAGATCGCGTTCACACTGGAATAAATCCCTGAGGGAGGATTAGTCAAATGAAGCCGCTGACGTCACTTCTTCTTCTTCTGCTGCTGCTGCTGCTTTGGGTTTACTGGCAGGCCGCAAACAACTTCATGGCGTATACTGTCACCGGAAGTCCCCGGAGTCAGGGACTGAAGCCTTCCGAGTAAATCACCAGAACGCCGACACCTCCTCATCTCCACCACTCCCACGTTTTATTTTGTGTTGCCATAAGTTAGTCTCTCTCTATTTGTGCGCTGGGCTAATGCTGATAATGTTAATGCAAGCAATTAAAATGGCGGCTTCACAAAACTTTTCAGAGTTTTACGGGGCATGGTTTGCAATCCGCCCAGCCAATCAGAATTGGGAACCTTTTTCTCCCATGAAAGCGCCTTATGCTTATTATTAAGTGTTTGGTGACCCTTTTTTTTTTTTAAAACCCCCTTACATTTTTCTCGACAGAGGACTATTTTCTCCGTGTTTAACTAAGGACCATAGACAGCTTTCGAATAGACCGCTGTAAATACTTTTTTAACTGAATGACCGTATGCAGTGATAGCTCCAGGCTCCCAGACAGTCTGCTTTACGACAGACATGAAAGGAAATAAATGAATACATGGCATTATACAGAAGGGGTCAGTGAGGGTAGAGCACCTCGGGTTAACTTTAGTTGACTTAATGTTGCTGTTTGACACTTTTATTTTGATACTAAATATACTCTTCCAATATTAGAGTAGCACATGATAACAAAGGCCCAACTGTAGCTGTGTACATGACAGGATGTATGATTACCTAGAAGAGCGTCAGGACTGTTCTATTTCGTACCTACTGACCGCCAGAGGTGGTGCTTTAGCACTGGATATATCCATCGCATGCATGCGCATTTCGAGTACCAATAACAATAACAACAAAGTAACCTGTGACCCACGTGACACCGGCTGCACGAGAGTACCGCGGCTACATTCTTGTAGCTGACAGCGTTCAGGTTTGAACGTTTGATATGAGGGATTTCTCTGCATGCATACTAGACTCCTAGCAGTAGGATGGGTAAATGCAGAGAACAATCTTCACTGTGTGTGCTGTGTGCTCTGCATGTGTGGCCATTAAGAGGATTTCATCCTCCCAATATTATATTATCTAGTGTGCAGCCGTTTGGCTGAAACTTTTAAGCACCGGCCACAGTTACTACTGTAAAGGCAGCCAGTGGCTCAGTCTGTAGGGACTTGGTCTTTGAACCGAAGGGTCGCCGGTTCACGGCCTGATCGGACCAACAAAATAAAAAGATGGAGTGAGCTGGTAGCTGGAGAGGTGCCAGTTCATCTCCAAGGCCACTGCCGAGGTGCCCTTGAGCAAGGCACCTAACCTCGAAACTGTTGGGTGCCGGGTACCTGGCAGCCTCTCTCCTCCGCCACCTCTCCTATCTGCATATGGTTGTGTGTGCATGTATATCCTCTGTGTTTGTGCATGTATAACATCCCCTGTGTGTGTAATGTGTGTAAACACAACAGAGTGGGGAAAGACATTTCCCTGTAAGGGATTAATAAGGTGTATCTTCTTCTTCTTCTTCTTCTTATAACTACTGTTCTAAGCCGTGTAAGTACTGGCCATAGTTACTACTGGCCATAGTTAGTACTGTAACAACGGCTCTGTGCTGTTCTCTTCTTTAGAAGCTAGTTATCTGGTCTTAAACATTTGTGTTATTTGACCTGATCTCGCTTGATTGTTAGCGGCAGCCGCTTGGCTAATGCCTTGCATGTACTGGGCAGTGCTCTTGCTCTTGCTTCCGCTCCCTGTAACGTATTGCTCTGATTGTTCGAAGCGGCCGCTTGGCTAACATCTGGCGTGTTCTGTTGAGCTTCATTGTTTAACTCATCCAGTGAAGGCATTGTTTTTTGTCCCCGCTTCTGGTAGCCGCCTGGCTAAGCTGCCCCGTTAAGCTTCTTTATTTAATCCAGCTAGGTGAAGGCAGTGCTCTCGGTCCCTCTGCCGTTAACGTGGGTGTAGTTACATCCCTCCCTGTGTCCGGCGAGTAGGAGCACTGCTCTACTCTTTCCTTTCCGCAGGTAGCTGGTGAAGGCTGTGTTCTCGCACCCGCTCCCGGGTACGCTGCACCTGGCATTCGATATGAACTCTACCAGTGAAGGCAGTGTTCTCGGCCTAACCCTAACATGTCACCCACTGACACATTACAAAATGTTTTAGGGTTTAACCCTAACCCTAACATGTCAGTGGGTGACATGTTAGGGTTAGGGTTAAACCTGACTGGTTTTCGGACCCCCCCAATAAAGCAAAAATGCACGTTTCAGAGTGGCCTTTTATTGTGGCCAGCCTAAGGCACACCTGTGCAATAATCATGCTGTCTAATCAGCATCTTGATATGCCACACCTGTGAGGTGGGATGGATTATCTCGGCAAAGGAGAAGTGCTCACTATCACAGATTTTTTCAGATTTGTGAACAATATTTGAGAGAAATGGTTATTTTGTGTATATAGAAAATGTTTTAGATCTTTGAGTTCATCTCATGAAAAATGGGAGCAAAAACAAAAGTATTGCGTTTATATTTTTGTTCAGTGTACTTTCGGCGCTCTCGCTAACTCCCCTATCTTTTCAGGCGGAGCCGAGGACCCGACCAGCACCTGCCAGACGAAATTCCAATCAATACGGTTTAATCAGTTAATAAATACTACCTCAATAATTAGTATAAATGATGTGCAAATATGTACTGTGCAATCACGCTAATAAAGTGCAAACTGTTAACTAAAGTGCTGAGTTACAAGGCCCCAAGCCGTCAGTCCACAGTGACGAAGTTACCTTACCAATGTGGGGGCTACTAGCTTGCCGCCTGGCCCTCCTTCGGTTGCCACACCTCTGCTTGAGGAGGCCATGTCGCAAGCGGCTTTGGCTAAACCTCTTCTATGAAGGGGAGGGGGGGGCCCCGCTCACCCCCGAGGAGGCCTCCCACTCCTCAGATCTCTCTGCAGGGCACGGAGGACGCCTCCATGGCAGCCATTATTCGTGCGGCCCTGGTACGCTTGCAGCTTCAGGTTCCGCAGGCCGACTCGGCCCAGGCTAGCGCCTAGGGATGGGTATCGTTAAGGTTTTAACGGTACTACTGTAAGGGAAACTTCTGAAACAATGGAGAGTCAGGACTCAGAGAGACACGAGGAGAGTTGGAGCTTTGATGTCAAACACTGATGGTTTATTTGGAGTTACGGCCGGAGAATTGACAAACCAATTCTGAAGAACTTCTTCTGCAGCTCGAGGTTTTAACTAGTTTGGAGTGTAATAATCAACATTCTTCATCAGTGAGACTAAACAAAGATGGACCCTAAATCTAACTAGAGCTCTCGTCCATGGAAAAGAATGCGCGCCAGGGATCCTTCGTCCCTGAACAGTAAATTACCTCATGGCGGCTTGTGCTCTGTCACAGACTGGACACAACAATGCGCCCAAGTTGCCCCTCCTTAAGAGAGATAGCAGCTATACCCAAGCTGCGCCTCCTTAAGAGAGATAGCAGCTATACCCAAGCAGCCCCTCCTTAAGAGAAATAGCAGCTATACCCAAGGCCGTAGAACTATGCCATGGGAAAGGAGACAGTGAGAGGAGAAAATGATGAACTGTGTCCAAGGTTGAATACCTAGGCAAATTATTTCCCTAACAACTACTACTTTTATCGATACCGCTTATCGGTCCGGCCTTTTAAAAGGTACTCTTATTGCTTCTTTTGGAGAAAAAATAAGGTAAACTAACTAAACAAATTGTGAACAAAACTAACATTGCTTTTTATTTACATTAAATACATAATATTTCACATCAAAAGAAACAACAAAGTTTTAAAAATTGTATTAAATAATCTGATGACAGAACAGTAAACAGAATAGCTGAAACTTTAACAAACTAAATAACTCAGTTACCTCTAATCATTAACCTATGTTTTTATAACTGAGTTAACTCTGTGTGTTGCTTCTAGCATACATAACACCTGACGTGGAAACGTTACTCGTGGATGGGGCTACAGAGCTACTAGAAAGACAGTCGAACACGGTGCATTCCTCCGTTTGAATGTGGAGCACCTTTGCTACATATTTAGAGAAATTGCTCGTGTTACCGCCCTTACATGCTAAACTCTTATTGCACTTTTGGTAACAAGCATTGTCCACATCGAGACGGGTACAGTTAAACCACACCTCGGAGCGCGTTCTCTCCACCATCTCGTCCGTGTGTGTGTTGCTGCATGTAGCAGCTGTGTGTGTGTAAACTGCCCCGCCCCCTCGCACACAGACGGGAGAGAGATCCAAAATACTAAAGATCATCATAGACGCATTTTGCAGTCTTTTTGCATGTCAGAAACAGAGTTGGCGACACTAAAACTGCAATATAATGTTTGTGTAGCAATAATACACATGACATATTTTTTACATGTCTCCAGTACGGTTTGGTTAGGCGTCTTGATTCCAAATTACAGGAAAGACATTTCAGACTTTATTGGAAGAACTGTTTTAGGAAGGCCAATTCCTGCGCCCAACTTAAGTGTGGACAACGTTGGTAAATGTTACATAAAGTTGTAGAATAAATGGAGCTTGATAACAATGATATACATTTGTTCAACTTTTTTGGTCTTCATGTAACAGGGACAGTTATGTCTCATTTGTATATAATATATTATGTAAATATGTCTATATAATTACACAAAATCTGTGTTTATTCTTGTTTCATCTTGTGTTAATACCTGACGCAGTAGGACTCACATCAGTATGTGGAACTATAATTTTAGCGTGTACCCCTACGTTCCTTATGTATGTGACACTGTTCCCCTTTTTTTCGCGGGGTTCATGCATCGTTCTCCCCTTTTGATACTGATCTCTGTGGGAGAGGTAGGCGGCTCTTCAGCCAGAAGCAATTTCCGTGTTTTAGTGTCGACTTTATGCAATTTAAGTTACTTTTTATTACTTATTTTTGTTGTAGTGTCTCACGGGTGTTCACAATGTATTTCTGTGTTGTTTAATTTGTATAGGGGCACGTTAAAGAGAGTACTGACTGGAGAAATGTTTTCTTTCTGTCGCTGTTTCGTCTGGTATGTTGTGTTACTTTTTACGTTATGCCCTTTTTGATACTGATCTCTGTGGGAGAGGGGCACGTTAAAGAGAGTACTGACTGGAGAAATGTTTTCTTTCTGTCGCTGTTTCGTCAGGAGTGAAAATAAATGTACATCCTGAATGAAGCTACACGTCTGGGTCGTCGTCTTTCTACACAACACAACGCAGAGTCAGACACAGCCGGTTACACTTGGTGCCGTGACGACCCGTTGTATCCGCGACCAGCGCCGTCTGGTCCCCGGGGTAAAGCTGCTGCCCACCGGCGGGAAGAAGGAAAGACTGGAGTGTGTGTTTTTTTTTTCCTCTTTTTTTTTTTTTTTTTTTCCCCCTCTCTTGCTGCGACGGCAGGTGCGTTAAAGGGACAGTGTACATATTCAAATTGAGAGATGCACTGAGTCTGAGAGGACACTTACCACTGAGTATATCTGTCTATCTGTGTTTTATCATTTTATTTTATTTTAGTGTTTTATCTCTTGTGGGTGGCTTTAAACTGTGTTTTGATTGCTTTGTGGGATTTTTTTGTTGTTGTCATTAACAATATGGATGTTAGTGGGCATGATGTCACATTTGGGTTGGGGAGGGGCCAGCGACTTAAAGGTAGTGAAAGATTTGGGTTCGCTAGTGATTTCAACCCGACATTAACACCTGCTGCAAGCTCCACACCTATTATGCAGCCAGACCGTAAACTTACACAAGTAGTATCTGTTGAAGCTTTTGGGGAAATGATAACAAGTTTGGCTAAACAGATAGGTGAGAACATATCAAGCACCATGCACCAGCCCAGTGCTGCCCAGCCTCAGTCTCCCACCAATCCACACCCGTCCCACCAGGCTGATTTGTCTCAATTGAAGGTTGTGGTGCAGTCAGACACCAAGGCTCCGCCTTACTTCAGGGGTGATCGTGCTGATGTATTTTCTATTCATGAATGGGAGGACATGATGAGATGTTACCTGAATAGAGTGAAATGTGACACTCACGTAGAAAGGTTTGATCTGATTATGTCAAGACTAACAGGTAAAGCCAGGGATGTGGTGAAAGTGTCAATCCGCAGCCGACCTGACTTGAGTGCGACCGACCTGCCCACAGCTGTGTTTGACATATTAAAGGGTAACTTTAGTGAGCTGTCATACTCTAACTTGCCCATGAAAGATTTTTACGGCACTGTTCCACGTGCTGGTGAAAGTGCTATGGACTATTGGATACGCCTTAACAAGTCAATAGATGCTGCGGACGAGTGCCTCCGGAGGCGAGGTAAATGTGTAGATGACCCCAGTGCAGAAGTGGTCTTGATGTTCATTAATCACTGTCCTGACCCCAGTCTCGCCATATCATTCCAACTGAAGGCACCTGAGCGGTGGACCACGGCTGAGGTTCAGGAGCGTCTGGACGCCCATATGAGAAATGTGAGAAAAACAGCAGCGCAGTCTCATAATGTGGTGGGTCTGTCAGTTTATAGTCAGAGCCCTGTGACTGATTCTTTTCGCCCTGTCAATCTGGGGATGTCTCAGGCCTCATTAGCGCACCAACCAGACCCCCCTCCCAACTCTCTACCGGCCACTGCCCTTGCTTACGGTCAGCCTCAGCCAGACCATGCTAGGGTGAGTCCCCAAGTGTCCCCCTTATCCCTGCCTCTCTCTGCTGTCTCTGACCCAGCCCCTACCACCGTCAACCCACCTACTACCGACGCTGGTGTTCAACAGGTAGTTGCAATGTTTGACAGAGTTCTGGCTATGTGCAACGCTTCCCTTACAACCAGTCAAAGGCCAGACTACCATCAGCCAGGTAACCACCAACAAGCCCACCGTCAGAATGGTCAGCCAGGCAACCACCAACAAGTCCACCGTCAGAATGGTCGACCCCGTTACCAGCAGGCATCTGAGTCCTTTCCATGCAAGGTTTGTGGCTCCAGGGACCATTCAACCCATGCACACTGCAGGCTTTACAGATTATGCCTTAACTGCTTCAGTCCTGGTCACATAAGAAATCAGTGCCCACAGGCCTCTCCTTCCTCAGCCATGCCACCTTCTCCCTCCAATGCTGGTTTAAACTAGCCCGCCCGTGCAGTGAGAGGGATAGCATGGGCGGCACTAGTGACACCCTCAGTGAGGAAAATGACTTAAGATCAACATATGTGAACTGCTGTAGTAATCTTCCTGATGACAAAACTGTGATTGCTGTGGGTTCACATAGAGTTGAAGGAGCCAATGACTTGTTTTATACCCCAGTGTTAGTAGGGGGTCAGTCAACTTTAAGGGGGATGCTTGATTCAGGGAGCATGTCATGCACACTCAGCGAAGAGGCAGAGTCCAATCTTAGAGCTGCTGGTGTCCTCCCTTGTCCTCAGCCTGTGCCAGAGAAGGTGGTCCTAGTTGGCTGTGGTGGCCTTATGACACAACCCAGATGTATCTATGACCTGGAGATTGAGGTTTACGGTTCTAAATTCATTGTGCCAACTTTCCTTGTCCCAGGGCAGAGAGACGAACTCATTATTGGTAGCAACGTCATCAGGCCCATATTACAGAGGATGAAGTCTGATGAGAAGTACTGGGAGCTCATCCAGTCCAACACCTCAGACCCCGACTGTGAGCAGTTTCTTCAGTTGCTCAGCTGCATCACTCGTTGGTCTGGTCCTGAACTGCCTGACAAGGTTGGCACGGTCAAGCTACGGCAAGCTATCACTCTAGCACCACAGAAGGAGTATCTGGTGTGGGGAAAGCTACCTGGCAGTGTTCCTGTGTCCCCTGGGAGCACTGTCATTGTGGAGCCCACCTCCTCCCGTTCAGCCCCCAAAGACATTATTGTGGGACGGGTTGTGGCACCCATGTGGGGAGATCGTTGGGTCCCTATGAAGGTCCTTAACCCAACCAAGAGTCCCGTGACACTACGCCGCAATGCTAAAGTGGCCGATGTGTTTACTTGTGTCGCGATGGAAGACCTTCCCCTCTCTCAGGGTGTGAATAGGCCACAGACCAGTCAGGCAGCTGACCCTCCTCCCAACTCAGATGCCAGCTCTACCCACACTCAGCAGCTTAAAGACTGTGGATTGGCAGACATCGACCTCGAAGGCTGTGCGGTGTCAGATGAATGGAAAAAGAGACTCTCTGAACTGTTGCTCACTTACCAGGATGTCTTCTCCAAAGACAAGCTGGACTGTGGGGAAGCGAAAGAGTTCGTCCACCGGATTCATCTCACTGATGATCACCCCTTCAGGCTACCCTATCGCCGTGTCCCTCCAGCACACTATCACAAACTGAGAGAGGTGCTGTCTGAGATGGAGTTGAAAGGCATCATCAGTAAATCAGTCAGTGAGTATGCATCGCCGCTGGTCCTTGTCTGGAAGAAGTCAGGAGAGTTAAGGATCTGCACTGACTTTCGCTGGCTTAATGCCAAGACCGTCAAGGACGCCCACCCGCTGCCTCACCAGGCCGACTGTCTTGCTGCCCTTGGTGGAAACGCCTTTTTCAGCACCATGGATCTCACATCGGGGTTCTACAACATCCCCCTCCATGAGTCTGACAGGAAGTACTCGGCATTCACAACACCCTTAGGCCTGTATGAGTACAACAGACTTCCCCAAGGTCTTTGCAACAGTCCCGCGTCCTTTATGCGGATGATGATGAGTGTGTTTGGTGATTTGAACTTCTCCAGCCTCCTCTGTTATTTGGACGACCTGCTTGTCTTTGCTCCATCCGAGGAGGAAGCCCTGAAACGGCTGGAGACTGTCTTCTCGCGGCTCAGAGCCAACAACCTGAAGCTGTCTCAGAAGAAGTGCTACTTCCTTCGCAGGACTGTGGGGTTTCTGGGTCACGTGATAGACAGCAGTGGCGTCTCAGTCGACCAAGAGAAGGTGAGGGTCATCTCAGCTTTCGGGAAGGAGGATCTCATGAACGACGACGGTTGCACCCCATCTCAGCGGAAGGTCAGGTCTTTCCTCGGGATGGTGCTGTATTATCAACACTTCATTCCTGGCTGTTCTTCCATCGCAAAGCCACTCTACGCCTTAACTGCAGGGCAGAAGAGGAAAGCCAAGGGCTCTTTCGGTCGGAGAAGAGCTGGCACCTTTCGAGAACTGACTCCTCAGGATTGGACCCCTGCCTGTGAGAAGGCATTTGATGATCTGAGACACGCACTCCTCAACAGCGTGGTGCTGGCACACCCAGACTTTGATAGGCCTTTCATCCTCTCCACCGATGCTTCCCTTGATGGTCTGGGTGCTGTACTGTCCCAAATTTCTGCTGGTGAGGAGAAGGCAAGACCCATCGCCTTTGCAAGCAAAACTCTCAGTCGCAGCCAGCTCAATTATCCTGCACACAGACTGGAGTTCTTGGCTCTAAAGTGGGCGGTTTGTGAGAAGTTTAGCCACTGGCTCAAGGGTCACAGATTCACCGTCTGGTCAGATAACAATCCTCTCACATATATCATGACCAAGCCGAAACTTGACGCCTGTGAGCAGCGGTGGGTTGCTAAGTTGGCTCCGTATTCCTTCGAAATCAAACATATTCCCGGCAGGTTGAACGTGGTGGCGGATGCCCTCAGCAGAGACCCTTTCGTGAAACCTTTGAGGGAACGGTTGCTGCGTGAACCCTACTTGGAGCTACTGGACCAGGTCTGTGACGTCAGTGATGGGTCTGTGCAAGATGCCTTCCGCCTCACCTGCCAACCACAGTCACTGGAGGGTCCATCTCACTCTGACGCCATTGAAGGTTCAATGTCTGAGGATGAGGTCTCTTCTCTTCTTTCCTCCTTGGACGAGTGGGACTCTGCTCCTAGGGAGCGTGCAGCCTCCCTGGTTGATCACCTCACCACCTTTGAACCACCTGGCCAGGACACGTTGCATTCCCTATCTCTTTCTGAGCTGCAGTCACACCAGCAACAGGACCCAGTAATTTCCAGGGTCGCTCTCTATGTCGACAGGAAGCGCAGGCCTTCCAGACGGGAACGCTACAATGAGAGTCAGCCGACTCTGAGAGTCTTGAAGCAGTGGGATAAACTGACTCTTCTGAATGGCGTCCTCTACAGGGTCACGAAAGATCCCTTGACTAGACAGATGAGGTCCCAGTTCGTGGTGCCGGAGTCGCTAAAGGCAGATGCATTATCTGGTGTTCACGACCATGCTGGCCATCAAGGTCAGCCCCGCACACTGTCTCTGGCCCGCCAGCGTTTCTTCTGGTACGACATGGAGAAGGATGTCCGCAATCATGTGAAGCACTGCCACAGATGTGTTCTCAGCAAGACTCCTGAACCTTCCGCAAGAGCCCCACTGGAGAGCATTAAGACCTCTGCCCCTCTGGAGCTTGTGTGCATCGACTTCTGGTCAGCTGAAGACCGTCACAACAAGTCTGTGGATGTTCTTGTGATCACCGATCACTATACAAAGTTGGCACATGCTTTCCCCTGCCAGGATCAGACAGCTAAGAGAGTAGCCAAGAAGCTGTGGGACAACTTTTTCTGTGTTTATGGCTTCCCTCAGCGCCTTCATTCTGACCAGGGAGCAAACTTTGAAAGTGAGCTGATTGCTGAGCTCTTGCAGTTGTCAGGGGTTGACAAGTCCCACACCACACCTTACCACCCTATGGGGAACGGCGGCACAGAGAGGTTCAACCGCACCCTGGGCAACATGTTGAGGTCTCTACCACTTCGCTCCAAACAGAAGTGGCCGCAGATAATACAGACAATGACTTTCGTGTACAATTGCACTGTCCATGAGACCACTGGGTTCGCGCCCTTCTATTTGATGTTCGGGAGAATCCCAAGGCTGCCAGTGGACCTTCTGTTCAGGAATGTACTTCATGATGTGACTGTGTGTGACTACAATGCCTACGTGAAATCCCTCTTGGAAGACCTGCACTGTGCCATGGCACTGGCCCAGAAAAACTGCACAGCGGAGCAGAGACATCAGAGTGACCAGTATAACAAACGGGTCAGGGGCCAACCTCTGTCTGTCGGTGACCAGGTGCTGCTGGCGAACAAAGGCGCCAAGGGAAAATGCAAGCTTTCTGACAAGTGGATGCCTGTTGTGCACACTGTGGTGGCCTCAAAACCAGCCCTCCATATCTACCGGATCAGGGATCCAGAGGGACATGAGCGTGTTGTTCACCGAAACCTGCTGCTGCAAGTCAACTTCCTTCCGCTGGAGGAGGCCTCGGATGGTGAAGATGATGCTCCTGTGCCCGCACCTACCCCTAGCATGACCGATACCGCTCCGGCATCTGATTGGCATGGGACAGAGGTGTCCGAGTTAGACACAGCAGCTGCAACAGCTGGGCCATCCCTAGCTGGTTCCCTCTCGGATGTTGACGGGGAGGATGGCCGCACCGCCTCATGGGTCCTTGAGCAGTCCCCTTTTGATGACTCTGTTCATCCAGACCACCCACCACCTCCTTCTGTGTTGGTCACCCCCGTTTCTAGTGACCCTGCAACTGCTGTAGAGACCCCAATGGCTTTCCCAGCTCCTCTGCCACAACGGCCCCCTGCCAATAAGCGTCAAGCATCACATGTAGATGGCCAGGTTACCTCACGATTCGGCAGAGTCATTAGACCTGTGCGCCGCTTCATTGAGTCCATGGCACAACTTGAGTCCCTTCTTGAGGGTTGAGATAAGGCCGCGTGCTGTTATTAATGTGTGAAATGTGGCGTGTTAGCCATTATTTGTGCTCTGGTGATATACTGCTGTATTGAGCCTTTTTTTATTTTTCGCTCATCCACATCGTTTGGCCAGGGTGTGGGGTGTAAACTGCACCTCACCTTGTCTGTAGAGTACTGTGGGTTCTTGCTGGGCCCAAGCGAGTCCCTCATTCTCTTATCCTTTAGGTAGGAAGCTCTTATTGCTGTTTCATATGGTTTTGTTGCTTGTTGTAATGGCCAGTGTGTTTATATGTGGATTGATTTGCGACCCAGAATTTTGCATAATTCTAGCGGGGTGAGTGTAACAGGGACAGTTATGTCTCATTTGTATATAATATATTATGTAAATATGTCTATATAATTACACAAAATCTGTGTTTATTCTTGTTTCATCTTGTGTTAATACCTGACGCAGTAGGACTCACATCAGTATGTGGAACTATAATTTTAGCGTGTACCCCTACGTTCCTTATGTATGTGACACTGTTCCCCTTTTTTTCGCGGGGTTCATGCATCGTTCTCCCCTTTTGATACTGATCTCTGTGGGAGAGGTAGGCGGCTCTTCAGCCAGAAGCAATTTCCGTGTTTTAGTGTCGACTTTATGCAATTTAAGTTACTTTTTATTACTTATTTTTGTTGTAGTGTCTCACGGGTGTTCACAATGTATTTCTGTGTTGTTTAATTTGTATAGGGGCACGTTAAAGAGAGTACTGACTGGAGAAATGTTTTCTTTCTGTCGCTGTTTCGTCAGGTATGTTGTGTTACTTTTTACGTTATGCCCTTTTTGATACTGATCTCTGTGGGAGAGGGGCACGTTAAAGAGAGTACTGACTGGAGAAATGTTTTCTTTCTGTCGCTGTTTCGTCAGGAGTGAAAATAAATGTACATCCTGAATGAAGCTACACGTCTGGGTCGTCGTCTTTCTACACAACACAACGCAGAGTCAGACACAGCCGGTTACATTCAAAACGGTTAATAAGTATATTTTCTGAAAAAGGAGCTGAAGTCTTGTTAGCTTTCCTGTTGTTAGCTTGTTAGCTTAGCTCGCAAATGCTATGAAATTAAGAAAAACAGCTTCTGGCTTACTTACTGCTTTTGTGAAATTGTAGCGACTGAGTAGATTGTTTGGCTGTCATGGCTTGTAAAGATTTGTATGTATTGATGTAGGTAGTTATTTAATGTTATGTTGTTTCTCATACTTACGCAAACGGCGCCATGCATCAACTCGTCCTCCTGCGCTACGATCGGCTTTGGCTCGACATTGCTTTGGCGTGTAGGGAAACTAAGTCTGGCACAAGTTTCCTCTTACAAACATTTACAAATTAGTGTCAAGTTAAATATATACATTTACTCTAACAATCCTACTGCACATCAGGATAAATACAAATAAAACAGTGTGACTTTAAGACAATTAATGTTCTTCTTTCACACTCTTGTTACATAATAGCCCTAGAGGAACCAGAAGAAGTCATATTCCTTGTATTTGTACTTATACCTGGTAAATCAAGCTGATACTGTCGTCTAATAGAATACACAAACATGCTAATGTCAATACGTTTTGATCCGTATGCAGCGATAGCTCCAGGCTCCTGATGGAAGGAAATAAATGAATGAATATATGTCATCATACAGTAGGGGGGCAGTGAGGGTAGAGCACCTCAGTGTAACTTTACATGCCTTAATGTTCTTGTTTGACACTTTTACGTTTAAAACTATCGATTAGGTTTTATTATTAATCATTAGAAATACTTTTTTTTTAAGGCTAACAGATCCCATTTGAAATTGATGCAGGACATTGTAGTTAAACTTTAATTTGGGTGAAGTGACACCGCCCTGTTGGAGTTTTGGATGAATGGTTTATTTTTCAAAGTGATCTCAAAACGTTCTTTAGTTGGAGGCTTGATTAGGGATTTAAAAACGTTTCATGACAATACATTTTCATTTGCATATTGATTCAAAACATGAAAGTGAAAATAAATTGTTGCCAAGTAAAGCAAGATATAAGTTATTACTATCGATTTCAAACATATTTTATTTCCCCTAAAAATTGCAACTTTTCTGCCGGTAAGTAGAATTATTTATTTTAAATTCATTTAAAAAATCGTTCAGATCCCATAGAAATACAGCAAAGACAGTCAGCTGAAATCTGTTAAATTAATTAATATATAACAATGTCATATTCATTTGAAAAAACCCTCTAGACACAGAGAAACAATCCATTTTATATTTATTTCAGCAACATTCAAACCTTCACAGATGTCTTGAGAAGTTTTTAATATGAAATAAAATCCCCAAATACAGCACAGTATGTTTGAATGATGAAAATACAAGGAAATACAGAAATACATGTTTTTACGAGTGATCTGCAGGAGGATTGCCATCAAACAGTGTGGTTCACGGTACATTAGAATCATTTCCTTCACAGATAATTCACTAGTGAGGGAAGGGAAGGGCACGGGCGCCCTCGTGTGGTAAATAACCGGCAATGCAACTAAAAATGTGGAATAAATACTCCAAAAGTGATCAAAATGACTACAAATAAGCGTAAAAGTGCAAAACAAATGTTCCCCTTTGTCCTCAATTGAGAAAAATTTTGTAAAATAATTCAACTTTTTTGTATTTGTTGTTAAGATAACAGGTTGTCCTTTTCATAATAAAAGCAAACTCAAATGGCACAGAAGCCAAATATGAAGGCTGCCAACTCCATGACGATACTCTGAATTTCTCCAATACTTTACTAGTATTATATATTTTAGCTTTGTTTAAGGGATTTTTTCTACATTATTCTTAATATCAATCTTCTGTTATTCACTTTATACGTAGATACATTTCCTGTGGATTTACAACAGGGTCTAAATATCAAATTGCATGGTAACACATTGGCAGGCAATGAGAAGCGTACGAAAAACAACAAATGTGTCTAAATACTGTGGCTGGATAAGGGAAAACCGTTATTTTATACAATTGGATTCAGCCATGTGTGATAGTAATGATTTATCTGTTGATTTACAGTGTGTAGCATACATATAAATGCTCCATTATATCAGTGCTCGATCAGGGCTGAGGCAGTGCTGTTCATTTACATATTTATAATAACAAGAAATATAAACCTTCTGCTACCAGATTCTTGTATTCAGCGTGTTATGCATAATACGGCATCTAATACAGTACTTAAAAACAGTTCATATACTACGGTGGTAGAAATATAGTTACTGTTGATAAAAAGGTGTGAAACGGTAACCAGGTGACATAAACACGGTACTTTCAGTCTGATCTTCCCAAAACACAGCAGCCATATTGTCCCGTAATAATGCCGACTCCCTTTGGTGCGTTCAGGTCTCCACTTTCCCGAAGGTGCCGTCAGGAGGTCGGTAGTGTTTGGGGAAGGCTTTGAGTTGCAGCGAGTTAAAGGCGTACTTACGACACCCAACGTTCTTCACCGTGTTTTCCCGCCGGCAGCCCTCGCTGAGGAGACACAATGAGTGAGGGGAAAATCATAAATACAAATGATATGAAAAACTGTGAAATGATACTTACTTTGCTGCAGGGTTCTCTGATTATCAACAATCAATGAGTGTCTAGATAAAAGGAATAGTTCACCCACAAAATGGCCGCTTGTATGTCAGTTCCTCACACTGTTACATTCAATTACTGAAGATGTTTCTCTGGCATGCCAGGGTGAAAGAATAATAATTAAAAAAAGTGAGAACAATCTAAATGAATTGAAGTTAAACTTTGTTCGTTAAAAAAAAAAATATGTATCCATTTCTAAATCCTGAAATATAACCCAAGTCTCATTTATTTGTATGCTCAAATCTCTCAAATAAATGCACTTTGTTCATGAAAGAAAAAGGGATGTCTTTACGAAATGTTGCTTTTGTAAACGTGACACCCATTTACTTTCAATCATAATAATTGTTCAGATTCAGTATGACGAGGTGGGAGTAATTCATATATTAAATATATATACTAATAATAATGATTATTTTGGTGGTGAAGTATTAAGTAACAAAAGTGTTTCAAAGTGAACAAATACCATTCACACACACAGAGACAAACATAGAAGAGTTAAGAGAAAGCAGAGTTAAAGAAGGTTAAGGAAACATATTTTTAGGTCATGTTAAAAATGTATAAATACATCAATTTAAAGATCACAAGATATCCTCAGAGTGGTTATATTCTGCAGCTTCACGCAGAAACGGTTTATTACAGCAGGAGTGTGGCGTTCAGGGACACACTGACTTCAGGGTTTGTTGGTGTTGTGGTACATGTAGAGCAACATGGAGACAAAGGCTAGAGCCTTTTGACATGTAGCTGATGACAGAGGAGAAGCACCGCCACATGTTTAACAGCAATTCGTTTTTTTTCTTTTTTCAATCTGTCTGAATCATTTTCACATTCACTTAACAATTAAAAAATATTCCAGAACAACCTTTCCTCAACCCTTCTGTAGCAAGGAGATCTCTTAGCTTAAGCTAAAATACACATTTGTTTGGACAAAAATTTGAATTTGGATGGAAAACCTAACAATAACTTCCATTTAAAATAATTACATATATTGGTTGGTCATTATTATACGAGTAAATACATTTTTTTTTTCAAATAACATGTTAATTATTACAATTAATGAGTACCATATAAGCTGAATTGTTGACAGGAGGGCTCCGATGTTTAAAGTGCAAGTTGAGAAGTAATTAAACACACGATAAACATAGCATATAAATCTGCATATAACATATTTAGCTGCGGTATAAAGTGACATGGCAGAAGCATATTAATCACACTGTATAGATTTATATATACATATTTATATATAATCTCTGCAAGAAATAAGGACAATATATAGCAAATGTTGAAGGCAATACATAAAGACAATTTATGTACAGCCATACAAATATATTCTCTGACACATCTGGAATCATAATTTAAAAAACAATTAAAGAAAAAGGTTAATATCGTCTTTTTAGTAAGCACTTTAGTGTTATTATTAAACAATGATGTATCGGGAAGTACTTCATTTTAAAGCTAATTTAAAGCATATATAAAACAACTCCAGTTCCTTCACATCCCTGATGCTCAGTGATACATTAATTAGATATCTGTATATTATATGCATTTATTTATTATCTATTTTGTTTGTTTAAATATAAGCTCAATATATAACATCTGTTTCATAGATTAAAAAAAAAGTACTCCAGAACGTCTTGCTCATCATTTCAGGTCGGAGCACACGGAGTGATTCACCCTCAGCACTTAGAGAGAAAGGGATGGAGTGAGTAGGGGTCACGAGGTGAACCCCCACAGGAGGATATTTATGTCCTGATCCATGTCCTTACTGGGTCGATGTTAATGAGAGCGAGCGGCAGATATTGATTTGTATAATGTGTAGAGCAAGTTGAACCCTCTTTGTTTCTTCAGAGGGTTTTGTTAAGGAGTGCTTGACACGTTTTCTGATCCTTCTTATTCCCTTCATTGCCATTTGAGCCCATTCCTTCAGTCAAAATCGTACCTGTACTAAATAATAACATTGTATATGTTCACATTATATCTGAAATATGAGTGTTAAACAGTGTTGGTGTTGAAACGGTAGTAGCTGGGAAATAAGAGCTTGGCTTTATCGCCAACTGTATAATAATATATAGAGACAGCATCACACACTAACACTTTCTTTAGGAAGCTCTAGAAAGCGGGGATGATATTAAAGCTGGATAAATATTCTATTTATCATTAGATTGATTGAGAGAGTTATTCAGCAACTGATTTTGATAGTATATTAATTATGTTAGTCATATTTTAAGCTATAACGCAACATTTCAGATTATTTCAGTGAGTCAAGTGTGAGAATCTTCTGTTTCTTTCTTAGATATGTTAGTAAACTAAATATATTTGGCATTCTGACGGTCAGCAGGGCTAAAAAAAAAAGAAGGAATTTAAAAAGTACGTTCATGACAGATTAATTCTCCAAACAAGACGCATTTCCCGGCATATTTTTCTCTCATTTTGCCGAAAGACTAACTTGGAGGTGGAGACAAAGAAATCACATCTTCAACTCTTTGTACAACACAAATCCTACAAACCTGAATTGTCTCATTAAAAACCTGACTTAAAGCATTTAAGCATACATTCCTCATTTGTTTATCTTACAGCTCGAGTGCAAAAAGAAAACACGCTACTGATTATATCTGCAGTTTGAGTTTCTCGTAAACGGATACACATAAATAAATGCTCTGAAGGATGAACAGCACTACACTGCACGGTAACCCCCTGAATATCAAACATTAGCATCATCATTAGAACCATTTTTTAAACTTTGTCAATTGGCGTGAAAAGCTAGCAAATGTTTATTCATCTTAGAAGAAATCCCAATTTCCTCCTTCATTTATCAGTATTCTGATATATGGGTAAATAGACACCTTATTGGATGAATTGATGACTTTTTTGACCCCAATAAAAGGCTTGGATAGCATTCGTCAGAACAGTAAAGCTAAGCTGCATGTAAACAGATCTGCTGGAAAGTGCAAGTAGAAGCGTTTCTACGGTTATAAAAAGCAGGAAGACTGAAATAAATAAAAATAAGCAAATACTGCCTGCAAATATATACTGTATGCATATATAAGCTAAAGTAAGCTTACTCATTTTGGCACAAATGAAAAGCTTGTGTTCCCTCGTCTTTAGCTTGTAAGGTGCCAAAGCACATGGAAGACAATTATAAAAGCAGATAATGATTTAAGAGAATTCTTTTTCCGTTATGCTAGCTACTATCAACAATAACTCTTTCCTGAAAGCGAGATTTATATACACATACTCTGAATATTACTATACATATTCACAACTTGGCGTAATTTCTGGCCTACAGGTATATAAACAGTCACTTTGCGTATATTTTGTTGTTAGAGAATGGAGAACAAGGCAAAGCATTCTGTCCTTTAGAGCAGTGGTTTCCAACCTGGGGGGCACGCCAAAGATCGCAGGGGGGCTGCCAGGCGTCAGATGATTTGAGGCCAAATATCATATTTAGACTTTTTTTTTTTCCAACTTCCAACATGAGTCATTTGGGGGGGCTCTTGGGAAAAAAGGTTGGGAACCACTGCTTTAGAGGGCGATACAGCCTACAGATGTATCAGTGAGACATGAACTGTTTGAGACCATTTTTTTAAATCTTAAATATAAATGATAAGAGTTAAAGATGTTGTTTTGATACAATGAAGTCGCTAGCACTTTGACTGAGTTCACACTAAGCTGGCTGCATGTATTTTGTCCTATTTATAAAGAATTGTCCTCAGGGTGGAAATGGAAAAGCCAGCCTTGTGTTTTTAGTAATTTCTCTGAATAAGTCTATATCATTATGTATATATTATATTAAGCTGTTTGTTTACCTAAACATAGACTTTAAATGCTGTTAAAGTGTGTAAAAACGCATAGAAATCGTACAGAAAAAGTGATGTTTTTGGAGAATGATAATGCAGCTAACCTTGTAAGCTTGCAAAAGGAAGAACTACAAAACAGGAAGTGCCCATAAACCAAAACAAAACCAAAGAGGTGGTGTTGCTGATGGTAAACGGGGCATCAGGTGTGAAGTCCTTGGTGAGGCTGGGGCAGTATCACTGTGTATGGTGAACACACACTCACAGGACAGTGGCACAGTTTCAGAAACACCCTCAGGGGTCCGTGTGGAGTTATTTCCACACTTCCTCAGTCAGAAAGAGAGAGAGAGAGAGAGAGGGTGTTTACGCTCAGCTGCAGCGGAGTTTGGCGAGGAAATAGGCCACACTGAGAAAGATCCAGACCACCATCAGGTTGGGGCTGAAGGCCAGCAGGGGCAGCGAGTACAGGAGGCTGGGGTCCAGCCTGAGGTCCCGCACCGGCAGCAAGCCGCTCAGGTTCTTCTGGATCACCCCCTCCCTCGTCCCAATTCTGAGGCACGGGGAGGAGGAGGTGTGGAGCGGCAAAAAAAGGTTGGATGATAGGGAAGGTGGTGCAAGAGCGGGACGTATAAAAGCAGGTTTGAAGGAGGAAATGAAAAGAGGAAACAAGGAGAGGAAATAAGCATGACAAAGAAAGATGGCAAAAGGGAAGGAGGGAAGTGCCCAAATAAAGATGGCATGTATATATGCATGCACAGTTGAGAAATGGAAAAGTAAAAGGTGACACCGGCGAATAATCACAATGACAAAGAATAGACGATAGACAGCCGTTTCCATGGTGTGACATAAGAATGTTAAGTCATTCAAATCAACAGGTGGAAATGAATTACAAACCAAACCACAACAGAAAATGAGCCAAATCATGACGAAGAGGAAGAGGGGAAAACAAGAGAAAAAGAGAAAATTAAGAAAGATGTTTCCACGTCTTTCAGAAAAAAGGAAAGAAGATAAGTAAAACAGCAATGGCTCACCATGTTTAGATATTTTATGACATGGGGTGAGGAAGGAGGAAGGGAAAAGTGTCCAGAGGAATGGGCTGCATCGATTGGAAAACCAATATGCAGAAAAACACCCTTTAAATGTAGGATTATGCGACATTTTGAAGTTTGAACTATATACACTATAGGCGCTTTCACACCAAGTACTTTGCCGTACTTAGTTCATCAGAACTTATCTCATCAGAACTCTTTAGTTCATTAGAACTTAATTCATCAGAACTCTTTAGTTCATCAGAACTTAATTCATCAGAACTCTTTAGTTCATGAGAACTTAGTTCATCAGAACTAAAGAGTTCTAATGAACTAAAGAGTAGATCCCGTTCACACCGGAATAAATCCCTGGGGGTGGATTATGCAAATGAAGCCGCTGACGTCACTTCTTCTTCTTCTGCTTTGGTTTTACTGGCAGGCCGCAAACAACTTCACGGCGTATACTGCCACCCGAAGTCCCCGGCCGGAAGTCGCCGGAGTTGGGGAAGGCTTCAGTAGAAACTGCTGGGACTCCCAGCAGCTTCTACTGAAGCCTTCCGAGTAAATCGCCAGAACGCCGACACCTCCTCATCTCCACCGCTCCCACCTTTTCTTTTGTGTTACCCTAAGTTGGTTTCTCTCCGTTGGTGCGCTGGGCTAATGCTAATGCTAATAATGTTAATGCGAGCAAATAAAATGGCGGCTTCACAAAACTTTTCAGAGTTTTACGGGGCGTGGTTTGCAATCCGCCCAGCCAATCAGAAATGGGAACCTTTTTCTCCCATGAAAGTACCTGCTCTCTAGCAGGGACTGAAAAGGGGGTGAAAAGGTTCTCATGAACTAAGTACTAGTTCCGGATTTTTTGGTGTGAACGCAGATTTTCAGAACTATATCGGAACTATACTGGGAAAAGTACTACGGTGTGAAAGCGCCTAATGTGTTTGCAAGCGGATAAGAAATACAACACTTTTAGAAGGATTATTTGTTTAAGAGAAACGCTAACATGCAGTAAGTATCTGTTTCAGATTTCAAAATGTATTTAAAGGATGCACTTATTCATAGTGAACTTATTACAATGAGGGGTATATCTTCAAGCTTTTTCTAACATGCGTCACAGCTCCAAATCATTCCTAAGAGCATGAATAAAAGTGTTATAATGATCAAAAAGCTGCTTTCATGCTCGCCGGCTGATGAGGAGAAGAGGAGGAGACAGGGAGAGATGTGAGGAGAGGAAAAGGTGAAGAGATGTCGTACCATGCCAGTATTGGAATGACAGTGCCACTTTATAATCACATCTTCTTTTACATTCAAATATCACAAAGTCACATTGAACTCCGCTTTGAACACACACACATTTTCAGACAGAAATATACAAACACTTGAGTTTAAAATCTGCTCGTGGATCATTTCAATAAAGCCGTTTGGGGAACATACATTCCTTTAAGTGCCCCTAAAGTCTCCCTTTTATGTCTTTTTTTTAGTAGATGTCGAAACCACAAACTGTTTAAAATGTTTTGGAAAGATATTTAAATAACATATTTTTTGGAAAGGTATTTAAATAACATATTTTTTGGAAAGGTATTTAAATAACATATTTTTTGGAAAGGTATTTAAATAACATATTTTTTGGAAAGGTATTTAAATAACATATTTTTTGGAAAGGTATTTAAATTGCATATTTTTTGGAAAGGTATTTAAATAACATATTTTTTGGAAAGGTATTTAAATTACATATTTTTGGGAAATTAATTTAAGGCGAGACACGGCAGGCAAAAACATCGTTTTTCATGCCCATGTCAATTTTGAGATTTTGTGCTATTTTGATTCAATAAGATGTTTTCTTTCAGGCTTTTGGAAGGAAAACGTACAAAATACACATTTAGGTGTTTATTTTACTATAGTTTGTCTATTTCCGTCGGTAGATTTCTCCTAAATTCACCAAAAGTTAGCAATCTAACGTAACATAAAGTGCCGTGACCGCTGTTTGCTCCATGTCATGAGAGGTACCGTTGGAAAGCTCAGGTTCTCCTGCACAATCTCATCGGATCCAAATATGGTCATTTCCTTTGTATCAGCAACCAATCGTGAAAGTACAAAGGGGTCATCTGACCAAAGAACGGAATCTTATTGGCTGGTGTCAATTTCTGACAACGTGATTCGTTCAGATGCGTCACGTGGTGCGCCATGACACTTCCTTGTTTATATTTGCGCTGAAAATTTAAATCTCAAAATGCCGAAACATCCGCGAAAAAATCGTTCAAAGAGAAGAGGACAACAATTGTCACTTGCACGTAGCAAGGTAGAAGACAAAACAAATGACCCCGAACCTGAAAAACCTTCACTTAGTGCGTCAATGCGCAAGCTGTCACCCAAAGAGCAGGAGGGTTTAGATAGCGCCACACAGCAGTGGCTGATAATACATGTAGCGCGGCTGAATGAACTGCTCAGTGGGTTGATTTGCCCAAATTGCGCAGGGACAGGGCTCAAAGTTAACATCGATCCGCAAAACCATGGTTTCTGTAGCAGCTTAATTTTAGAGTGCAGTCTGTGTGATGTTGGGTACCGCAAAAGTGTGTACACATCTAGACGTCTTCAAGACGAAACCAGGAAGGATGTTGCTTTTGATGTGAATGTGAGAATGGTGCTCTTAGCGCACGAGTTAGGCTTGGGCTATGCAGCTCTGAAGAAAATAAGCAAAGTGTTGGGGATTCCTGCACTTCATCTCAAAACCTATCAGAGACATGACAAGAGAGTGACAGGTATAGAAACAGGATTGAGACCAAGAAAACTTGAACTATTGAATTCAGAGTATAACTTATCAGGACATTCAGTTGACTTATTTTTTTCTCTTATTAGTGGCAGAAATAGAGAGAGGCCTGGAGTCACTTCACAGGACAAGGGAGCAGGTCAGGCAGGCTTATGCAGATGTGGACCCAGATGTTGCAGAGTTGCTGAGGGAGGATGCAGAGGCAGTTATAAACATCAGCGTGTCATTTGATGGCACATGGCAAAAGCGAGGCTTCACATCCCATTATGGGATCGGTGTGTGCATTGACATCCTTACTGGATTGGTGATAGACTATGAAATCCTATCATCCTATTGCCATGCTTGTGCTCTAAAGGGAAATGCCAAGCAAGAGCAAAAGATTACAGAAGAGGAGTATGACAGTTGGCGAAAGACACATAGTGATTGTGCAAGAAACTTTGCAGGGTCAAGCAAGGCAATGGAGCAGGAGTCAGCCAAGAGGATGTGGGCCAGGTCTGTGAATCGCCACCAGGTGCGGTACACAGAGATGTTGTCAGATGGGGATCGCGCAGCATTTAGGGAGGTGGTTGCACTGAACCCATACCCTGGGCATGAAGTGGTGAAATTAGAGTGCATTAATCATGCCCACAAGCGAATGGGTACAGCACTCAGAAAAATGAGTTCACAGAAAAAGTTAGGAGGGAAGGGTGTAGGGAAGCTGACTGCAAAGAAATGCAAAACTTTGCAAAATTATTACAGGGGGGCAATTCTCAACAACCAGGGTTCAATCGATAAAATGAAGGGAGAAATATGGGCAGGTCTCCTCCACGGCATGTCTACTGATGACAGCCCCTTACACACCAGGTGCAATCCCTCCTGGTGTTGGTATAGGAAAGCAGAGGATAATGGGGAAACACCTGGTAGCCACAAAGAACATGCTGGAAACTTTTTAAAGCGAGAGGTGGGGGAGAAGCTTATCCCTGTGTACCACCGCATGTCAAGTGACAGCCTGCTCCAGAGAATGCAGCATGGAGGTACTCAAAATGCCAATGAGTGCCTCAACTCTGTGATATGGGCGCGGTGTCCAAAAACGGTCTTTGTGGGGAAAAGCAGGGTTGAGGCAGCTGCAAGTATGGCCATCTCCACCTTTAATGAAGGTGCCTCTGCCATGCTGGCTGTTATGGAGAAGTTGTGGGTCCAGAGCACAGCTGTTACTGTCAGCGCAATGAGACAAAGTGATTTGCTGAGAATTTCAAAAGCTGAGGCCATTACATCTGCTAGTTTGAAATATAGGCGCAAGAGTCTAAGCACAGCAAAAAAGGTGAAAAGACATCAGCAGGAGATGCAGGAGGGGCCTACTTATGGAGCAGGCATGGACTAGGGTGGCAGTTCTGCAGTGCGTGTGTTACTGTGGTCGTAGTGTGTGTGTGTTACTGTGGTTTTGTTCATCAGGTACATACTGTGTTACTCAGTTTTCAGTTGTATTGTGTTTTATATGTTCTATATTGTTGTTGTTGTAAGTATTAGATTAGATATTGTGTCTGAAAATAGTGTCTTCCAATAAAAAAAATATGGAATTTGACAATACATATCTTTAAAGGTCGTTTTCTCAAAATGAGTTTTTTCTCCTACTCTGAGCACAAAATGTCCACTTCAGTAGCACGTAGACACACCAAACCTTCCAGTTATATTCCTATCCATATTCTGAAGGCTTTTACAGAAGGGTTTGTTCATTTATCATTCATAGCCTGAATTATATAACATTTTATACCTAAAAACATGGCGAAAATTGATATTTTAGGGCTGTTGACAGTATTTTCTGATTTATTTAGTGATAAAAAGAGATATAAAAAATCCCTTCTGTAAAAGCCTTCAATTCTAATATGACAACAAAATGAAACAAGAATTTTGAACCTGGCTTTATCCAATAAAAAAAATTAGTTTCCTGAAATGTGTTAAAATATGCGCATATTTAATGAGATTATGGCTAATTTGCATATTTAAACATGCTATTTCTGAAAACTTGTAATAGAAAAAAAAAATTGCCTTATTGTAAGTAATTAACTGGAGAAATTTCTAGCTGATATCTTTAAGTTAAAAAAATTACCCTATTCACCTGTAGTGTCTCGCCTTAAAGAACATATTTTGTGGAAATCTGTGGTTTTAAGATGTTTTTTCTCAGTTGCAAAAGTAAAGAAATCTGTTGTACACTTTAAAATGTAAATACAACTAAATCTTGTATTATTTTTAGATTTTAATCTTACTCGTGCTTTTCAACCTTTCTGAAATCATCTTTTAAAATATGCAAAATCTATTTTATTTTTATTTATTTTTTTTTTTTTTTTAATTGTACTGATGCATGTATGATTTGGCCATGCTGCGAGCAATATTTAGACAAAAAATAAAGTGTTTTAGTCTAACACTGACTGATAAGTAAATGTTTTAACACCACCTTATTGTAACGGAAGAACGGAAGGAAAGAAGGAGGCACGAAGGGAAACAAAAGATGGCGCCGAAAGAAGATGAAGTGCTCCGATGATACAGATAAATAAAAACACTGCCAGCCTGTTAGGGACTCAGAAACTTTACCGACGAGACAACGATGGAAAGACAGAACAAACGGAGCAAGAAGCACTCACACAATCCAAAGAGGATCCTCTCACTTTGAAATCCCTTAGGTAGCTCTTTCCTCCAGACCTTTGTCTCAGAAAGAAAGTGAACTAACTGTTTGACAAGAGTTTGGTGAAGTACGCTGCCATGAGAACTTCGAAAGGTTCAAGTATCCTCTTTCAGACAAACCGCCAACTTTGGATCAGTTTGCTTCACAGAGGAAACAGGCAACGCTTGTTTAAAATCACACATGGGCAAAACATCGTACGTGTCCGGATTCCATTTCTATACATTTGTTTTCCTTTGACCTTAGTGCGTTCAATACATATTTAGAGAAAAATACTTTTTTTTGCCCTTGTATGATTTTCAGTTTTTTGTTTTTTTTCCCATTCAGGCACTGTGAGGGCGTCCTACCTGCGCATGCAGTCGAGGGCCTGCGTGAAGACCTGCGGTGCCATGCCGTGCTCGTGCTGCAGGATCAGGCACTGCTCCAGAGTCACAGACATGGCCGTGCGGTCTTTGGCGCTTTTGCAGCTGGTGAAACGCACGCCGTTCAGCCGGCGGCAGATCTGAGGCAGAGAGGGAGGGAAGGTTTAAGTGAGAGACCCTAAGTGGCAGGAATACCATATTGAGCAGATTGTGTGAGGCTTTCAATTCTTTCATACGTTTTGTAGTAACATTTGATGTACTTAAAAAGCAGGATCTCTACCTCAGCAGCCTGCCACAGGATGTCTACGTTCTTGTTTTTCCTGGCGTGGACGTTCTGCCCCAGGAACCTCAGCAGCTCGGGGAGACACGTCTGAGAGCGAGACCTGGGGAGGCCTGAGGGGGGTTTGGAGGTGGAACATGAAAAATGAGGAAGAAAGAAGAAGAGAGAATTGACCAAAGTATCTGTACAAATAGCGGTTAGCTCTGACAGAAAGTGCTATTCAGATCCTTTACTTAAGAACCACAACGTTAAAGTACTCCATTACAAGTAAAAGTCCTGCATTTAGAAGCTCTTGAGTAAAAGCACAGAAGTATTGTCAGCTGTCCATAAAGTTTGAAAAGAAACAAAACAGTAAAAGTTGTAGTTCTTACATTTAAAAAAAAAAAATGTAATCTACAAGTGGCACGATGTCGACGTATTAAAAGTCAGTAACTAAATGTACCTCTACTGCTGGATCTATCTGTCATTGATTCTTAAAGCTAAAATTCTGCCACTGCACCAACTGGAGGTAAGAGGATGCTCCCTGCCTCGATGTTATTGTTAGTATTTGCTCAACTTCACACACACTTTATTACTTACAGTCCTCAGGCAGCACTTCTTTGAACTGCTCGTAGTAAGAGTTCAGTCTGGAGAGACTCTCCATGTTGATGACCTCCTGCAGGGATGTGTCTCCAAACCTGAAACACAGAAGGAAAGCTAAATGTTTCCTTCATGGCTCAAAGCACCACATCCTGCTAAAAGTTGCTAAATGACAAAACCTCAGCCCTGTTTCCTCCCCTCCTCACTCACTTCTCAGCGAGCGTCTGCTGCTCGTTGATGCCGACGTTGAAGTGCACGGGCTGGACCCTCAGCAGCATGCCGCTCTGGATCTCCCGCGGCAACGCGTCGAACATGGTCCCCGGCAAAGGGATGCGGACATTGAAGCCGTCCCGGTTCCCCGTGATGATCGGCAGCATGTCGGGGGCGGAGCTGCCGGTGGCCTGGGTCACCTGAAGGGAACATGCAGCCATGGAAATACATTTATTTTTAAAGAACAAACCAAAAGTTTCGTATCATTAATTGCAAACTAAGCTGAATTCAGCAAATGTTAGGAACTTTAGGAGAATAAATTGATTCTTAAAATAGTTGCCACAAGCTCTCAAGTGATTAATCATAGCAGCGCTGGTACAAATGATTCTTGGCAAAGTAAAACAGAAGTAACAAAAGCATCCAAGTTGACATCTTGGATGCTAAACTACGACAAAAAACAACAGAAGAATAGTCGAGCAGAAATGTTGCTTTTTTATTATGGTGCCAATCAGACATCTTCCTACCTTGAAGGTGACGTTGCGGAGATCCATGATGCCGACACTCATGTCCTCCAACATGGCCAACTCCTCTCCTGAAAACATGGGTCACCATTAACACCTGATTATTATGAAAGAGGTGTGTGTGTGTGTGTGTGTGTGTGTGTGTGTGTGTGTGTGTGTGTGTGTGTGTGTGTGTGTGTGTGTGTGTGTGTGTGTGTGTGTGTGTGTGTGTGTGTGTGTGTGTGTGTGTGTGTGTGTGTGTGTGTGTGTGTGTGTGTGTGTGTGTGTACCGTAGGTGCTGAGCAGGGACTCGAACTGAGCGAGCAGGCCGATGGTGTAGAGTTGTCGGAGAAATCCATTGTCACGGAGACAGTTCCTCAGTTTGATAATGAACCCGCAGATCAGAGCGGTGAGCTGCAACACACACACATATTTACATGAGGTCATAGACAAAGGGAAGCTGTTTGTGTTATATACTATCCCTTTATAAATACTATCGCTTTACATATATATGCACACACACACCATTTTTCAATTGAATTGCACCGTTCCTTTTATATACTGTCTCTTTACACACACAATAGACAATAGTAACGTAACGTTATTTTTTCCTAAATGCTGTGCCTCGATCCCCCTTATGTGCATCTCTAAAGTCTTCGCCCTGCAGTTGGACGTCCCCGTGGTGAACACGTTGTTCTTTTTTGCCCTTACACATAGTGTGCAATACATTTGATCACTTTTTTTGTTATAACACAACCACGGGAACTTAAGTTTCCAGGTCCCGACAAACTTATTTTTGTTGTGGCTGACCGGTTTCTCTTCGTGGCTTACGGGTGTAAAAGTGACATTGTCGGATGGCGTAGGCTCTGGATGGGTTGGGAGACTAGATGACTAGACCCTCCAGAAAAACGAGGGCAAAAATCCTTGATTATGTGATTAAACATACGGGGTTTTTATGTGATTTTATGCGGTGAAATTGCGGGAAGTTGCGAAATAGAATAGATTTGTTTTTAAATATTGGGCTGTCTTATTTATTCTCTCTCACACACAACCTGCCACTAACGTTAAACCACTTTCCTATTCAATTAAACAAATTCAATGTTCACCGTCGATTTTCTCTTATGCTCCAACACACAGTTGCACGGGGTGCAGAATAGTTTCCCCCCACTTTTGTGAAAGACATCGGGGTACTGCTTTGCCCGGTCTTTAGCAGAAATGTTCGTCGTGTGAGTTCCAAACGTTCACTCTACGGTGTTGTTTACCTTCTGTGATGCGCGAGCTGATGACGTCGCGTCATCATCATCACTACTTCACGTCAAGACGAGTTAACTTTTTTTTTCTCAACTTTGTGTGGAAAAATGCGGGGATTATGCGGCCTTTTGATAAATATGCGCCCTTTTAATAAATCTGCGTCATTTTGCTGATTATGCGGTAAATTATGCGATCGCAGAATCGCGTTTTTCTGGAGGGTCTAACTGACGACAACTCCGGCTCTGGGGCACCTACACGGGCCGGGGATGCTGGCGGAGGATCGGATGGCGGCAACTCAGACTCGGGCCTAGAGCCAAGGGCAAGACTCGCCGGCAATACACTTTTTTCCGTCCCAGGACCCGGCTTTGCTGGCGGCGAAAAAAATCCCACCAGCCTCCTTTGCCACTCCAACAGAGGGATGTCATTTTCCTTTTTGTCAAACGATACAAATGTTTGATCTTCTCTCAGTTTTTTTTTTTTTTTTGGACGAAAAAACTACAGGAATAGGAAACTGTAAAAATAACAAGTCGCTAGACAAAAATCCACTTTTTTTTTCTAACGTTGGCTCAGGGAAATGAAACGTCTGTAGAGTGGGAGAGTGAAGAGTCTGCAGGTGAAGAAAATCCCTTCTATATCTGTCTCACTTTCTTTACTGGCTCTTAGTGTCTACAGTAATCCATCGGCTTATGAATGAACGTGACATTTGCACCCTCCAGCTGTGCAATATATAAAGACGTATGAACTCTTCATTGATTGGCTGGCTGTGAGTCGCTCTAGCAGGTAACTGTGTGTGTGTGTGTGTGTGTGTGTGTGTGTGTGTGTGTGTGTGTGTGTGTGTGTGTGTGTGTGTGTGTGTGTGTGTGTGTGTGTGTGTGTGTGTGTGTGTGTGTGTGTGTGTGTGTGTGTGTGTGTGTGTGTGTGTGTGTGTGTGTGTGTATGAGATCTCTTGGGTGTGTGTTAGTGCTGACCGTCTGGCAGAAGACGACGTCGCGGCGGTACTGCAGCGACAGGTCCATGGCTATGGTGGGGGCGCTGTCCTGCATCAGGAGGAACACCATGGACTTCTTGGCCTTGTCGCTCATCATGGCGACGCACTCGGTGAGCGTGGTGAGGAGCGGGTACAGCGCCTCGCTCCACTCGCCTGTGAACAGACACAGAGAGCGTAAATACATTACAGAGGTTAGACTAAACACAATGCAATCTGACTTTATTGGAGATGTGATGTTAAGTGTGAATCATTTCAAATCAAGTGGCTTCTTATAAGATCTTATAGGGGCTCAGACAGAAACAGAAAACAAATGAAACAGGGAAGCAACAGGAAAAGCAGAAGCACTTCGTCTCTTTCTTTATACGGAACTGGGAGAATTAAAATGCCGTACATATGCCAAATGGACATTGACACACAAATACAACAAGCTAACCATATTTCAAAAGAAGAGTCCATTTGAGCGAAATTAAAGGGGAATAAAAAGCAAAAAGTCAAGTAGTTACTTAAATATTTCACTTGAATATAATATTAAGCTCCAGTCTTAAGTTCTTTGCTTTTTCCAACAGAACATAATGTAGTGTCTTCCTAATATACCCCAATAAGTGTGTTGCCTCGTAGCAGTTACATCATGCTATCCTCAAGGGTGTTTCTGGGTAGAATGCCTTATTTGATTGTGTGACCCGAACATGTTGAAAAAAGAAATTGGCATAGAAATGAACTGGTTGCATTTACAGCAATCCAACTATACAATTAGATTGGTATTGTTTCTGAAAATAACTGGTCAAAACATATTAACAAGACCAACTCAAGAAGAAAAAGGACAGTGCCCTAATCTGATACTCAAATATGAAACCAGAGTCTTGGAGTAAAGGCGCAGAGAAGCGTGGCACGGACAGCAGCTCTTACCTGGGTACGCCTCCTCCGCACAGGGTGTTCCATCTGGGGACGGAGGTGCAACATGCATGATTAGCTGCACCGCGAGCCAACAGGGCGCCACCACACACTCCAAACCAGGGTCAGAGATCTATACAACAACATTCAGCCTACATTTTTTAAGCTGGATTTGTTCTAATTATTCAAATGAGGTGCCTGCCAATGCTTTGTCTAACCTCTAAGCAGACGTGCAACTGTTACTAAGTACAACATTTAATCAAGTCATGTAATTCACTTGTTACTTCACTTCTACTCCACAACATTTAGGAGGGAAAACATTGAACGTTTTTTTCTGAAGATACTTTAGAAATCGAGGGGTGTGCAAGAATAACATAAAGGATTCACCTCATCCAATTAAAACAGTATTCTGCATTGTGTACTTTGACTTAAAATGCTTGAGGTTCTTTCCCGATTATAATAACTTTTGCTTAAGAAACATTTCCAATGAAGGACTTGACTTTACAGTGGTATCAGTTGCCATCCTTAAAAAAAAGACCTGAATACCTTATCCATCTCTGCTTATTCAATAGCCAGCAGCATTTTGATGTGAAAGTCTGGATAGAGATGTGACCCTGGTTCAGTACAACATGTAGAGTAAGCACAATATCTCAGATACAACCGCATGGAGCAGCACTAACAGAAGCAAAGCTAGAGAGGAAACACTTTCTGCTTAAAGCTACAGAGACGCTGCAACAGTGTGGACAAACCAATGAGACAACAACAGACTGCACACAAACTTAAACTTCACATTCGACAGTTTTCTCTCATGATAGCCAACAGATGAATAACTAGAAAAATCCCCGTAAGTAAAGAAAATGTATTTAAGAATCTTGAAATGAAAAAGTGTCGACAAAGGAAGAAAAACTAACATTTGGAATAAGAGATGAAATGAACCTACAGGAGTCTTGTGCAGAGGAGAGGGCGGGCAGAGAGGAGGAGGTTGGTGGAGGTGATGATCGTGGAGGTAATGATGAGGATGATGAAGATGGTAATGAAGGAGATTTCTCTGATAAACTTCCTGGGTTGATCCAGAAAGCTCTTTTTCCTTCATCTTTTCACAGCCATACACATTGATGTCAATTTATACTCTTTAGAGTCTATTATTGTGAATCACTAATGGCGCATTTCCACTGCAGGGCCTCGCACGGCTTAGTACGGTATGGCTAGGCCTTGGTAGGCCAGGCTCACTTTATGCTGCGTTTCCATTATAGTTTAGGAACTGGGGCAGTAACTATAGTAACGCAGTGTAGGCGGGGCCGTGACGACATCTTCAATGCTAAACACAAAACCAACATCAGCCGTTAGCTGTTAGCCCTCAGAGCTCACAGCTCCTCATATCTGTTCAGAAACTAGACAGAAGTTAAACAAGTCCAAACCACAGACTGTCTGTGTCATGGAGAATACAGTCGCTGGTTTGTTTATGTCTGTAGGCCGTTGTTGTGAGTGTGGACGGTCGGAGCATATGCTGCGTTAGCTTAGCCGATCTCCATTCAGAAAACACGCATTTTAAAAAGGTGTTTCGCCTGCCGTCTGTCTGCAGACTTGTCAAAGCATTAATTCATGGTTTTTACTAACCGGTATCAGTATGTTGTTACTTCGGCATCATTTTGAAACGTGTATTACAATTAAATCACGGTCAAATATGTTAATCTTGTTTTAGTTGCCAGCGATTCTCTCACTAGTTTAGCATACTCAGCCCGGTTGTTGGCCCGGAAAGAAACTCCATTTTGGAGAGCCAGAAAACTGAAAAAGTACCCGCCAGCCGGAACTACGCCGAGTGGAAACGCAACCAAAAACAGGCCGGGCACGGCACGCTTAAACCACGCTGTAGTGGAAATGCGCCATTATATACATTTTTATTTTATTGTTTAGACTTTTTTTGATAATGTGTTGTTTAATTCATCTTTGAGCTATTTTGTTCTTTTTTTACTTACTTGATTTATGTTAACAATAGGATCACACATTATTACAAATAAAACATATTACTGAGCAAGCAAAATAAAACAAATGCGAATAAAATACAAACTTGAATGACTTTAGAAAATAGTTTGGCTTGCATAAAAATTTTTTCAGCTACAAGTGATGCATTGCTAATCAGAATTTATTTTTAAATATAATTTTTGTTGCATAATCAAACCATAAAGCAAAGGAATCTCCAAAAAAGAGAGAGATTTAACTTATAAAGGATAAGATTGTCATATAAAACCATGCAAAATATTTTTCAGCCTAAAAGCTGAATTCCTACACAAACAGAAAAAGGACGTTGAGGGTGTGTGTTACCTTTCTTGCTGGCCCCAGCCTGCAGCTCAGTGTGTGCACTGTCCTGACTGCCGACGCTCGGCCTCCTCTCCTTCTGCAGCAGCTTGTCCACGCGCTGGATGATGCACTCCAGAGATTTGTCCACATTCACCCAAACCTTCTCCTGAAACGGGACGGACAAGAGCATCGTCGTCCATTTACCAGAGCTGTGCAAGAAAGGCTAATGGAGTAATTACACCAGGGAGAAGAACAGCGCTAGATGGGATAGAAGATGCATGAGCGATGAGATGAATCAC
Source organism: Notothenia rossii (assembly GCF_949606895.1). Lineage (NCBI taxonomy): Eukaryota > Metazoa > Chordata > Actinopteri > Perciformes > Nototheniidae > Notothenia > Notothenia rossii. The sequence goes on from NC_136901.1 coordinate 12,949,659, forward strand.
ATCATTATGCAAATCACGGAGCACGTCTCCATTTTTTTTGCCTCATTTTATGTCATGCAAGCCCAGAGCTCGATTACATAACTATAACACCGGCTGCCTGGGAAAAACATCGGTGGTCTGAACTAATGATGTCACATTTACAACTATGTTTCATAGTTCATGCTTTCTTTTTGTGTTATAAAAGTTGTTTACAATACAAGTTTTTAAACCCAATACATGGATATTGGATGAAAACAAAAAAATATATGCATGTTCTTTTGCATTGACAAATGAAGATACTCATTAAGTGACTGTTATGTGAATAATATATGAAAATAAATCCTTTGGTTGTGGTAATTCCTAATGAACTCACCCACTCCTCTTCATGCCAGTCCACCTGCAGCGAGGAGCGGCTGTTGCTGCCACTCCACTTGGCGAGCAGCGTGTCCTGGTCGTTGCGCAGGACTACTTGTTCCGAGTCGGCGGAGGGAGACGCTTTGGAGGCGATGTACTCGGGCCGCGCTGCGTTCAGGGCCTGAATGGCTGAAGCCAGCAGCTTACAGTCGCAGACGGTCACCAACTGACGTGTCTGATTGGGAAAGGCAATATAATGGCAATAGATGGCACCACAAGGAGAGTGATATTGATGATGTTTAAGTGTTCCTTTAAGTGCTCATATGTTTAAGTGTTCCTTTAAGTGCTCATGAATGACAGATGTTGTAAAGTACCTTATCAGCCAGAATAGCGAGCGTCCTCTGCAGTCCGCTGGCAGATCGGTCTTTCGCGGCTCGGGACAGCCTCTCTGCGTAGTAGCTGACCTGCGTCTTCAGCGTGTTGATGTGGGCGATGATCTCTTTGGCTTTGACTATGTCCTGGGGAATGTAGACGATGGATTGCGAGCTGGAGAGGGCGCTGCTTTAGAAAACAAAGACACAGGTTTTTTAGCAGAATGGCTTTTCCTAAGTATGCTGATGACCCTCTCCTCTATAAACTGTAAAAAGTGGACTGTTGACTAACACAAATGCCCTTTAAACTAACAACGTAGCATTAGCATGCACATGCCTATGGTGGCTTAAGTAAGGACTTCAGATAAACAGACACATTACATTGAAATAAACGAGGCTAGGGGTGATTCCTTTCAATTTATAAATTCAAGTAGACCATTTGTATTAATGCTGGCTTTATGTTTTCTGAATTTATCAAATGAACGTTCTTTCAACAAACTTTGTGTCCTGTGTTACAAAATGACTCAGTGTGCATGGCAACATACATGGAAGCTACTTTCAATACTGTTAATGCCAAATGCATCACGTGACATTATTATGTGCAGATCACATTCATTCAGTTTAAACCTAGCGACAGTTCCTCCAAAAAGGTTTGACAATTATGAAACTTTGTTACATATACCGTGAATGTGTTTGTTGTGTTGGTGCAAAGCAGTGAGAAACAAACAGTGTACAAACAAATGAGAACAAGCAAAGCAATGCAACAACTCACCATTCCTCCTCATATACGCTGATCAATAAAAAGTAACAAAAAGAAAATTAAGAGGAAGCCAAAGAAATGAATAATGTAATAGTTAAAGAAACGATGCATTTTGTGGGGGGGGGGGGGGGGGGGGTTATGTAAAGAAGACTTCAGGGTAGCCAAAAATTCAAAAAAGATACATCATCCACACAAAATAATTCATTATGGAGCAAATGTTTTTAAAATTTGAAAACATTTAAGTAAAAGAATAGAATAAGAGGAAATCATTGCGATTAAGGGAAAAAAACATGCAAATGAGTTTTATTTTTCTAATAAATGTTCAATATTGGTACATTTGTAACTCTTTTCCCCCCAAACTTACTGTTTCTTGGCCTCCTCAAACTTCTGGACGAGTTTCCTCAAACCGCTGTTTTTAAAACCCTGGCAGTGAGCCGCCGGCGCTCCGATCGTTATCACATCGTACGTGTGTTCTGGAGAGGAAATTAGGTTTTATTAATATCTTAAATACATATTTAGTCATTTCTTTTGTGTAAAAATTGCTCTTTTTATTTATTTAGTATTAAGACAGTTGCACTGTTAAGTAAAAATATAAACAGAAAATGGAATAAAAATATAAGCATAGGAAGCCAAAGTAAAAATGTAAAATAAAAAAAACATGAAATAGTAAAAATATGCAATCAAATATAAAATAAATAGAGTAAAAATGTTAACACAAATATAGGAAGTTAAGTAAAAATTCAAAACTGTTAATACAAATTTGTGAAATACAATTTACACATTGGTATATAAATATGAATAAAGACAATAGTAAATGATTCACCAAACTAAATGCATCGTAGGTGTGAACCTGCTTAGTAATAGATAAGGTGGGATTTATGTATTGTGATGCTGGTTTTTAGATTTGCTCCTCCATGTTATCATGGGGGGTGTAGGTCTCACCGAAGCCCAGCTGATCCTGCACCCTCATCCTCTGAACGTGGAGGTTGGTTGGCATGAACTCGAGCTTCCTCTCCGCCTTAAGGTTGCTGGCTTTGAACGAGGGACCTGACGTAGACAACAAAGGATGGGTACACACAAAAACAAGAGCATGGAAAATAATGATATGTGGGGAACAGATCAGGGAAATAGCTGTAGCTTGTTTTAAAATGATATTGTAACCTAACCTCTGTAGTTGTTGAGGTCCGACAGTGTTTCCTGGTACGCCAGTATTATGGACTGGTACTGAGAGACAATCTGTCTCCGAAGATTCTCCCAGCAGGGGGACAGCTCTCCCAGCTCCTCCAGCTCACACACCCTGCAGAGCAAGTGATATTAGACTTCTGAAGATGCATTTCAAATTACTCTTTTTCAAGCAAAAATGACAGATCTTCTCTGGCTTGTTTCTGCTTTTCACTTAGTTTATATATCTGGAACAAACTCGAAGAGAACTGCAGGTCTGTTGCACCAGTTCGAAACACGCCGCTGCGTCTGTAAAGCCGTTGTGTCCTTGGGCAAGACCAGTGGCATTTTGATATGTACAAAAGTGGTGGGGCACAAGAAACTTAGATGTCTATATAGAAGCTTCTGCAGGGACGTGCAGTGAGGTTCATGGCTGGTGAGGCTCTGACTCTTCAGGTTTACACATATTATATTTTGGACTAAATCAAAATATAATATTATTTTCAAAAGCTTTTTTTGTCTGAAGCTTCGATTAATTTTAAACAGACAGTTCAACAAAAGGATACCCAAAAAATGTAATTGTATCTTTTAAATATTGAATTGTTCGCTCTTAGTAAGATCCCATTTTCAATCAAATTGCGGTCTTATCTTGACTTGAAGATGAAGTGCATTGGGCTATCCTTCTGGACTAAAATCTCTATTACTTTTTTGTAAAAGTCCTCCTTATCTTCTTGTAGTTTCAAAAGTCTATCATAAATCTAATCGATAGATTTATGATTTGAAAATTATAAAAGTAGGGTAGACATGTGGATATTATCCGTCTGAACAAAACGTGCATTTATCTAACAGGTAAGTTTCCCACAGATCTTATTTTGAGCTATTTTCTAAAATCCTATGGAGAAATCTCAATGCTTTTTTGTGGAGGGAAGCCATGCGCAGCTTACTTCCTTGTTTTAGGACGCGTCTCTCGTCTCCTCTTCACACTTTTCGCGGCACACGTACTTACAGACAATCAGCTCTGAATGATGTGAGATGACGTATGGTGGGGATGGCAGCTCTATGCCCCTATGGTCATTATTTTGTTGCCACACACATTAAATAGGAAAATACTCTGAGCATGCGCAGTGTAGTTTTTACAGTCACCGTTCACTTAGACAGTGAGAGGGAGGGCATGATCGGGTTTTGTCCCACATGGCTCTAAACAGCTCAATAGGCACACACTGTAGACACTAATTAGGAGAACACAGACTAAAACAGCAATGTACAGATGAATCAGATGATGAAACATGATCTTAAAATATATTTTTTGCATTTTTTTTTTATCATTATTTTGAATACTTTCTGCTGACACTAGGTGGGGCTGTGCGCCACCTGCCCCTAATGACCAGTCGCCACTGGGCAAGACATTTCACCTGAATTTGCTCCTGTGGGTATGGTCCACAGTACGCACAGTACTGTCTGATATGTGTGTAATGTGTATTTGTAAACGCTTTGAGCTCTGGAAAAGCGCTATAATAAATATAAGGAATTATTGTTACCTCTTTATAAAATCAACACTAAGGAATGTTTTATATCAAATCATATCTTACACTGTACTGAAACCCTTTCTGGTATTTTCTACACGTTTTATTCATTTTTAGCTTGTTTTTTTATTTGATTGGCTTTTGAATGACTTTTGAATGTTTTAACCCTTAGATGCCCGAGTGACTACACTCTTCCATAAGTGGGTCAAAAAGGACCCATATTAGAATAATATGTGTTTTTATGCCATTTTGGTTAAGATAAATCACTTGTATATTTTGGTTCACACTAGAAATATTTTATATTACATTTTTCACTATTTAGAATTTTAGAATTTTTTTTACATTCTGAAAAAAAACGAAATTCCATAGAAAATGCATGCGGGTCATTTTTGACCCAATTATGGAAGCTTGGGGTAGTAATACAAAAACTACAATTTCTTAAAATGTAAATTAAAAATTTGAATGGTATGACATCCAAAAGAGGTTTTTTGAGGAATAGCTGGAATATGAAATGATAAAAAAATGTAATTACAAAGATACTTCAAGAAAACCACCTCACCGGGTCAGAAAAGACCCACTTATGCATCTAAGGGTCATCTTATAATGTGTTTCTGTTGCACTGTGTCAAAGGCTTTATTGTAAAGCACCTTGTTTTTTAAATGTGCTCTATAAATAAACGTGCCTGTTCTTCTGGTGACAGTAAATGGAATATCCTTGCCAACCACGTAGCCCTGAGTTAATTCTTTAGACATGTAAATGTGTGCTAGTACCTGGCTGCATCCTCCTCCAGCAGCAGTTTGACAAACTGTCGGGGGATGTTTAATGACAGGACGCTCTCTGCCATTTGCTCCAGCACCCGGAGGTGGTTCCCATCAGTCGTGGGGAAGCGGTACATCCTGGACATCGTGCCTCCAAACACTGAAAACATTGGAAATGAAATTAGTGTTGAATAGATTACGATGACTCTTCTTATGATATTGTTCTAGTTCCGCAGACAAACATATATTTTATCTTTAGATTCAATAATATTTGTTTATGAACTGAGCTGCTCTCCTTTAAACACGTTTTAGATGGAGTAGAAAACCTCATGAAACCAACACACACACCAAAACAGATCCTATACATATGTTATTGTACCTTCTCAGACATTTCACATTAGTGTTATTCTTGGATGAGCAATCTATCTCTGAGGTAAACAGATCTGTCCCACTCACTGGAGACAATCAATATATTTCAGCTGGATAACAGGATTGGTGGTCTGATGGATCGGTAAACAAGGAGCCATGCAGGCGACAGAGGTGGAGGACAGGAAGAGAGGGAAAAAAATGTCTTGTAATACTATGTATACTCATCTATATTTTAGTTCTACACAGTGTGGGATCTTACAAATGAAACCTTCACTAAATACAGATTTAAGGTCCTTTTTCAAAATACATGAATTTGGGGTTTATTGCTTGGATGTTGTTATAGCTGTGCTCTGGTCTGTGAGGAAATAACATGTCATTTTTCCTCTTTTGAAAATGAGCTTTTTGAAAACCTTTGGGTTATAATTATTATTTGTTTTCAACTTCTGTTTTACCAAATGTCTGAAGTTTCTACTGCTAGCTTATCCGGCAGGGGCTCAGTCAGTAGGGGCTTGGACTGGGAGCTGTAGGGTCGCCGGTTCAAGTCCCCGAACCGACCTAAAGATGGAGTGTGGACTTCTACTTGGAGAGGTCCCAGGTCACCTCCTGCCCTGCCGTGGTGCCCTTGAGCAAGTCACTGGACACCCTCCTTCCCCCCCACTCCCATTGCTCACTGGGCGCTGTACAATAGCTGCCCACTGCTCCTAGTGCTAGACTCCTGGTGCTAGGATGGGTTAAAAGCAGAGAACACATGTCACTGTGTGTGCTGTGTGCTCTGCATGTGTGACCATTAAAGAGGGGTTCATCCCTCCCATTCAATTCTATTCCATGTGTTATTACTCATTCGTATCTATATATTTCAGAAATTGTTGTGATGCTTTTTGGTAAACTCGCTGAAATATTTAGAATCAAATGGGTATTTAAAATATGGAATAGACTAGCAGTAGTAGGAATAAAGATTTATAGTGTTTTTGTTTTATTTGTAATTGTTAGAGGAAATACATATTTTTCTTCTTTTAAGAGGGAAGTTGGAGAATTCACGAACTCTCTCAGGCTTGGGAATGCATAAAGCAAATTCTGTATCCAAATGTTTTATTAAACCTAAACAACACAATCCTACATTTGTGAGCACAATTTTAGGTACAATTCCCGCATCAGATCCATGTGGATGAAAATGGAAAAGTGTCATACCTGAGCGCAGCAGGGGGTCTTTGCATAGCGAGGCGTACTTGATTCTGACTCCCATCGACTCTGTGAGGCTCTCATCGACCGGCAGCACCGTCTGCAGGACACACACATGACCAGGTGTTACACAGAGAGCACACCTGCCCTGTGCGGCTGTGTGACAACTTTATCACGACATTGTTGAATTAGAAAGCACTAAACAAACACAGACAAACAGGAAACACGTTTGTCACATTAGTCGAGAGGCGATGGCCATCAACTTCCGGAAATACGACTCACTAGTAAATAAACTGAAATGACAAAGTATCTTCTGGTCTTTTGTCTTTCAGGCATACGGGGCCAGCAGTCAGAAATGAATCTAGCTGAGGTTTAATGATGACTGTTTTTTTTATATTTACCCTCAACAGATCACAATGTTTTTTCTTTAAATACAGAATTGAAATGTTTAACCGAATGCTCCAGGAGGACCGTGTCCCTCACCCGCCCGTTGATGCCGTCTGGCAGCCAGCCGGTCGACACCCTCTGGTCTGCTCTGTCCTCCATCTGCCAGGCAGCCACGGTGATGTTCCCCACGCGCTCGTTCTCCGCTGATCTGTCCAATCAAACACCGGTACAATGTGTATGGGTAGAAATGAGATAAAAAGTACTTCTATTTTTTGTAAATTAATTTAAATAATGAATTGTTTACTCCATGATATGCCAAAAAAAAGGGAAGAAAACTAAGATGATAAATCAACAAGGATATAAAGCAGAAGTACCAAAACAAGTAGATTTGGTGAATACATTTGTATTGACTAAATGATGAATCAAATAACAGTTTCAATGTCAGAGAGAGCATGTGTGTGTGTGTGTGTGTGTGTGTGTGTGTGTGTGTGTGTGTGTGTGTGTGTGTGTGTGTGTGTGTGTGTGTGTGTGTGTGTGTGTGTGTGTGTGTGTGTGTGTGTGTGTTACCTCAGTTCCAGCTGTAACCTGTGGGTCTTCTCTTGCAACAACTCCTTAACAGGAAAAAGTGCCGAGCCCAACATGTACATCTGAAGAGCCAGAAAACAAACATTATTCATATGTTCATATTCAGATGTTTCCTTATCTTGTCTAAACTAGTTTGACCTCCAGAAAACGGACAAGTTAATATATATCATTTTGCTGAGCATAAACTGAGCTAACATTTGTATTGTGTAGCAAAACCTCAGAGTTTTTGATACCTATGACACTTATGTCTGAAATGCATCTTCCCCATTGTTAAACATTACATGTAAGGTCCATGTGAGTAAAGAGGTGCCTCTGCGTACCGTGCCCTGCGAGCGGTCCTTCACGTCGTACACGGCGAGTTTCACCTGCGTCTGCTGGTTGATGTTGGACTCCTGGAAGAAGGCGATGCTGCTGAGGAAGATGGGGTTACTGGTGCCCTGCGGGGCGAGGCAGCAACACATCAGCATTACTAAACCCTCAGTTTCATTTGAAGTTCATTTTCAACTGCTTATGCTAGAAATTAGAGATGTCCCGATCCGATCACGTGATCGGGGATCGGAGCCGATCACGTGATTTTCAAAAGATCGGAATTGGGAGAAAAAAATTGGGGATCGGGATTTATTTTTTATAAATACTTTTTTTCTTTGTATTAATTGTTACAAAACAAAAATGACCATGTTCAAGTCTTAAAGTCATCCTGAGGCCTTAGTTTTGGTTTCAAATTACACAGCATCATGTATGTGTTGCTTCTTTGGGGCTTGTTTTCATAGACCTGGTTGCTTATTTCTCTCAAATCTGGCAACAGAGTGGGCAGGGCGCAGTGACTAATTGTAGCAGTAAGCTAACGAGTACTGATAAGCTTTATTTTGTTTTGATCCAATGCTGCACAACTGAACTGATCCAATGCTGCTGTGAAAAACAGAAGCTATATCCATGTTGGATAGAATATCCAATTTAAATTAAAAAATAACCTCAAGGGACAACTTGAACGCTTTTTTTCTTTTTTTTCTCTTAATGCATTGCATAAAGATCGGATCGGGAAAAATCGGTATCGGCAAATTGTCAAAATCAAATGATCGGAATCGGATCGGGAGCAAAAAAAGTTAATCGGGACATCCCTACTAGAAATGCTTTTATTCTGCGTGGTTATGAACCGTAACGACAAACATAAAGGAGGTGTAGGTGGATCAAATCAACTCTAGACATTTTGACCAAATCCCTGTGACTTTAAGACATAAAGTGGATTAGGCGTCCAAAGAGTCTGACCTCTATGACCTCTGTCTGGGCGTGTTTGGTCCAGAAGGCCTGCGGGGGGGTGGTGCAGCTCACTGCTACAAAGCTGTTTGGTTTTCTGTCCAGAGCCGGAGTCAGCAGCTCTGTGCACACTGGAGGAGAAACACTGCATGAGCCAAGAGGCGTGAACATAAATTGCAACTGTGTGCCATCATTTTTCAGAAGAAATACATGATGCACTTTATATGACTTATTTTAATGCTGAGGGTTTGAAGTTGCTCTCATCATCTTAAAGACCACAATTGTTTGAATGTTACTCACCCACGCTGAACTCAAGCACAGGCTCATCTGGGTCTTGACTGTTTCCTGGAAATCAAAGTCACGAAACGTTAGATATTAAAGAAAACATTTGGAAATAAATCTGACTTTTTAAAGACTTCTCAAGAGCTGCAGACACAGTAAATGTAATTCGGTGCAGCACGGGTTCATATAGATCAGGAATGGGCAACTTTGATGGTGGTGGGGGCCACATCATTGATGTACTGGCCACCAGGGGGCCGCAGATTCACTTGGAACACACACACACAAAAATGCCATGTGTTGTATGTAATTATTAACAAATATTTGTATTGACATTTTACAATCAAAGGGAATATCCCCAAAAAATGGGAACATCCTCTGATAAGCTCACTAAACAAATATCAGTTCAAAGAAATGTTATTTCATTTTTACAAGTGGCATGTTTGTATTGAAAAGGTTATTAAACAGTGGAATAAAACTATTTTAAACTATTGGAAAGCACGGAAAATGTGTTTGTATTGAGATTAACCATTAAGATGACATACACATGAAGTCATGAACACTAACCCAGATATTAGTCGTCTAACTTGAACCTAAAACACTTGTAGCCAGTCTCTGCATTCCCCTTATTCCACAATAAGGGGAATGTCAACACAGACACCTGTCAGCCCGCACTCTGCTGTTCCTCAGCACCATTCCCCCTCCCTCCCGCTGAAATTATGAATGAAAAGCCTAGTAATCATAGATAACACGGCAGGATCCGTGACAGTTTGTTTTCATCTGATTTCAAATAAACAAAGTCTTGGTTTTAAGAATATTAAACTTCTTTCGCCAAATTCAGATGATAAATACAACTTTTAAGCTTGGAAAAGCATAATTCCAAGAGGCAACTTGACGTCACAGCAGGCATAACAACAGCCGGTGTTTCTTGTGAGGGTTTCCCCGGGAAACAAACACAATACACACAAATCAGGGTATATGCAGGAATCCTGAAGTCAAATTTAATACCTTTTAAGACCTTTTTTAAGACCCTTTCCATACGTTTTAAGACCTCATCGCAACTTCGAGTTCTAACCATTACATTGGCGACACACTTTACCTCACATTTACTATATTGATTGTAAGATAGCACAACTAAACAGAGTGCAGACAGACTACTGAAGCCTCCTTTCCACATGAACTTTAACCTCTCTGTGAAGGTCAGCTTTAATGCAGTATGCTGATTTTTTGCTTCTGTAGACTCTGTGCTCTTCATTCCAGTAAAACTCCTCAGAAACCATTAGAAACCAGTATTTGACCAATAAACAAAACAATTGACAAAACTTTGAACTATGAATTATATCAAACTTTGGTGAGCTTCAGCGGGGTAATGCCATATAGGAGCTCCCTCTCAAATACCCAGGGGTTAAATTGGGCTGGGGCTGTCCGGGGCTAAGCCCTTGCACATAGGACGAGGCTCTGACGTCATCACCCTCACACATTTGTCATATGTTTACAAAAAAGGATATATATGTTAAGACTTTTCTCGTTCTTAATATAGACTATATTAGGGTCTATATGTGTTGACTTTACTTTAAAATAGCAGATCTCTGTGACCGGATATAGTTTGGCTTAGACTCCGGCCCCACGAGGACGCATACGTAAAAATGCATACGCAAGCGCAAAAAAGTATTCCGTTCACACGCATTCGATTCATTAACGTGTCCGTTCACACTAGACCGCTGGAAATGCTGGAAACGATGTAGTACATTAACAGGCCTGTAAGTGGCGCTGCTGCCGCCCGAAATACACCAAAAGCAGCGAAGAAGACCCCGGAGTATGGTTGCCATGGTTGCCCTTCTGTTTATTCTCCGCGTTGGACGGCGTGTTCTCCTGCTGTATATCTCTCAGGTAGTCCACCAGCAGATGAAAAACACCCACCTCTCCGCCTCTTCCAAGGAACGAGGGGACCGTGCGGCAGAGTTTCCGTAAAAAAAATGTTCCGCCGGTCAACATGTCCTTTAAAGTTTAAATCTTCCGTACAAAATTAGAAAAGTGCCGGTCAGAGGTCTTCTTTGTTATTTATTGAGCTCTAAAACAAATTGATAACGACTCCCTGTATAATAATATAATAATATTTAATAAATGGTGCCTGCCTCTCTTTTCCGCCCCCTCTTCTGACAGCCCAGCAGCAGCAGGAGACGTGGGGAGAGGGAGGCGGGGCTATTTCATCGTTATCATAAAATTATCATATAGGGCTTGCACACGGAGCCGTTGGACCCCCAGAGCATTGCGTATGCCGGTCTACCCACCTTGGGACCCGTTATCGTTACCGTAGTCATTTAGTGCCCCCCCCCCCCCACAGAGCGGAGCAAGGCAACAAAACTTAAAATAATAAGCAGCATTTTACGGCGCGTTATGCATGGGGCCGCCTTGGGGGGTTTCCCGACATGTCGTTTCAGTCAATTAAAGGATGTTTCATGTTGTCGTTACTGTGGACCTTCTTAATACCTTGGAAAATGCCGTTTAATACTTTTAAATACTTTTTAAAAGCCTTAATTTACGCTAAATTGATTTATCAACTTTTAATACTTTTTAAGACCCCGCGAACACCCTGCAAATGCGTCACAGATTATTTCGCGGTATTTGAAATCATGTACGCAGCTCGCAACGTAATTAGGAGTCTAGTGGACGGTATAAGTACTACAAGTAAAACAATTTTTTTAATATTTTTTTTTGAGGCCGCAAAAACAGGAGGTGGGGGCCGCATGGGGCCCGCGGGCCGCCATTTGCCCATCCCTGATATAGGTGATAGCAATTAGACCACCAGGTTGAAAAGAGAAACGATTCGTCACACTTTGATTTGTTTAGAATTCTCCTCTGAGCTATAAGCAGTGCAGACTCTTAAACTAACTGGAATATCTACTGGGATACGTTAACGTATATAACATTACATCACGGTCCTCTGGACTCATTATGGTCTGCTTCAGGGTGGTTCACTGTGGTTGAAGAGGTGACCTACAAGTGTAATACTCTGTGTTTGTGAGAGTCATTTGAAATGTAGTGATGCTGCAAGTGGCTGAGAGAAAAGCAAGACTCTTTTTTAACACTGGCCATCCCTTGATAGTGTTCAATTATGAAAGTTAATTGAAATGATGCTTTTTTGTTTACTCAAAGGCATTTACATAGTTTTTAGTATTGTTTTATTAGTGGTGTGTATAATTCTTTAACAACATCTCCATTAAGCGATAGTGACTATAAACAGATGAGTTCATGAACTTTATAGATGTTGACGCATAAATGAATAGTAAAAACGTATATATATCTAATTTAAAATATAATAAGACTTCAGGCACAAGACAAAAATGTATCTGTAGAATGTCCTACTTTTCTCTTTAGATTTAGAAATGTAAATACATTCGTGTTTTTGAATATTTTTTAGACACAATTTCATTTTCAGATGCTGCTCCTCACCAGCGAGAGCGAGTCCGATCATCTCGTTGGACAGCTCGAAGGTGCTGGCCCGGTACACCGACCACGGCCTCTGGGTCCTGGAGCCGAGCTTCCGGACCCCCGCCATGCCTGTCCGGGAAGAGCGGGCGACGGCAGGAGGCCTGAACACACACCCTCACACACACGGTCACACACTCCCATGTGAGGTGCCCCTCTTCCTGCGCAGATCCACGGCTGCTCCAGAAAGCAGTGTGTCCTCTATGAATAAGAGAGAGGACATTAGATTTAAAACAACATGAAGTCAAACAGTCTTATTTCTTGAAAACAATCAAGCAGGTTTTCAGGTGATGTTATTAGGTTAACATTTGCTTAATCCCCTCAGCAGCCTAAACATTTTGTGAAGTTAAACAAAAACAAAAAAATGAGGGCATGTGTGATGCTGAGCACCTTCTGCCTCCTTCAGTGCTCTGAACATCAGCACGTGTAATGTTCAGAAAATAAAAAAGTTTCTTGCTTCAGCAGTTTGTTGACTTGCGTGTGCGTGTGTGTGTGTGTGTGTGTGTGTGTGTGTGTGTGTGTGTGTGTGTGATCCCATATAAAACTTAGAATTTGCATTTTATGTGGCTATTTATTCTCAGAATATCATGACGTTGCTAGGAAACTGTAGGTTTTTCCTTAGGTCCTCCGCATTATCTTTTGTGCTTCTGCATCTCTTCCTCCTCATGTCCTTTGCCCTTTTTTGTCGTTACGTCCATCTCTCGCCATCTTCCTCCCTTGCCAGTTATTTTCAACAGAAAACAGTTTATATTCCCAAATTGAAATGTATTTTGCTCAATTTCATCGTAATCGTCTCCCTCCATACCCGCATGAAGGCTTTATCCTGTCCCACTCTTTCGTTCTCACCTGCTTTCGTTCTCTCTGTCCCATTTTTTGAAGAGCAATTAGCCTATTTGCAGCAATGGGACAGTATCTGACAATGGTCTAGATACATATAGGTCTATTTTTGGTACATTTGTGCTCTTTTTATAGTAGAAAATGTGTTAAATAGATTCTGGTCAATGTTGTTAATAGCTCATGCCAGAGAGTTGGCATACATTCAATGAGATTCTCAAAATTAGTAGAACATTGATTTGTTTTTTGTTCTCCTTTTTAAAAACAGACCCACAGAGTGATCCAATTGTATTTGTGGTTCTGGGTTAGTGAACTAATTAAATGGAGGAGAAACTGCCTGATATAAAGGAGAGCTCCAATGTTGCAGTTATCTGCGTAAAGGATCTGTGCATGTATTTGTTAAACATGTTTACTTGTTCCTGCCTGAAACAACAAAACTGGGATCGACTGAAATGTAAAAATGCAGGGGGAAAATGTAAAAGCATGCACTGAATGGAAAATCAAGTTGTTTGTGCAACAGCATGAGCTGTGACAGTGCTGGAGGCCCCACAGACACTCAGTCATCAGCCTGAAGGGCCTTTTAGCTAATCGCTGAAGTGTTGCTGAGCGGTGACACTGGCATGTAAACAGAAAGTAGTTCAACAATTAAATGATAGCTTACTAAAAAGGGCAGGAAAGGTATAAGGTTAATAGATTATGATTTTTACAAGATAGGTTAGTGTCAGCTAGAGTTAAAGGGAGTTAACCCTGAATATGCCTTCATTCTGATATGTTTTTAGCTAAGAAATGTCTTGCCTTCCTCACTTCTATTTGTTTCTTTTTATCCATGTATAGAGTTATTTACCGATGCACATTGACCTGTCCATTAACCTTAAATGTAACTGCCCATCCTTGCATGCTTATACAAATAATCCGATCTGTGAAAACAAAATAACCAATATACAGTGGGGCAAAAAAGTATTTAGTCAGCCACCAATTGTGCAAGTTCTCCCACTTAAAAAGATGAGAGGCCTGTAATTTTCATCCTAGGTATACCTCAACTATGAGAGACAAAATGAGAAAAAGAAAAATCCAGAAAATCACATTGTCTGATTTTTAAAGACTTTATTTGCAAATTATGGTGGAAAATAAGTATTTGGTCAATAACAAAAGATCATCTCAATACTTTGTTATATACCCTTTGTTGGCAATGACAGAGGTCACACGTTTTCTGTAAGTCTTCACAAGGTTTTCACACACTGTTGCTGGTATTTTGGCCCATTCCTCCATGCAGATCTCCTCTAGAGCAGTGATGTTTTGGGGCTGTCGCTGGGCAACACAGACTTTCAACTCCCTCCAAAGATTTTCTATGGGGTTGAGATCTGGAGACTGGCTAGGCCACTCCAGGACCTTGAAATGCTTCTTACGAAGCCACTCCTTCGTTGCCCGGGCGGTGTGTTTGGGATCATTGTCATGCTGAAAGACCCAGCCACGTTTCATCTTCAATGCCCTTGCTGATGGAAGGAGGTTGTCACTCAAAATCTCACGATACATGGCCCCATTCATTCTTTCCTTTATACGGATCAGTCGTCCTGGTCCCTTTGCAGAAACACAGCCCCAAAGCATGATGTTTCCACCCCCATGTTTCACAGTAGGTATGGTGTTCTTTGGATGCAACTCAGCATTCTTTCTCCTCCAAACACGTCTAGTTGAGTTTTTACCAAAAGGTTCTATTTTGGTTTCATCTGACCATATGACATTCTCCCAATCCTCTTCTGGATCATCTAAATGCTCTCTAGCAAACTGCAGACGGGCCTGGACATGTACTGGCTTAAGCAGGGGGACACGTCTGGCACTGCAGGATTTGAGTCCCTGGCGGAGTAGTGTGTTACTGATGGTAGCCTTTGTTACTTTGGTCCCAGCTCTCTGCAGGTCATTGACTAGGTCCCTCCGTGTGGTTCTGGGATTTTTGCTCACCGTTCTTGTGATCATTTTGACCCCACTGGGTGAGATCTTGCGTGGAGCCCCAGATCGAGGGAGATTATCAGTGGTCTTGTATGTCTTCCATTTTCTAATAATTGCTCCCACAGTTAATTTCTTCACACCAAGCTGCTTACCTATTGCAGATTCAGTCTTCCCAGCCTGGTGGTGCAGGTCTACAATGTTGTTTCTGGTGTCCTTGGACAGCTCTTTGGTCTTGGCCATAGTGGAGTTTGGAGTGTGACTGTTTGAAGTTGTGGACAGGTGTCTTTTATACTGATAACGAGTTCAAACAGGTGCCATTAATACAGTTAACAAGTGAAGGACAGAGGAGGCTCTTAAAGAAAAAGTTACAGGTCTGTGAGAGCCAGAAATCTTGTTTGTTTGTAGGTGACCAAATA
The DNA here is from genome assembly GCF_949606895.1 of Notothenia rossii. Lineage (NCBI taxonomy): Eukaryota > Metazoa > Chordata > Actinopteri > Perciformes > Nototheniidae > Notothenia > Notothenia rossii. Next base: position 12,965,301 of record NC_136901.1, read on the forward strand.
CTTATTTTACACCATAATTTGCAAATAAATTCTTTAAAAATCAGACAATGTGATTTTCTGGATTTCTTTTCCTCATTTTGTCTCTCATAGTTGAGGTATACCTAGGATGAAAATTACAGGCCTCACTCATCTTTTTAAGTGGGAGAACTTGCACAATTGGTGGCTGAATAAATACTTTTTTGCCCCAATGTAAATGTGTGTTCATTAATGTGTATTATCAGTCTCCTCCAGCTCTGTGTAATCAGGTAAAAGCCTGGAGGACAGTTGATTTGCACCTCTTTTGAGCTGAGTCACCGGTATTAAAGAACCCTCGATAAGCATGTTTACCAGAAACACACACACACACACACACACACACACACAGACTATTTCCGGACTATGACCGGTAAAATATGCTGAAGACCGGCAAATCTAAATCTCTCCAGTCAAAATAATTTCCCCTTAGCGCAATACCGCATCAGTTGCGCCACTTATGTTACAGACAAAAGAGTATGTGACAGACAAAAGAGTATGTGACAGACAAAAGAGTATGTGAAAGACAAAAGAGTATGTGGCAGACAAGATTAGTATGTGACAGACAAGAATAGTATGTGACAGACAAGAATAGTATGTGACAGAGAAGAGAGTATTTGACAGACAGGACAGTCAATTCTAATGTCTAACACTTAATGTTGAGAAAGAGATGTCCTGTATGGGTTGATTGTGCGTTGATTTGTTGGTAATGCCTCGGGGTTCCGGTGGGCATGTAAACAAATGCATAATGCTGCGCTATACTTTACGGCCTCACCCGGTTGCATAACAACGCTTATTGTTTAGGTGTCCTTTAATAAGCAGGTAGTCCTATCATTAGCTAGAACTAGCTAGATCTGATCGATATGGACATAAACGCGAGTAAAGTCTAATCTGACGGGAGAGATAGATCAGCTGCTGCTGACGAGTCGACACGCAGCTCTGCATGATCACATGCAGCAGTGAGAGGTTAGAATATCACACGTAGCTATTTTAATTACCTCTCAAACTACCGTAACTAGTTATAGATATGTTTAGTTTTACAGTAAAACTAAAACATATCTATAACTAGTTCATGTTCAGTTCATGTACTCAGTTCAGTATCATGCAGCTGGCGGATCCAGAGTGACCCGACAGTTTTACTGTCGGGTCACTCTGGATCCGCCAGCTGCATGATACTGACGGGCTGTCAGGAGAAGGAGAGAGGGCTCCGTTTATTATTCCTGTGTTATTTAGTGGGAATGCTGTTAGTGGGAATGCTGTTAACTGCATGCTGTTAACAGCATTCCCACTAACTGTTATTCTCCGGACGAAAAGTTTATTATTCCGCCGGTATTTTGCTGCGCTTCTTCTCCCGCATTGAACATCGCAGAAACTCCGTTCAAATATCAAAACGTTCAGCTCGGTCGGGAATCGATGGCCATTATTTTTCTCATTCATAACTTGCATAATTCCAGAGATACATCCCATAATTCATTAAATTGTTAACATTGAAGTCAATGGAGGAAATCTTCAGACTTCAACAAATCTTCATGCGATTCAACTGCTAACTGTTCATTCATACTTTCACTCAGAAACCTCATTCCATCTTTAAAATGTTACACATCTTTCTGACATTATTCGTGTAAAACAACTTTTAAATCTGATTCTTACTTTTAGAGGTATTAAAAATTGTTCAGACCTTGTTTTAGAGGTTTTCTTCAGATTTTAACATTAACTAGAGTGCATGGTGTCACAGCTAGAGGGTAGAAAATCTTGAAATTTGCCTTCATATATTTTTTTAAAACTGCCATAATTCCCAAACCCTACTTTCCTGAGACATAATTTATCATGACAAACGTAGGAAAACATCTCGTAGCTTGAAAAATGACAAATAATTAAGCAAAAATAATTAAAGAAAGTGCCTCTTGAGGGCATGAAGTGACAAAAACGTTCAACATGTCTCCATTGAAGCCTGTTGTAATTTCAGGAAGATATTTCCTCACGGTAGCAGCCGCACACCTTTAGTTAAACTGCCAAAAAGGCCACATTATTAACCCGAAAGTACACAAAAATTACACTTCAGATACTCAACTTCCTTGACATGCTTCACGTTTTAAAATTTCACAGATATCTGTTACGGTTCTTCCACAAAACGTTCACATGTAAGAGGTTTATCTCTAATTCAGAACAATGGAAACCTTTGATCTCTGCACACCTCGTTAGTTCAACTATAAACACCTGTGTAATGGAACACGATGATGTCATCGCTCCAACTGACATGCTCAGAGCAGCAGACTTCAGATAGCAGTGTTCAAACAGTCCAGCCGTGAAGACATCTACGAGACAGTTTTGAGATTTCTTCAAATGCCGTTGCCATGGCAACACAATGCTCGCCTTGAAACACGGTTTTCTCATAACTTCAGTGAAAATACTCCAAACAGCCCAGAACTTCACAGGTTTGGTAACAATGCAGCCATCAACGCATCTAAGCGTATTATGGGATGTCATCAAATGCCGTTGGCATGGCGACAGATCATTCGCCATCAAGTTAGTTCAGAAGTTTGCAGTTCAAATATTCTGCTGCTTTTCCAAGCCTTTTTACTTTATTTTCTTCTCTCATCACACATTCAAGCCCCGAGTGTTCATGTATCATTTCAATCTAAATTCTTCACTTTCTTCTTACACATTACATTTCAGCATAGCACTTTAGCGTCATATTTTCAGCATAAAGCATTCCCACTAGCAATTTCTTCAGGAATTGCATTCTCTAGTTCTAAATCACTGTACAATTTTGAATAGTTAATCTACTATAATTAGTTTGTTTAATATTGAATCAAATCAATGTTTTAAAGCTCAATAAATAACAAAGAAGACCTTTGACCGGCACTTTTCTAATTTTGTCCGGAAGATTTCAACTTTAACGGACATTTTGACCGGCAAAAAAATATATTCTAACAGGAACTCTGGGCAGTACAGCATAACCAATAAAATGCAATTCAAATGTATACAATTTTCCTGGCTTTGATACTTGCCAGATGCATTTTCTAGAAGATTTAAAAAAAAAAAAATACTTTGCAAGACTCAAACACATATCTTACACACCTCCAGCAACAAGTGCTAGGAATCAGTGTTTTTCTGAATGTTCTCCAGGAAAAGCCAAATATCAATGTATCTCTGGTCTTTGTCCTAAAACCAAGAAGGATATTTCCAGTCCCTCAGCCAACTGGAGTCACTTTTTCCACTCCTGAAGCCAAAGAAACACTATTGTTTGAGAGGGAATTAAGTCACACTCTTCTTCCAAGTTTCCTTATCGAAAATAGGTTCTTACACATCAGTCCGCACTTTTTACGGACATCTACTTCCGGAACAAGTTTGTAGGTCCAAACTACAGAAGGATTATCATCTACATCGCATTTGCGCTTGATGTAATATAGTTTACCGAGCTGAAATCTATGAAAGTCATAAGAATAACATCACTTTTCTTCATCATGCATCCTCACACTAACACCATCCTTTTGTGTTTGACCCACAGCAGATGACAGACACTTCAAATCAATTAGGTAATTTGGCAGGCATTGGAAATGTACTATCTTGCCAAAAGTAAAACAAAATCCAGGCATCCAACAGGAGGAAGTGGTCCTCTTCTCTGGCAGCTCAGAAACTCCACTGAGGGGAAAAAGCCGCCATATAAGGCAGCTCCAAATGTAGCATGGCGTGTGTGTGTGTGTGTGTGTGTGTGTGTGTGTGTGTGTGTGTGTGTGTGTGTGTGTGTGTGTAGGTTTGTGAGTCACATGAATTAGTGCACACACACAGAAATCCAGGCCAAAGATCCTGACACATAAAACCCCAATCCAGGTTTCATAAAGTGGATTTTAGCTTATTAATAGGGGAATAAACAAGCTTCTTTAACTATTGAAACTTTTAAGTAAGTTTTATTATAAACACTTCAAATATAAAAAGGACTATCTATGATCTGTTTTGTAACACTGACCCCATAGGACCTGAAATACTCATAACCTACCCTAATAGGGATGAAAGCATTGGTGATAGTGGTCCCATTTTGCTTCATTCTTCTTACTTCACATATTTAGCTTTGAGTGAACAACAATGCCTTTTCGAGATCAAACAGGTGGCTTTTCATTACATCATAACTTGCTTTCTTTTAAATCACAATTACCATTATTAAATTACTTAAATAATGCAATTTTAGTTGTATGCTCATTAGTGTGTAAATAATCCATCTACAGTCTTACCCTGGAGATAAGGTTACCAAGGAGTTCATCTCAAGTTTGAAATAAGCATGGACAACATGTCCTTAAAGTACTCAAACAATATTTGACTGTAACTCCTGCGCTGAGAAAGACCATGTGATGCAACTGAACGGAAAATTGTTTTTTAAGGTCAGGGATAAACTTTTACTCTCTGTTTTGGAGAGCTGTGATGAATGGCTTGTTTAAGTTGGAGGACTCACGACTCAATTCATCAGAGCAGAGACTTCCAAACATTGAAGCGTGTTGTGAAATCCGATATTTAAAGACATGAGAGGGTTAGCCACTTATAGCAGACTGTATCCTGTATGAAAGATCATTAAATGTAATTTATATGAAGATCATGTAGGTCCTAACACAACGCCTTCTGATTTGTGAGGCGATAGGGAGAAGTTACAACTTAAGTTGAACTCTTAACACCCTTTTGTTTGCCTTGCAGGCTGTGCTCACATATTATAAGCACATGCATGTGGTTGTGTTTGAAGCTCCTGTCTTGGTTTAAAGACACAGAGGGTCAAAGTGAGACAGAGTGTGTGAGAGTGAGTCTCGCTCACCATACATGGTGAAACCCAGTTGTATAGCTTCCTCCTTGCTAGGAGGCCTTTCACACACTGGAGACAGGGCATCACACCACACGTTTCTGTGTGAGAATGTGTGTGTCGGCTCGCATCTCATAGCTATGGACTATGCAGCAGATGGGGACTGACCAAAGCTAAAGCAGCACTTTAGAAACAAGAAATACATGTAATAATAACTTAATGAATATAAGCGCAGTAAATGTCAACAGATTGAAACAGATAGAAGTGAAACTTATTGCTATAGGGACGATTATTGTCTTGATTATTCCATTATTTCTTTGGTCTATTAAACATCCTAAAACTGTAAAATGTGTCGATACCAGTCCAAGATGACGTGTTCAAAGCTCTATGAAACAGTGAGGGTCCTTTTTCACTATATTTTGATATTGTCTAAACCAAACAATTAGACGATTATGCAGTATGTTTTAGTTGCAGTCCTGGTAATATAATATTCTGAGGGTTTATTTCCTCACTGATCATTTTCTACTTACAGTTTATTAATGTGGTGAAGGAGAAGAGGAAGTCAACTGATCCAGGGTCGTTGAGGATGAAGCAGAAGTTGACAATCTGTGAAAAAACAGTCGTTTTACATTTATTAGTACGAATTCTGTGTTTGCAAACTGTTAATCATGTCTGGTACAATTCATTAGAGGTGTATTGTATGTTTGTCCACATAACTGCATCAAAAAAAGTGGGACATGAAATTGTTGAGCATCGGTTGTTGCTCACTTTCTACAACAGTAACAGAAATAAAAACAAAAGTGTGTTTCAGTCAAAAACAGATTGGCCCCAAATCACAGTGGGGTTCCTTATTTGTCAGTGTGTGTTTGTGTGTGTGTTCAACATTCGAATAAAGCGTGAATAATTTCTTTAGAGGGACGGAGCAGCTGTAGCCCTTTCACATGAAAATGAGCATCGCCCACAGCCTCAAACACAGGGCGTGTGCGTGTGTGTGTGTGTGTGTGTGTGTGTGTGTTCGTGTGTGAAACGGCGTCTTGCTCAAGTTAGCATCACTTCCTTCTGTTGTTTCAGGAAGTGTCTCTAAACGAGTCACTCTGGCTGACAAACAGTAACCTTCAGTCAGATTTCTGTTGTACTAACACCTGGCTGCACATTATTATCACCGTGTGCTTTGAGCAGTAATGGAAGAAGTATTCAGAGCCTCTACTGTAAAGATGATGTAAGAAGAGTACAGATACACCGTCTTAAGAGTATGTTTTTGTATTATTTACTGTGTGTGTATGTAAAAGTAGGATGTGACCTGTTGTATGGAAGGACAGATATGTGTCTGCCTGTTTCACATCACAACGGGGCAGAACAAAGATGTTACTGCTCTGATATCCTGCTACACTTACTGCACTTTCTCAGCCTTGATGGAAAAAGGGGAATGCCATACACTTGTTTCCAAATCTCTTACGATTGGTGTTACACAAGATTAACCTGAACACCCACATCTAGCTTGGCAAAAGGACCAGGTAGTTGGTGTGACACGGCGTCTTTGTGAAGCTGCATTTATCATTTCTTTGTTACATTAGTATTTCACTGTGAACGTTTAGATAACATTCATTTGTGTTCAATTTGGCCAGTTAAAGATAACTACAAGGAGGTCAAGAGTCAGAGGTCAATGGGTTTTTCTCACTAAGCGGATCATTAAAAATGTATACACTTTTATGGGAGTGTAAAAAGCAGAGGGGTCATTTTACAGAGTAAGTGGCTTATTTTACTTGACAGGATCTTCACCTACATTTATTTTTCAAATCCCTTTTTGAACATATTAAACCATAATAACATCTGCATACTGTACATCTGTCCCAGGCTGCACAAATAATCAAAGTAGCAATATTGACTAAGTGCCATAGTCAAATTTCATGCATCCTACATCTGTCCCAAACCAAAAAACCTTTAATGACTAACTTCATATGAGAGAAGATACAAAAGAGGCTACTCAGGAAGCGCCTGCCTGTTGATTTACATTATGACAGCATTTTGAATACAAAAAGTAGACCACAATGCACCTGCATCCAGTTGTAGTAAAACAAGTCTCTTTGCATGGTACTGAAATTGTTCCACAGCACAGAATGCGTTTGTAAAACTAGAACAGCATCTTTTCCCTCTCAGCAAGAAATGCCACTATTGGTTGAAAGATGACCTATTAGCATACAGCATGATTGTGCATTTTCTCTCTAACATCCAAACGAAGCTAAGATGTCATCCTCCCGACATCAGCCCAGTGTCAGAGTGATAATCCGGGTGATGTCTGTCAAAATGCCCGTCAAACAGATGGCGGTTCACACACACATACCCGAGGACGTCTGCTGCTGATGGATGTAAACAAACTCACGCTGCAGACGGCGTCACGAGGCACAGAGACTACAGCCAGCCCACTCCCTCCCTTCTTCCTATTGCTCTCTCCAACAGCTCGCTGCTTCTCAAACGTGCACGCCTATTAACTCTTTGTGTGCCTGGTCTGCAGCAAAAACAGCCTCTTCCAGTAAGGATTGAAGATAGAACACTTCATAACAGCCGGATTTAATGCAGGACTGTTGCATTACTTTTAGCCTAGCTTTGCTGGTGCCAGCTTCTAGACAAATAATAACTTTTAGCAATCATTTTACTTCCTTTCTTTTACAAAATGCAGCCAAATGTTCAACAATGTAAGTAAGGCAAGACACATGTAGATACTTCCCTAAGAAGGATCATCTAAAACTGTCAAAATATTGATGTTTATCAGGAACTATCTTAGCATGGAATCAGGAAACAAATATGGCTTGATCTTACATCAGGTATTTATTGCAGGGGAGACGGATGTTACACATAAGTAGCAACTCATCACGTTGTTTGCCATGCCCTCTATGTAGTGTCCTATCTTTGGCAACAACACACACATTGCTTTTGAGGCCTCTCCTTTCCCCCCCGATGCTCATCAATATTTCATTTGACTGTTTCATGAGAGCTCGCAGTATCAGCGACTATCTGCTGGTCAGACCTACTGAACTAAACACTCCTAAAGAGACGTTATGCTTTTTTTACTTTAATAATTAAGCATAAAAAGGCCACATTTGAGGCAAGGAGAAGAAACGTGTGTCTTTTTGACTATAGTCACTTTTGTACTGTTCTGTGTAATGCTTCCGGAGTTTAAGTTGATGAGAATGATGAGTTACAGGCGATCTATTTTAAGTGAGGAGAATGACACACACAACTCATCATCACTGATCTGATTCCCCTCGTTATGTCAGCTTTGGGCTTTCTCTTCCTCCATCTTTCAAAAGCAGATGGGCAATAAGACACAGTCGGCTGTAGATGCATGGTATGACGAGAGCAAGAGACAGATCAGGAGGAATCCACAGGAGTCTGCTCGACCCTCGAGAGCTGAGGGGGAGAGTTTGATGAGTCACCACACACACACACACACACACACACACACACACACACACACACACACACACACACACACACACACACACACACACACACACACACACACACACACACACACACACACACACACACACACACACACACACACACACACACACACACACACACACACACACACACACACACACACACACACACACACACACACACACACACACACACACACACACACACACACACACACACACACACACACACACACACACACACACAATGTGATTTCATATCAAATCATACTTCATCAACCAAATCAAACTGCTCGATAAAGCCAATTACAAACAGAGGTCACTACAGATGAGATGAATAATCAATATGACGATACAAATTGAATTAATCGGCAACTATTTTGATTATCCATTTATTGCTTCAAATCAGAAATGCACTAAAGTGAAGTACATTATAATCAAATGTTAGTTACATCAATATGTCTCTAAACAGCCTAGTTTACACCGATGCTAGTAAAGCCTGACTCATGAGGTGTTTGCCTTAGAACTGCAACTCACGACTATTTTCATTATTATCTAAGGAAATATCAATCTGTTGATTTTTGTATAAAATGTGAAAAAGCTCAGCAAAGTTTCTTCATCATGAAGTTGCCTGTTGTGTCCAAACTACAGAGTAACCCCCAATAAGTACTTCATTACAAAAAGTAGAACATCCTCACACTCGAGAAGATGGAAAAAACAAACGTTTGGCAATTTGGCTTAAATGAATGCTGCCAGTGATTGGCTAGACAGAAAAAACGATATGGATAAGAACTGGAAATGATGAATCATATGGAAAGGGTCCCAGCTGGATTCCTAATGGGATATCTGAGCAAAACTATGTTTCTTACATTATTCTGGTATAACTATGAAACAGCGGAGCCACTTGTATCACTTCCTCCTGCATTTCTACATAAATGATTGCTATCCACTGTTTAATTTATGCAGGAGGAAGTGAACATAAATAGGGGTTTCCAAGAATGGAGTAAATGGCAAATAGACACTGCACAACAAAGACGCATATTTACTTTTTTTAATTAGGTTAAGGGGTCTCAAAATAAGTGAATGCCGAGTTGAATAAAGGGTTAGGAGGGAGGGAGCCTACATGCATAGCTGTCATAAGTATGTTATAATCCCCTAACATATGACTATAGACCAAGCTTGGGTCAGATGATGACACCTGAGGCAGCTCTACTCTCTGAACAAAGGCGGGCAAATCAGGCTAAAAGCTTCCAAAGCTTAGATTTCTATTAGGTCACATGCACAGGGGCGTTTCCTGGACCTGGAAGCATTCGGGGCTTAGCCCACAGTGGCGGCGGCAGAGATTGTCTTTTGGGGGTGCTGTGGGGTAGCTTGACGTTTCATAGAGGGTGCTCAAACATTTAGGGTATCCCATTAAGGTACCGGGCACTACAGTGGAATGTTCTACAGCAACACTCCCCGAGCACAGTACACCCGCGACTGTTACAATGAAGGCTCGATAATCAGCTCACGGCCTATAGGTGTAAGCAGGGGTCCCCATCTCCTCTATGGGGGTCCGGATGCATTCATGCTCCTCCGTCAAGATTTTTTTTTAATATTGAAGTTAAAGCATTAATCTGGTGCACTTATCTATGGATACATTTCTCAACACCCATATGAAACAGAACTGTAAACACATTTTCTTTTTCTTTATGGATATTTGACAAAACACTCCCTTTTTAAACTGTATTCTTGTTTCAGTTTCATATAGATACAAACATATGATTTAGGGCTTTAAATACACAATATCAACTTGACGAAGGTGGCAACAAAAAACTGTGTTCATCACTAACTCATTGATAAATACTTTGATTTGTAAAATGTCAGAAAATAGGGAAAAATGTAAATCCTAGTTTCTAAAAGTCCAAGCTGATATGTTAGTTTCTTGTTTTGTCAGGAAATAAATAAATAAAGAGTACCCAATGTGTAGCAAATACTTTTCAGTAAATCTGATAACCGATAAGTTGACTTATTCTAAACTAGACACAACATTGCTGCCATTTGCATCTTTGGACAACATCTAACCCTCAAGTTTGTTGGTACATGCTATACAAAAACTCCCACCTGAAGCCACTTCCTGAATTAAACTTTCACAGACAGGGCCTCACTTAAAGCCCCTCACTCTCTTCCCCCTTAAAGAGCACCATCAGCTCTTGGAAATCGATGACCTTGGCTCCTGCACAGCGAAACTCAAAACCACTGTGATGGTCAGGAGAGACTGCAGTGAAATGTGTGGACAACATGCAAAACTCACATGTGCACATCCAGTCAGAATGCAGCGCACACACACACACACACACACACACACACACACACACACACATACGTCTGAGCAATAACCAAATGCATGCATGTGTGTGTGTGCAGGGTGATTTGCAGGCTAAGGAGCAGCAACATCACTGCAATGTCATAACATTAGCATGTCCAATCATGCCATGTGAATAACTATGTTTACACAAACACACACAGACACACACACATACACATACACTTGAAGGAAATTGCACCCTTTCCTACCTAAGTTATGTAATACTGGCAGGAGCAGTATGTCACAGGCTGTCACCTGTCTGCGACACACAATAACCCACTTACACAATATAATACATAAAGCTAGGGAAGGTTTTCCATATTAAAATCACACTTTACCCCGAATATGTAGCCCTTTTCGCTAAATGTTAGTTGGTCTTAATAGGTCCTGTCATGCACGTGGGCTAGTCAGCTGTACTTACATTCTTTCTGTCCATGTTTATTAAGTTACGGGGTAAAAAAACACGCTTAAAATGTGTTCAGTTGATCAACATACGTAGTTACAAAACTAGATAAAGCTACCGTTTCCGAACTTACTGAAACAACGACAAAGCTGCAACACTTAGCTCTTTAGGTGACCATAGCGGTCATTACGGGACGTATTTTTGAATTAAAATTAACTCTAAAAGTCGACACTTACCTATGCAGTTGCGTTTGGTGGGGAAATTTATTTTTTACTTGATAAAACCACAACTGTTGTGAGGTGTGTGTCCACAAACTGCCGCACTGTCTCTCTGCTTCTTCTGGATACAGCCGCAGCGACTGCCGTTGGCCACGCCCCCTGCGTTTGCACGTTGCTGTCGTCATCACGCACCACGTAGACCTTTTCAAAACAAAAATAAATGTTATTTTAAACCAACCTTCTTTTACATTATGTGTTTTCCAATTATAATGCATTGTATACGCTGGAGTTAAAGAGAACAACTCAATAGTAATATTATAAATACCCTCAAATTCTTGTTTATCATTTCACTGCAAGAAATGCAATATCATGGGTACATATTCATCCTTTCATTAATTTAATAATATTAGAGGCTGCTAGCAGTAGGGATGATAGGTATTAATAATGATTGTAATCAAAAATGACATTTTTCAATACCTGTGGGAGAGCCACTGTTCCAAAGCATAGTGGCCTTCTATTGCCATCGTGTGTGCTGTAAAGGGTATTACAGGTTTCAACCACAATTTGCCTTTTAAAGCTGTGCATAACTCTGCTGTACAGTGGCAAGAAAGTGAAGTGAACCCTTAGGAACAACCTGCATGTATGTATACATTTGTTCTAAAATGTGCTCTGCACCTAAGTAACAATAATGAACGAACATAATCTGTTTTAACTAATAGCACACAAATGATAATTTTCTTGCATTGCTGATTCAAGGCCTGGACAGTTTGCCATCCTTAACAGAACAATTAATTCTCAAGATTATCAAGATATCCTGCAGGATGAAGCTCAGCAGAGGTTGGCGTGTGAAGCAGGACAATGACCTTACATATTAAAGTAAATGTAATACAGAATGGTTCAATTTTAATGACCAATTCCTGCATAAAATCAGGAAACTCCAAAGGGTTCACAAGTCATTAACATGGGAAGTTTCATTGTGTCAACTATTAGTAAATATGTTAAACTGATTCACCTGTAGTGTCTAGTTTAACTGTTCTCTTCTCACATAATGGGCTCCTCCCAGAATAGGCAGGGCACACAGGTGATGTGACACAAGCAGGTTTTTCAACACTTTAAACCAGATTTCAGTTACGCCTCAAACAGGATTATGTTGAGGTTGTTTTTGAGAAGGACTTTCTTCAACATTTCTAAATTAAAACTAAACTATTATTTTTCAAATGGCTACAGACTAAGCTGCACAACAGAGGTAAGACACATTGGAGATTTTTCCGATCTGTGTACCAGTGGAAATGGGTTCCTCTGTTTTATGTAGAGCAGGGATCAAGAGAGGAGTCTCCTGCATGCTTCTGTTGCTCTTGCTATTCTGCTTTGGAGGTAAATGTGAGGTTCAAGAGTCAAAACCTTCACCGCCAACCAATCTCCAACCTGTAGAGAATGAATTCAACCAGCCCCAGGCATACCCAGAGGAGGAGAGGGCCAACCTCCCTATGTTCACCATGGACTACCCCCGGATCCAGATCCCCTTTGAGATCACTCTGTGGGTGCTGCTGGCATCATTTGCTAAAATTGGTACGTGTGGAATATAACACTTTGGATAAAGAAATAGGTTGTTTCAGAAAGTAACTAATTTAATCAAGAACTGTGCTCAAGTACAATTTTAAGAAACATTAAAAAATACTTATATCCATTTACTGCTAATTCATATTTCAAATGCATACTTTATACTTTTTAGTACACTACATTTATTTGATGAAGGAAGTTACCTTACAGATTCAGATGGATAACACAAAATCAATCAACAAATACATGTTTATTATAGGAGTTAAGGGAACATTTGAGGAATCCTAGCAACACAGCCCCACCTTTACAAGCTTTAAAATGTATAAACAAATAGTATCAAACATTATAGACCAATAGTGCATGAAACATAATTTGAATTAGGCCTGATATCCTCTATACTTTTGGCACTTTGAATATATACATTAAGGCTGGTGCTTTTATTTAAATAACATTTGTATGCAGGACTTGTATTTCTATATATTTATCTTAATTAAAGGTGCAAGTACTTCTTTCACCACTTTGCAACCTTGAATAAAAGCAGTAGATTATTTGCAATACCCTAAAGTTTGGGGTTAAAGGTGAGTTGTCTCTTCTCACTATCTTGTCTTCTCTCCAGGTTTCCACATTTACCACAAAATCACCATCTGGATCCCAGAGTCATGCCTCCTGATCGCCATCGGCCTCATCGTGGGGGCCATCATGCACGCAGTAAAAGAGGAGCCGCCCGCCGTCCTCACCTCCAACGTCTTCTTCCTCTACATGCTGCCCCTCATCGTCCTCGACAACGGTTACTTTATGCCTACGAGGCCGTTCTTCGAGAATGTGGGTACAGTGCTGTGGTACGCCGTGGTGGGGACCCTGTGGAACAGCATCGGCATCGGGCTGTCCCTCTTCGCCATCTGCCAGTTTGAGGTGTTCGGAGTTCAAGATATCAACCTGCAGGTCAGTTCAGGCCATAGCGAAAGGTCAAAAGTGAACATTTTGGATGAAATGTGTGTGATATTGATGCATGTGATTTAACTTTTATGTTGTATCAACAGAAATGCAAAGCTTCAATTATGCTCACTTTTGAGGGAAATTCGGCTCAAACACTATCCCTCTCAGGTCAAGAGAATTGCATTATCATGTATATCAGGGGTGTCAAACTCAATTTCAACACGGGCCACCATCATTATGGTTGCACTCAAAGGGCCGGTTGTAACTTTAAGACTATATAAAAATACATATGCAAATATTTAATATATATAAAATAATGTATTATATTACATTATTGCCTCTGCATTGGATTATTATTGGATAGGGTAATAACTTCATAATTAACTACGTCTGAAAGCAGAAGTCTGGGGCAAATAATTGCAAGTCTCTTGAGTGAGAATGTCACAAAATGATTTAAAAAGAAAAGCCCCATTTTGAAAAAGAAATCTATTTTTAAAGAAAAAGTCAAATTCTAAGAAAAAAGGCATATTTTGAAAAAAAAAGACAAATTCTGAGAATAAAGACAAATTTGAGATGCATTGTGGGACATGTTGTTTATGGGCAACGTGCTTCTGTAAAGTAGAATGTAACCCTATAATAAACATATTATATTTTTTGCAAGCTCTTATGGGGCCACAGAAAATGAAGTCTTGAGTTTGACATCCCTGATGTATATTAATAAGGAAAGTTTTCCCAATGTGTTTTGCTCAGGACCCTTAAAAATAACAGTATGTCTAAATTGGCATATTACAAATTCCCCCCAGTTAAAGTTTGACTGAACATAGTATACATTCTATGTAATTGGCTCAAACGTAACTTAAAACAATAACAAGGTTGAACCGTTAACGAGCAGGTGAGAAATAAATCTTACCACAAGATCTATTTAGCAGCTTGACTGCCACTTTCAATCATATATGTTATCCCATGTGATTGAAATATGTTGTTTCTAATGTCATGAGTAAAATAAAAAATCCCTAAAATGTCCTGAGAAATAATTGATATGAATAAATGGTTTAAATAAAGTATCTACAGCTTCCAGGGAAAGTATATCTGTTAATATAGAATGTTTAATAGAATCAAAGGCTCCAAAGCAGCTACAAAATGTGCCTGGAGGAGAGATGTAATGTTAAATAATGGATTTCTCTCGATATGTCTAAGAAAAATGTTTACACTCTTCTTCTCTGCAGGAGAATTTGCTTTTTGCCTCCATCATCTCGGCCGTGGACCCCGTTGCTGCTCTGAATGTGTTCGAGGACATTGGAGTCAACGAGCAAATATATATAGTGATCTTTGGAGAAGGACTGTACAACGATGCTGTCACTGTGGTGAGTGTGCATTCAATATTTAAAAATGAATTGTTGGGCCATTTAGTCATTTTATAGTGATGAGCTGCGGCTGGATAGAGTATATAAGCTTATAAATAAACTGGAAATGTGGATATTTTTATTATGCGACAGGCAAATGGAGTTTTCTTTCCCTTACACTTTAAAAAAGAAATACTTTAAGGTAACTTCCTTCGATTTGTAAGACTAACTTGAATGTTCATACAGTTCCAGAGGTAACGATATCCTCAGGGAAGTGCAAGCCACACTGAATGTAGAAAAGTGTGTATGTGCATGTCATCAAATGTGTTATCTGACAATAACAACTCTGAGAAGCAGTGTGAACGTGAGTGGGAATGAATCTCACAGTTTCCAAACCTCTGAACTAAAGAGAAACTTGCAGCAAAAAATCCCTCAGCTAACGTCTGATGTTTTTGTGGAGGGAATAAAGAAAGCTCCATTTATATTTGCGGCAGTATTAGAATTGGTGGGGCCGCTAATGCCCAGAATGCAACATTTTTATAATCAGAATATCAATATTCTCTAAATAAAATTGTGAAAGAAACCACCCGTGTGCCCTTGCAGCTTTTCCACAGTGTAATTTCCATTGCTGAGTGGAATTCAAGCATAATAAGCTTGCCTTTCTTTTGGTTATGCTCCAATTGAGATGCTTATTTTGCACAGATTGTCTTCAGGTCACCCAAAGAATAGTGTGTATTAAAATTGTTTTCAATCCATGGACACAAGTCATGTTGTCAGCCTGACCTGAAAGTAGATTTAAGAGTGGTTGAACCTGCTTGGCAACAGTTGTGTGACATGCCTTTGACATCAGGACAACAGAAAGCTTACACATCTTCCGGCGCAGACTGAAAACTCACCTCTTCCGACTTCACTTGGAGCAATAGAATTTGAAATGTTTTGGCTCTATGAAACCTGATGCACTTATATGGCCCTGTTTTATTCAAGTTTGTATCTTCTTGATCGAATGCACTTATTGTAAGTCACTTTGGATAAAAGCCTCAGCTAAATGCAATGTAATGTAATTAACCCTGTTTGTGATAACCCTGATGTTCTCCATCCGTCTCTCCAGGTTCTTTACAACATGTTTTCCTTTCTGGCCGACTTGCCAGTTGTTGAATCCACTGATGTGTTTCTGGGGGTAGCCAGGTTCTTCATAGTGGCTGCCGGAGGCATCCTCTTCGGTCTCCTGTTTGGATTTGTGGCTGCGTTCACCACATGCTTCACTCATAATGTGCGCCAGATCGAGCCCCTCTTCGTCTTCATGTACAGCTACATGGCGTATCTGGTAGCAGAGTGTTTCGCCATCTCCAGTGTGTTGGCGTAAGTGTAGGAGAATCATTAGATACTCCTTTGTAAGTACAACAATGACATTTAGGATATCCATAAAGGTCACCTATTATGCAAAATCCACTTTTTACGTCCCCCCCCCCACCTTTTCACCTGAATCTCCTCCTAGAGCACCATTGAGTTATTTTTAACCAAATGTCTCTCAGAGGGGCGTGGGGAGGGGCTCCTTATTTTCATCTAAAGTAACAGACAGAGAATCAGCACTTTGGTTTATGTGATGCTACAATGATCTGTTTGGTGTTTCAGACAAACACTTGAGACATATTAATGAAAAACAGTATAATAGGGGACCTTTAAGTTTGCTTATAATAATCGACCATGTGTTCTGCAGCATCATCACATGTGCCATCACCATGAAGCACTATGTGGAGGAGAACGTATCGCAGAGATCCTGCACCACCATCCGCCATGTGGTCAAGATGCTGGCCACCGTCTCCGAAACCCTCATCTTCTTCTTTCTTGGTGTCGTTACGATAACCACGGAGCACGAGTGGAACTGGGCCTACATCTTGTTCACACTGCTGTTTGCCTTCATCTGGAGAGGGCTTGGTGGGAGGCTTAAAATCAATTCTCAAAACTCTCCTCTTAAATGAGTGCTGTTTGTCAATTTCTCTGATTGTCTTGCAGGCATCCTGGTGCTAACCCAGATCATCAACCCGTTCCGTACCATCCAGTTCACCTTCAAGGATCAGTTTGGCCTCGCCTACGGAGGCCTGCGAGGTGCAATCTGCTTCGCCTTGGTCTTCACCTTGCCCGATAACATCAACAGGAAGAATCTGTTCGTCACAGCGTCAATTGCTGTCATTATATTCACAGTGTTCTTACAGGTGAGCCTGAGAACATCTTCAATCATGCATTTATCATGTTCAAAGTACATGTATTAGCTTTTTCTTTAATAACTGACAGTTACGTGTTTCTGTTTTTGCGAAACACGTAATTCTTAGTGGAAACCTCTTAGAGGAAACCTCTTAGTGGAAACCTCTGAGTGGAAACCTCTTTGTATGAAAATTGAAGCCAATTAGGAAGTGCCTTCGACCTGCATTATTATTTATTTTTTAAAGAGTCAAGAGTTCAGTTCCATCAAAGATGTTTTTTAAATCACAATAAATGTGACATAAATGTACACAAAGGAAGCCACACATTTTGAAAATTTGACATTAAAGTCACCATTTTTTGGAGGAAAAGCTCTTTCATACAGTCTTTGATGACACACTAAGCACCAAACATAAGTGCCGAGAATAGTTTTTTATTGTTGTTTTAAAAAAACGATTTCAGGGCATCAGCATCCGTCCCATAGTAGAATATATGAACATCCGGAAAACCAACAAAGACCTGAACACCATCAACGTAGAGGTTCATTCCAGGGCAAGTATTTTCCTTTAAAATCTTTAAATTCATATTTTTCATTCTGTCAAACACCTCATGTTTTAATGAGCCTCCCTTTATTTTTCATGCAGATAATGGAGCACGTTGTTTGTGGTATTGAGGACCTTTGTGGACAATGGAGCCATTATTACTGGAAAGACAAGTAGGATATATTCAATACCGACTATTTTAATTTATATTGAGTATTTATTTGGGTCTCATCCACATACATGTTGGCGGTTTTCTTTTCTTTGTCTTTTGTAAGATTTAAGAAGTTCAATGACCGTGTTTTGAGGCGCATCCTGGTCCGAGACAACCGGGCTGAGTCCAGCATCGTGGCTCTGTACAAGAGATTGGAGCTGCAGAACGCCATTGGGTTACTGGACTCACCAATGGGAGACCTCAGTGCAGCGCCATCCATTGTCTCTCTGTAGTATGTTCAACAATTTCATTTATTACTAAAACATATGTAATGTCTTGCTGTAAGGTAGCTAAACATTTTATCCATAACCGCATCAGCTTAATGCATACAACTAGATCTAATTGCTGATCTTCTGTTTCTCCCATTAGATTAATATTATCCCAATTGCCCATCTTAATGGATGGATTTTACATTTCAGCAGCATTCACTGTTTATTGCTCTCTCCTCCTCCTGTCAGCGACGAGAGGAAGGAAGCGTCTCGGCCTAAGAGGAAGTTCCTGGCTGGTGACGTGAGGAAAATGCATGACATCCTGTCAAAGAACATGTACAAGATCAGACAGAAGGTAAGTACAACTGCAGAGAAACATTTCTAAAGACATTAAGGCTGTGTTGATTCAATACCACTTAAATGTTCTATGCTTATTTGTATTCCTTTACCTGAAATAACATGTGCACATTTTGTCGCTTCCAAACTATAATGACTATTATTCCAGATTTTTCTTTTTTATGACGAAAGTGTTAGTCTGTCACTAAGCACTTTTTGTTTTCAATACTCTCTTCTTGTTGCTATGAGATGTAAATCTTCAAAAATAGTCCACAAAGATACGGATTGAGCAAATGCCACACAACCACATTTTTTAGTAACTTTTTTCGGATCTATATCACAGAAGAAGGCATATCAGACTTTGGATTCAAATCTATTTTATACATGTTTCCCAGACGATGGCGTACACCAACAAATACAATCTGCCCGACGACACCCGAACCAAGGAGATTCTGATTCGCCGCCATGCGAGCATCAGACGCAGCCTGCGTGCTGAAAGTTTCCGTGAACCAGTAGGTTTTAGAGGTCAAAAATACTTTATTATACGCCTATAGCTGCTTAAAATGTACTCTTTCTCCTCTTCCAGTCTGCACAGAACACCTTCAAGTCTCAAAAGTACTACTCCCTGCAGCCTGGTGGTAGTCTGGAGACTGCCTTTGAACTAAGAAGAAGAAGTAATGGTGAGTAGACCAGTGTTTTTCAAAGTGGGGGCCCCGACCCCCCGGGGGGGGGGCGCCAGGAGGCGCCAGGGGGGTCATACAAAGTTTGAGGGAAAGGGGAATTTTTTTAAAGTTACATTTTTTTCTTTTTTAGATGTTATTAATAACTACATATCTATCAATCTATGTGTCCTTTGATGCCAATCTTTTAATATTTTTTATTTATTAATATATATATTTTTTGTCACACGACCGCCCTTCAAGCCAATCAGAATCGAGTTGCCTCTACTGAGAGTGAAACTGAGTTTGACAGCTAAATAAGCGAGCTAGTGAATATTTCGCTCTGCAGCTGGATGAGAGCACGGATGTAGCAAATATTGATGTTTATATATATGAATATAAATATGTTTATTGTTAATATTACTGTTGAATATTATATATAATATTATTAAGGCATAAGTAGCTTTCAAAAATGCTAAAAATATATGTTAATTGTTCATATTACTGTTCAAAATTATATAATATTATAAAGACAGAAATCACTTTAAAAATGCTTTAAAAATATGTTTACTGTTGATATTACTGTTTAATATTGTGTTAAGAATGTTTATAACATAAGACACAATGCATGTAGCCTAATGAATGACAAACAAAAGATAAATACAAACATTTTTTAGAAGAATAACCGATTATTAATTATTAATATAAATATATATCAAGAAAATGTATTAAGCTGTATGATTCATTTGTCATATATTTTCCATCATAATGTACTCATCATTTAAAAAAACAAATTGCAACAGGGGGTCCCCGCCAGAGGATAATGCTATATGGGGGTCCTTGGCATGGCAAAGTTTGGGAACCCCTGCCATAGACTGTTTTACACCAAGCAACCGTAGCAATCAATTAACCCTAACCATTCTTAGTCAACTGGTTTCCAAAAGAAGTCCAATTGTATAGAAGTCTATAAGAAAATGACCCTACTTTTCACCTGATTAAATACCTCAATTATGATTTTCCAAATGAGTTTATGGTCTCAAGTCTTCTTTAATACAGCACAGTTATTTTAGAGTAACTAAAAGCCAAAGCAGGCTATGAGGGCGTGTCCACCTTGTGATTGACAGGCTTTTAACACTTGATCTTGTACAATTTGGGCTTTATCGTGTTACATCTTTAACCCTTTAAAAAAAGTGTTCAGTTCATACTGAACAGCATTCGTTTGTACTTTTCTCCACCCTTGTGTCACATCTGGTTAAATAAAACAACATGGCGGAGCTAAATCCAAAATGTAGGCTTTAAAATCCACAAATTAATGGCTGAGGTCACTGTAGTTACTCTCACTTCTTATACAGTCTACAATTTAAAGAGGTTTTTTGTTTAAATTAACACTTAAATGCTGACACTCTTTTTTTTTTACGACATGTGGAGGTGCTGACGTGGACCTATCCGCCCGACCACAGTCCTCCGATGTGTCTCTACGCTCCTCATCCCGCTCTATACTCCCCATGAGGAAGCTGAACACCATCAAGGAGTCTGGAGGAGCAGTGGAGCCGCCTGCTGTTCCCCCGCACCCACACACAGATCAGATAGACGGAGATAAAGACCCCCATGAACCCATGCAACCTCCCGAGCTACCACCACCACCGGGTGGCTGGGTACGGGAGAACCAGAATGGGGAAGGAAACCCCCTACTCAGACACCCGTCACAGGGGTCTCGTGGGTCGGTGAGATTTTAACAGACAATAAAAAGCTGCCCTCGAGGAATATGTTTAAAAAATGCTTAACTTTGTTCCTCCATTGGTACGGGTGGATTTTGTATACAGAAGAACAGAATACAATTGTATTTATTTTTGTATATTTTTTTTATTGTTTTGGTTCCATTTGTCAATTAAAGGGAGTCAGCAAAGTCATTAGTTTAAATAAATACATTTTGCTTAAAAGTACTGTAATAAGAATATATGCAAAAAGTATTACTTCTTTGTACTTCATACAACGTAGAGGTACTCATTGTGGATGCCAATATTATATGCTTTTACTCTACTGTATATATTTTTGAGAACATTAGTTACTTTGCATAATGAGATTACATTTTACAGAATATAAATGAACTAATAAATGATGTCCCAGCTAGAAATGTTTGGTTCTAAAAACATTCTGAGAATGTTACAGTCATTGTTCTCGGAAGGTTTTCAGCGGGAAGTTTTTGTTTGGTTCCCAGAACGTTCTTCTGAAAGGTAGGATAACGTTCTCTAAAAACATTCTTAAAATGTTTGGTGATAACATTGTTAGAACATTATGCCCTCCTATTCTTAAAGAGCATCTTGCAGGTTGTTGTTTTTTCTACATTTATGCTTAAACTTGCTTGAAAATTAGAATTAAAAAAGTGAATGTAGGATTTGATATGTTTTACAAGACATAAGGGCAGGAATTCAGAGGGAAAGGAGCAATTTTGAGCTCTGCTCTTAAAAGCGGCTTTTTTTTAAGGTCATACGTCAAACGCGTCATATTACATCACAAAGGCTAAACATCTCCGCTCTCTGAACGCTGGTATAGTTAGTAGTTGCGTTGAGTTGAGCGGTTGTGTTTTAGTGAGCTGGTATTCTTCGGTAGTTTTACATTGTATTTCACCATTTGTAATCATGGTACAGTATTGTGTTTGTGCAGGTTGCACAAATACCAGCCTGTCAGCCAGGACATCGAGTCCACAGTTTCCCTCACGGGAAAAGGACCAGTGTTGCAGTATAAGTTGAGTCATGACAACTGGCGACATTCTATTATTTTCGTCATAGGAATCCGGGGCGTGTACATTGAGGACCCATTGTTGACTTACCAGGAAAGAAACATGTCGATCGCCTCGTTTGTCGTTTACGTTCATCTTTTGCTATATCTGCCTTCCTAAGATCACTTTGCTGCACATTCAGTACTCGTATGTGAGGTTGTGGGTGAGAGGCCGATATCGTGACGCTTACAGGGAGGTATCGAACATTACAAAGTAGGTGACTGTGTGGATGCCTGTTCAAAACATTGCAAACTTCAATAAATCATTTAAATTATATATTTGTGTCCGACTTTCATTTGTTCATCGTTCTTAATGTGATGTATAGTAGCTTTGATAGCTGCCCATACCTTCAGACAGCCTAAAAGTAAAACACAAGTTGTTTATTCACAGCCCGAACGCTCATCGAGATGACTGGATCAGTCATGACAACTTGTGATCAGCTCCGATGAAATTGTGATATCAATTCTGTAGCTAACCTCCAGGGAGCACGTTTATTTTATGAAATACCTGTATCCCTCTCATCACAACAAGACTCTACACTGTGCAGGAAAAACAATTACATACATGAAAATAACCTTGATGCATGGGAATTAAACACACAAACTATCTTCCGTGGCTATACTGATATGTCACAGTAACGGTCAACCACCGAGAAGTAAGTCCAGCGGGGCACAAGTTGAATACATATAATACGGTAGTTCTATTATGCCTTTAAGCCTATACGTTTAACCCATAAGAACCCGGACCCATTTCTACTTTTGGGGAAATTAAGGGGAACGTCATTTAGACTAAATTTCTGACAAGTAAGCCCCCCTAGTGTCAAATATCTGGGCTTTAATGGTAAAGTAACTCTTATTTATAACTTAATTAACAAGGATGATGTTTTGGTTTGCATTTGTTTGAACATACTATGAATTGAAGAATAAAGCATATGTTAACTAAATATAATTGAATCAGCTAAATTAACTGACCAGACCATAATCATATTTCTAATTGTGCATATATGTCACTCCGGGTTTACTGTGAATGTTTAGGGTTAAAGTCCCGATGTGACACCAGTGTCACAGCAATATTTATGGCATTTGTTTCATATCAATTTCATCAAGAAATGTTTCCACAACAGGTTAAATGTAATCAGAATCAGAATACCTTTATTCGTCCCACAGAGGGGACATTTACATTTGTTACAGCAGAAAAGAGCCGAAGACAGCTTAATGTTTAACAAATGACATGTCATGTAAGCATTTTTATTCTTAAATGGCTTGAATATTAACTTTAGCAACAAAAAACCTTTCCAAATCTAGCTAGTTCTGTCACATGTTTTAGCCTGGTACATGGACATCTTGGACATGTTGTTATGGGAAGACAAAAGCAAATGACAAGGACCATGACCCCAGACTGTTCAGTGTGTGTCACTTAGGGACTTCATGAGATAAAAAAAGGCTAAAGCTGTATAAGGAACTTTCCAGAACATTTCAATTTCATGTGACACCCGTGTCTAAGCAATTCTGGCTGCCTTCCGTGTTCCTGTTGTTATTTACTTCCTCTCTGCCTTCTTCTGATGATTTATCTGTTAGTTTGTGTGTTTAATTCCCATGCATCAAGGTTATTTTCATGTATGTAATTGTTTTTCCTGCAGTGTAGAGTCTTGTTGTGATGAGAGGGGTACAGGTATTTCATAAAATAAACGTGCTCCCTGGAGGTTAGCTACAGAATTGATATCAACATTTAATCGGAGCTGATCACAAGTTGTCATGACTGATCCAGTCATCTCGATGAGCGTTCGGGCTGTGAATAAACAACTTGTGTTTTACTTTTAGGCTGTCTGAAGGTATGGGCAGCTATCAAAGCTACTATACATCACATTAAGAACGATGAACAAATGAAAGTCGGACACAAATATATAATTTAAATGATTTATTGAAGTTTGCAATGTTTTGAACAGGCATCCACACAGTCACCTACTTTGTAATGTTCGATACCTCCCTGTAAGCGTCACGATATCGGCCTCTCACCCACAACCTCACATACGAGTACTGAATGTGCAGCAAAGTGATCTTAGGAAGGCAGATATAGCAAAAGATGAACGTAAACGACAAACGAGGCGATCGACATGTTTCTTTCCTGGTAAGTCAACAATGGGTCCTCAATGTACACGCCCCGGATTCCTATGACGAAAATAATAGCATGTCGCCAGTTGTCATGACTCAACTTATACTGCAACACCGGAGCTAGCGTTCGTTCCTGGGTGCGTTGTGCATTCACCTCCCTGCAGCACATACAGTACTCTCCACAGCTTTATCAGGAAACCGTATTACTTCTCTCTCCCGCCGCTTCGCTGCTCTCTCTCTCTCTCCCCTCCGGTACACGGCACCGTAAGACGTAGAGTGGAGTTGCATTAGGTAACGCTGTGGTGGCTGTACTGCTCCAGCCGTCTCCTTTGTGTTTGTTTGTTTCCCCCTGTCTGTGTTGTTTGTGTGTGCGTGGTGGCTGTCACTCCTGGCTCCCGGCTCAACCTCCACTCACCTGCTGCAATCAGCTGTGCACCTGTGGCGTTTTCTCCTGGAGGCCAAGGGAAGCCAGCCTTCCCCTGTTTTTTCGGATTGTAGTTATCATTTTAATAAATAAATAAAAACACTACGTTTAGTTTCGGTAATTATTCTGCCGGCCCGTCTCTCCCCCATTCTCATTGAGTATTTTACAAAGAGTGAAACAGCGCCCCTCTAGATGTTATGGTGAAACAATAGATTGCACTCTCTGTTGCGAGAGGAGGCCAGCCGAAATTGGCTTCCCTTGGTGAACATTTTTTGAGGGATTGACCAATCAGACAATCAGACAAGGATCACTGCCAACCTGTGATTGGTCAGGGCCATGCCAAGGGAAGCCAGAGGCGGCTGGCTTCCCTTGCCTCACAATCCAATCAAATCGCATCAATTTAGTGTTGCAGTGACGCGTCCAAAAAAAAAACGGAAGTAAGCTGCGCTCGGTTTCCCTCGACAAAAAGCAATGGGATTTCTCCACAGGGTTTTGGAAAATAGCTCAAAATAAGGTCAGTGGAAAACAAACCTGTTTGATAAATGCACGTTTTGTTCAGCCTGATAATATCCACATGTCTACTCTACTTTTATAATGTTCTAATCATAAATCTAATCGATAGAAGATAGATAGCGCCACTGCACCACTCTCACCGCCGTTAGAAAGTAGCAAGCAACTGAAGCAAGTGCAATTATGGAGGGTGGAGATTTGGAGTATTTAATCAAAAATAATTGTACTAAACTTCCGCTACAGCAGCAACAACAAATAAAATCTGATGACAGGCCAATGCCCAAAGTGGAGCTGTGTACAGCGAGTAAAAAAGGAGCAAATCGGACGTAAAACGTTAAAGGTCTCCTGTAGGGATGTCCCGATCACCTTTTTTTGCTCCCGATCCGATTCCGATCATTTAATTTTGACAATTTGCCGATACCGATTTTTCCCGATCCGATCTTTATGCAATGCATTAAGACAAAAAAAAGAAAAAAAGCATTCAAGTTGTCCCTTTTTATTTAAATTGGATATTCTATCCAACATGGATATAGCTTCTTTTTTTCACAGCAGCATTGGATCAGTTCAGTTGTGCAGCATTGGATCAAAACAAAATAAAGCTTATCAGTACTCGTTAGCTTACTGCTACAATTAGACACTGCGCCCTGCCCACTCTGTTGCCAGATTTGAGAGAAATAAGCAACCAGGTCTATGAAAACAAGCCCCAAAGAAGGAACACATACATGATGTTCTGTAATTTGAAACCAAAACTAAGGCCTCAGGATGACTTTAAGACTTGAACATGGTCATTTTTGTTTTGTAACATTGAATACAACATTTAAAAAAAAAGTATTTAAATTTTTTTTTTTTTAAATCCCGATCCCCGATTTTTTTCTTCCGATCTTTTGAAAATCACGTGATCGGCTCCGATCCCCGATCACGTGATCGGATCGGGACATCTCTAGTCTCCTGATTTAGTTTGTGAATGAATGTTTATTAGAGTTTCGGCTGGAGAGTGCGTGCGGACCTGTCGGTTAGATAACAGGCGTGTGTAAGTCCTGCATCTGCATGATACAAATGTGTGTAAAATGATACCGGGCGCTGTAATCACTCATCTGGTTACGTTATTACATTGACCACCACATCCCCGACCCAAAAGAAAGGACGTATTATTGGCTTCCCCTCATTTTTTACCCACGCCACACTACTGCTGTGCACCCTCCCCGACTACACACCTGCTTTCCATCAAGCCATTGACAACGGCATATCAATGGAGGCTCCACAACCTTTCTCCGCCAGATCGTCAAGTATCAGCCGTATCTCGCGTCTCCCCTCCGGTACACAGCACCGTAGTGTGGATTTGTATTAGGTAACGCGAGATACGGCTAATACTTGCGCATTAGTTTCTGTCATGGATCAGTATCAACAGTCCTGCCAGTAACATTACTATATTATCAATGCTACTTTAGTTATAGCCTGATATATGATAGCTAACGGCACAATGTTGTGATGTGACGTTAGCTAACATTCTGTAGCTAACGCCGGTCACTCACCAAGATAGCTGCCCAGTTCTCCACTGGTTCTCCACATACCACAGCTCAATTTCTCTCCGATGGCCGTTATTTCTTCTAATCCTTGGCTGCTCCTGGTCTCTTGGACGCCTAGCAGGCTCATAATTATAAGGTTGTGGTCCGTCATATGCATTTGAATATTCATGTTCAACTTCTTCTGTGTCTTCTGTAAATAATGAATAGTGTATTCATTATTTTCCTACACATTTATTCACAGGTGTCTTTAACCTGGAAGTTGCTCTTTAAAACGTTTTCAGCGGTAAGTTTTTGTTTGGTTTTGGTTCCTCTGAAAGGTAGGATAACGCTCTCTAAAAACATTCTTAAAATGTTTGGTGATAACCTTCTTAAAATGTTTTTGAAAACATTGTTAGAACTTTATGCCCTACTATTCTTAAAACGTTTTCGCCAGAAGCTTTTATTTAGGTTCCCAGAATGTTCTTCTGAAAGGTAGGATAACGTTCTCTAAAAACATTCTTAAAATGTTTTTGATAACATTGTTAGAACATTATGCCCTACTGTTCTTAAAATATTTCCAGCTGCAAGTTAGATTTTTTATGTTGCCAGAATGTTATTATTTTAGAGAAGGATAACATGGTTTATGTTAAAGAAATTATGCAAATGTTGTATGGTAACAATTTACAAAAATATGTTAACATTATTAGAACATAAAGACATAATATTCCTGTAATTGTTCAACTCAAAATTCCTGGGTAAGTGGACTGACCACTGTGGTCATTAGGATGATTATGATAGTTTACCTAGATATTAGAATTTGACTATTAACACATGTAAAAGGATGACACGGAATCAGCTGGTGAAAGTAACATTTGTTTATTAGAAAAGGGGAGCTGGGAGTGGAGGTTGGTTATGGCGGCAGTGGGAAACAGTTGTTCCAGGGTGGGTAGAGAGGCCTGGCTGGTCTTGGGAGTGTGGAAGACCTTGGATTCCTCCTGGGAGAGACACAAAAATCAGTGTAAGGGAAAAGCAGGCAAAGTTGTCAAAGAATATGCTGGTAAAAAGCTAGAGCGGCACACAACAAACCGTTCACAGCAACAATCCGGCCTGGAATGAGTGCAGGCTGCAGGCTTTCATAGTGTGGCTGACGAGCAGGTTGCAGGTGTGGTTGATTGGAGATTGCTCCCAGCCGTGTAGAGCATACCAGCAGGCAGAGAGAGAGACACACAGTAGAAACAAACACATACAAACACTAACAGGGGTTTTCAGGGACGGGCAGTGATATTCAGTCCGTTCTTCTATATGTCTGTCTTTGGTTTTCTAAGTGTTATTCGATCCATATGACAATAGAGATATGTGCATAAACAACAAAAACACTTGGGGTATAATGTTCAAACAATGTTATCACCAAACATTTTAAGAATGTTTTTAGAGAACGTTATCCTACCTTTCAGAAGTACATTCAAGGAACCAAAATAAAAATTCTCGATGAAACCATTCCTAGAAGAATGAATGGTAACATTCTCAAAATGTTTTTAGAACCAACAATATCTAGCTGGGAACTCAGACATGCCTACGGAAACATGCAATATCATGAATTACGTGCTTGTTTTTTTTTTCTAAAAAGGAAAATGTGGTGACATCACATTTCTTTTAAACATCCTTTTCAAACAAATGCAACAACTTTGTTTTTTAAAGCGCACTACAAATAAATCTGACGTTGACCATGACCCTGTTAATATTTCGCATCACAGGAACATTTTATAAAAAAATAATAACCTCCTGAAAACATTATCCAAATGTTGCTTCCAAAATGTTCTTCTTTGGTTATCATGTAACATTGAGGGAATGTTCTATAAAAGAACATCTTTAATGTGTTACCCCAACAACGTCCAAAACACATCCTTAGAATGTTAGAGGCAAAACATTCCACCTTTGTTGACTTATCACATGAAAGGAACATTTTATAAAAAAACCTTCTGTCATCTCAGGCCTCAATAACATCCTCAAAACATCCTCTGAATGTTGCAGTTAAAACGTTATGTCTTAGTTAACCTTAAACCTTATAGGAACATTATTTGAAATAATAAACATCCTAAAAAGGTTCTTTCAACATCAGATTAAAACATTTCTTTAAAACCTTGTTAGAACCAATAAGTAACGTTAGCCAAAGTTGTGAGAACGTTCCCCGCTAGCTGGGGTTATTATATTGATATGATTAGTACTTTTAAAACTTTAAGAATGGCTTTTTTCTAAATCATAATTGTCTTTCTTTGCAGCCTGCTACCCTTACAAAGCATCTTATCATTGAGTCTTGTTTATTTAATCCTCTGAGTTTCCTTCTGGATATAGATCCAGTTAGAGTACCGGATACATATGGAAATGGAGTAATATTACACTTTTGTTTTCAACCATTTAAAGAGTGCATTTGAAACCAGGCAGACGACCCGGATAGAAGACATGAGCACTAAACACTCTGCCCTTGTTTGTTTTAACATCCTCTTTTATTATTCCATCCGACTGTCTGACGGCCGTTTACACCAGCATCGTATTTCAAAGTTCGCATCATTATATCTTTATATCTGCCAGGAACTGACTATCGTCTTTCTAAAATGTGCTTCAAATACTATTTGTTCCACTTTACATTCAGCACTTAAACTGCATTTTCTGAAACAACTTCCATACTTACTGAGTTAAGAGTGCATACGTGGGATTTTTATAATATTTCTTGATTAAAACAGAACAAAAAACTGTTACTATGATCATTTCTATCCTAAAGGTGGGGTAGGTAATTTTGGAGAAACCAGCTCGAGTGCGCTAGAATTTGAAAATACACAGCCGGAAAAAATCTGCCACTTCCTTACAGAGCCCCTCCTCCAACACACAAGACCGCACACATGACCAATGAGGGTTCAAAATAAGTTTGTGCACAGGTGGAAGGCTGACAGGCAGGTAGGCCATCCAGTAATTTTAGCCGGGCCGGCTAACATGATTGGTCGTGCTTTTTACAGTGCCACGGCTTTCACAGATTACATTTTTTTATGGATTATTTTGTCACTTAAGATATTCATTGCTATCAGGATGTTAAGAGCATTCCATGGAATATAACAAAAAGTGTATCTCGAGCCGGTTTCTCAAACTTACCTACCCCACTTTAATTTCTATCCAAAATTTGTATTTTTCATTTAAAAAAAGAAAAGATCTTTACAACAAATTAAGTAACAATATTAACGTGATGCTATGGCGTACATATTACCGGTTTGAAGAGATGAATACAGAAACCAGATAGAGCAGGGTGTCACGATCTGTCCGTGTTGTTTTTGTCATGTCTAGTTCTGTCTTTGTTTCCCTGTCTCTGTGTTCACCCGCCATCTTGCTTGTTGCTTCCTGTCTCTGTGTTCCCTCCTACAGTACCTGATTACCTGATTGTGTTCACCTTGTGCCCCTGTGTTTTCTCCTCCCTCCTCATCTGTGTCTTGTTTGTGTGATTAGTCTTGTGTGCGTTTAAGTTCTGGTTTTTCCGTCTGTCTTTGTGAGATTACTGATGTTGTTGGAAGGTTTTTGTTCAGAGGGTTTTTTGTGTTTTTGCCTTGCCTTATTTTACTTTGTTGGTAGTTACGCAATAAAAGTATTTTGGATTTGGAAATTCTGCATTTGGGTCCTGTATACCTTGCCCTACAGCCGTGACAGAATAATCTCAACAAAAGATGGACCTAGCAGTGTTTTTTGAGGATGAGGTTGGCAAATTATCCTGCAAACTTTTATGTTTTCTTGGAGAGTGGATGAGGGCTTATGGTAAAGAGGCTCAGGAGGCTGCTCTTTCACGAGCATGCTGGGAAGTTGCAGATAAGCCCTGGTTAAGGAGCTCACTGCCTGAATTTTTAAGGGACTTTGTGACTCCTCCCGATAAACTGCACGCCTGCTTTAAACCTCGAGACCCAGCAGCCATGGTTCCGGCTCCAGTACCGACCCCTTCAGCCATAGTTCCGGCTCCAGTACTGGCCCCTGCAGCTATGGTTCTGGCTCCCGTACCGGCTCCAGTTCCGGCTCTCCGGCCCACTCCAGCTCCCCGTGTTCTGTTGGGGGTCCCGCCGACACTTGCTCCGACGGATTTCATGCCAACTCTGTGTCCTGTTCCGTTGGGGGTCCCGCTGTCACCTGTTCCGCCAGGGGTCCTGCCGACACCATGTCCTGTCCCGCCGACACCTGTCTCGCCGGGGGTCCTGCCAACTCCTTGTCCTGTTTCGTTGGGGGTTCCGCTGAGAGTCCTGCCAACTCCATGTCCTGTCCTGTTAGGGTTCCCGTCGACTACTGTTCTGCCGGGGGTCCTACCAACCCCATGTCCTGTTTCGTTGGGGGCTCCGCTGAGGGTCCTGCCAACTTCATGTCCTGTCCTGTTGGGGGTCCAGCCGACACCTGTTTTGTCGGGGATCCTGCCAACCCCATGTCCTGTTCCGTTGGGGGTCCCGCCGTCACCTGTCCCGTCACCTGTCTCGCCGGGGGTCCTGCCAACTCCTTGTCCTGTTTCATTGGGGGTTCCGCTGGGAGTCCTGCCAACTCTGTGCCCTGACCTGTTGGGGGTCCCGCCGACACCTGTCCCGCCGGGGGTCCCGTCGGGGGTCCCGCCAACACCTGTTCTGTCGGAGGTCCAGCCAGCTCCGAATCCTGTTCAGTCAGAGGTCCCACTGCCACCAGATCCTAAACGGCCGGGGGTCCCGCCGACACCGTGTCCCGTCCCGACAGCTCCGGTTCCTGTCCGTTCGACACCGGTTCCTGTCCCGCCAACACTGGTTCCTTTCCTGCCATCCCCAGCTCCCAGTGCTCCTGATTCCTGTGCTCATGCGATCCAGCTGACCCCGTGGGGCCCCCTTCGCTGCCTACGCCTTATTCCTGCCCATCCTCCGGAGCTCTCCCGTCGCCGCCTTCTTGCCCGTCCTTGTGCCCGGCCCCCTGAGTTCCCCTAGCCACAGCCTTCGCCCTCGAGCCCGGCCCCCTGAGTTCCCCAGCCGCGGTCTTTGCCCTCAAGCCCGGCCCCCTGACTTTCCCAGCCGATGCCTTCGCCCTCGAGCCCGGCCCCCTTACTTTCCCTATTTAGAGTCAATGGACGTCCACTCTCGGGAGACGTCCGAGAGTGGTGCGGTTACCCAAAGTGACAGACCTAATTTTACCCTGGAAAAGGGTTTGAAACGTTGGGGAAAGTGGTGTAAATAGAGGCAGAGTGAACCCGTGAACCCAGAGAGCAGGCTGTGAAGAAAATGTAAAAATGTATCCAAAAATAGTGCCAGTGCGGTTAGACTCCCCTGTCAACTCCCCTAACATTCCTCCAGAGTCAAAATTAGTCAGAGTAATTTTTTACTTTGTTTATTTCAGACCACCAGGAGAGAGACCGGGAAAAGCACCTCTCTGTGGCCCCTCACAGAGCCCTAAAGGACGGACTAATGACCTCCAACATGTCTCCCTCACATGCGCACTTCCATAACCTTGCACACCGTGAGTGCCCGGGTTCCCGTACTTAAGCACTCCCCCACGGACTAAACCCAGATATTCACACCCACCAGAACCTCGTGCCCCTGGTAATACTTAAAGGTGGTGAACTTTGTGGTGCTTTTATGTCCGCTTCAGCATCCACATTTGTCCTTCTTCACGGCACCACCACCCCTCCTGTGCTGGAGGTTCACACTTTAACTTTTTTGTCATATTCGTCCTTCTTCACGGCACCACCACCCCTTCTGTGGAGGGTGTTCGCATGCCCCTGGTGCATTCCACGGGTGGGTGCGCCTGGCAAAGCTGTGTACCCAAACTTAAGCACTCTCACTCTGACTAAACAAATATGGACATCCCGGTAAGACCTTAGTGCCCCTGGTAAACCTTGCAAAAAATGAGCTCCGTAATGCCCTGCAAAACATCACATTTGGTTTATTTCCATCAGCCACGAAAATACACCTATCTCTTTCCGCTCCAGGAGCTTCGAAGTGCAGATTCCTGAGCTCCGTCATGTCCTGTAAAATATGATTCTTTGTTTATTTCCATCATTCAGGCAAATACACATATCTTTGTCCGCTCCAGGAGCAGAGTCGAACTCGCAGTTCGGAGGAACAGACCGCCAAGCACCGGCATGTGGACCCGGGGAGGAGGCCCTCCGATGGCGGGTCACATTTGCCATTCGATCGGGCCAGTATCTGCATATGTTACTGGCAGAATGTTACGACTTTTACGACACCATTTATGTTACTAGCAGGGTCAACCAGCTGGCCATTGAAGCCACCGAGCCATTGTATTCACCGAGCACCGCTCCCCTTGGGAACACGGCCAATTGCTGATACCGCAGCCGATGGCTGGACACTAGCCGTAGAGGAACACCCGGGCGGGACCAGGCAGTTCCCCCTTTACAGACAAGCGCATGTGGTTGTTTTACGCAGAATCAAAAAGGTAGCCTGTGATGAAGTAGGGTCGACCCTATAACATGTGAAGCCACCGAGCACTTGTAGCAACCCCCTTAGGGACAAGCATATACTGTATGTGGAGCACGCCAATTGATGATACCGCAGCCGACGGCTGGACTCAAGCCTTGGGAGGGACACCCTCAACCAGGCAATATCCCCCTTACGGCAAGCATATATGTGGAGCACGCCAGTTGCTGATACCACGGCCGACGGCTGGACTCAAGCCTTGGGAGGGACACCCGCGACCAGGCAATATCCCCCTTATGGAAAGCATATATATACCAACCAGGTTGCCTGTGATGAAGTAGGGTCGACCATATAGCATGTGAAGCCACCGAGCACCGGTCCCCGGGGTAACCGGGCCTGGGGCAAGGCCAATTGCTGAATGCCGCAGCCGACTAAGGCCGCTATGCAACAGTGGAGGGTTAGAGAAACAAATGTTTGCCTTGCACTCCGCGGCAAAGTGGGTAGGTTCCAGCCCGGAACTTCCACCCCGCTGCGGAACCCGTGGTGGGACCCCTGAGTCAGACGGTTCTTCTTGGAAACTCTTCATATCGGTCGGCCCGGGAGGTAAGAGACACGCAGGGTTACCCCCACGCAGCACACCCTCCCGGCCATCAGAGTCAAACCCGCAGTTCGGAGGAACCAACAGCCAAGCACCGGCACGTGGGTCGGGGGAGAAGGCCCTCCGATGGCGGGTCACGTTTGCCATTCGATCAGTGAGTTGAGAGGAGAAGAACGCAGCAAAAATTGACAAAATCCGTTAATGTATGGATGAGTGGGGGGGGGAAACGGCTGGACACAGACTGTAGGGCGGCACCCGGGACCGGGCAGTGTCCCCGGTAGAAGGCACCGGGTGAAACGGGCCAAAAAAGAAAAAGAACCAGGCAAAATGGGTGAAAATGAAAAAAAGTATCCGAAAATAGTGCCTCAGAACCCGGGTAGAGTCCCCTGTCAACTCCCCTGTCATTCCTCTAGAGCAGGCCTGGGCACTGTACGGCCCCCGGGCCACATACGGCCCTTTGTTTGACTCTGACCGGCCCGTGTAAGGTTAATTGGAAATTACAAAATAAACATATTTTCTAATTTTACCTCATGCATGGACTAAAGCTGCAATGCTTTTATTTTGAAGTTGTTTTTTATTCACGTACATAATGACGCAATACGTCAAATCAAGACGTGCGCGTTATTGGATAATTGTCACAAGACGACTTCAGCGCTCAAAAATGTCAGCTGATGCTAAAAAAAGAAAGGTAGATGCCGAATGTAGGGTTTTCAACAAAAATTGGACTGCTAAGTATTTATTTACTGAAGTCGGAGGTAAAGCCGTGTGTTTAGTTTGCGGGGAGCAGATCGCCGTGTTCAAGGACTACAATTTGAGTCGGCATTACGAGACGAAACACGCGGAGAAATACAAAAACTTGACTGATGCTGAAAGGGCGCGCACATCGAACGCTTTGCTAGCTAAGCTGCAAAAGCAGCAAGGCTTTTTTACCAAGCTTCACACATCCAAGGATGCAGCAACCAAGACCAGCTTCGTGATATCCCACAAAATAGCTAAACACAGTAAGCCATTCTCAGAGGGGGAGTTTGTCAAAGAGTGCTTAGTGGACTCTGCAGCACTAATATGCCCTGAAAAAAAAGAAGCCTTTGAGCAAGTCCCGCTGTCCAGGCGAACCGTGACGAGAAGGATCGAGGACATTGCGGGGAATCTGGAGCTTCAGCTGCAACATGAAGTGGCAAGTTTTGACTTTATCTCCTTGGCTTTGGACGAGAGCTGTGATGTCCGCGACACAGCGCAGTTACTCGTATTTGTCCGTGGGATAACGCCGGACTTCAAGATTACGGAGGAGCTGGCAGCAATGCGGCCGATGAAAGGGACGACGACAGGGAGCGATCTGTTCACGGAGGTAAATGCGTGCATGGACACGCTGGGACTGAAATGGGACAGACTGGCAGGTGTCACAACAGACGGTTGTCCAAATCTTACAGGTAAAAATGTTGGACTTTTGAAACGTATGCAAGATAAAGTGACTGAAATCGACGCAGATCAGAAATTGGTATTTTTGCATTGTATTATACACCAACATGTGTTGTGCAAGTCAGTGCTAAAAATTCACCATGTTATTGATGTTGTTACTAAAATAGTAAACTTCATCAGGGCACGGGCATTGAATCACAGACAGTTTGTTGCACTTTTGGAGGAGCATGAGACTGAGCATAGTGACATCGGCTACCACACAGCTGTCAGATGGCTCAGCCTGGGCAAAGTGCTAAAAAGAGTTTGGGACCTGAAAGCAGAGATTCAAGAGTTTTGTGAGAAGAAAGGCAAAGACATCCCAGAGCTCTCAGACGAGGACTGGATGGCAGATTTTGCATTTGCTGTTGATGTGACTGCACTGATGAATGAACTGAACACCAAACTGCAAGGCAAGGGCCTTTTTGTTCATGAAATGCACAGCCTGGTGAAGGCTTTCATGAGAAAGATGCAGTTTCTTTCAAGCCAACTGGAGAGCAACACTCTCACTCACATGCAAACCCTGAAAGAAGTCACACCATCAGCTGATCACCTCCGCAGGTACTCATCCATGTTAGGAGCATTGCATGGTGAGTTTTCAAGGCGATTTGAAGATCTCCGAACAATCGAGGATGAAATGCTCATGATTTCCTCTCCCTTTACCTGCAGTATGGATAATGCACCCAGTGATGTTCAGCTGGAACTCATTGACCTGCAGTCTGATGCAGTACTGGCAGAGCGCTTTAAGTCAGGATCTCTGCTGGATTTCTACTCTTCTCTCGAGGAGGAGAACTTTCCAAACATGAGGAGACATGCTCAGAAGATGTTGGTTCTCTTTGGCTCTACCTACATATGTGAACAAACATTTTCAAAGATGAACTTTATGAAATCCAGGTATAGATCCTCTCTCACTGATGATCATCTGTCAGCTGTGCTTCGCATCTCCACCTCAGACATTCAACCTGACTTCGATGCACTCGTTAAAGCCCAGCAGAGACTAGATTTCTCTCACTGAACAAGAAAAAAGAACTTAAAAACACCAAATGAGGTGGTTAGACTACAAATGTAGGCATGTAAAGGAACCAACTAGCAGTGAACTGGGACACTTTCTTTGGAAGCCTTTTCTCAAAATCACAGTTCAGTGATGTTCAGTGACAGTTCAATATGATGTATCTTGCTGAATGTTTGGAGCACAAAGACAATGTTGTGATGTCTTAAGAATGCTAAGAACCTTTACACAACTTTCCAACAGTATATGAAACTCAAAATGTGTTTTGTAGTGAATGCGACTGAAAATGTTCACTAATATGAGTCAGAAATGGTGAAAAACGTTCACATTTTGTTTACCATTGTTTTGGGAAATTTGATTGAATAAATTACATTTTTTGTAAGGCAACCTCACTTTTTCATTGCTCAACTATAACATATACTCTTACCAGCTTGTCAAAACAATGCTATTTACTGCTTTTTATAAAGAAATACAATTAATATTATGCAGAATTGAGTTCAGCCTTTTGGCCCGGCCCTCCACAATATTTTTTGTTTCTCATGTGGCCCCATGGAAAAAATAATTGCCCACCCCTGCTCTAGAGGCAAAATAGTCAGATTAAAGTTTTTGGAGAACCAGGGAAAAGGGGTGAAAATAGTGCCTCATAAAGCGGGTAGAGTCCCCTGTCAACTCCCCGATCAATCCTCCGGATGCACATTTGCCAGAGTAAAGATTATTGAGAACCAGGCTGGGGGGTCTTGAGGCACAAAATAAGGCTGACCCAGAGTGCATGGTGAGCGGACACTTCACCTCCGTGTTTGCAGACAGCCGTTTTTTTTCTGAGTGCTCTCAAAAACCGGGTTACCAATTTTGTGCCGACGGTAGTCTGAAAAGGATGGATGACCCGAAGCCCCGAAGGATTGAGCTTTTTCGAGCCCCTTCTCCGTTGACACTGATTATATTAAGATATAATTAACCGTTTTCTTCACTTCTTTCTTCTTTCCACAGGTGGGGGCGCATGGCAGGCTGCCTATTAGCACCCAAATTCGGCCTGGAACCTCCAGGATTTGTGGACTAAGCTCCATAAACTGACAAAATCACCCAGAAATGTAACTTTTCTAGCCCAAAAATATATAATACAAATACATTTAAATTGTAAAAGGTACAATTGTGCTCTGAAATTATCCGGAATTTGATTTATTTAGCCCCATGATAGTGATTAAAAAACATTTTCATGGAAATAAATGTTAAAACGCCTGATTAAAGCATATGCAGGACCCCAGTGAGCTCCAGACTATGTGCATTGTTTTAGGGAACCATATTAATGATAAAACAAATGTATTTAAATGTAAAGATAATGATTTAAAATCATTTTAGGGGAAAAGGGTGGAGAGAACCTCACTTTTCAAGGCAGAAATAGTGATTACAATGCGGGGAAACTGTCTTAAATGTGGACAGAGAGTTTACCCAGAGAACAGGCTGCTCCACAGCACTTTACAAGCCAGGAAAGGAGCTTGAATCCTGGGTAAAAGTGATTTAAAATGTCGGGAGAAATAGTGATTACAATGCGGGGAAACTGTCTTAAATGTGGACAGAGAGTTTACCCAGAGAACAGGCTGCTCATGCAGCACCACCACCACTACCTGGAGGTCTGCTAAAACCTCTCTTTCCAAGGCCGAAATAGTGATTACAATGCGGGGAAACTGTCTTAAATGTGGACAGAGAGTTTACCCAGAGAACCAGGCTGCTGCTGCTGCTGCTGCAGCACCTGGAGGAAGAGGGGGAAGAAAGTGTGGAGAGAACCTCACTTTAGAAGGCAGAAATAATGTTGAAATGGTCGGGGAAAGTGTTTTTAAACGTCTGGAAGAGAGTTTAGTCTGTCATTTTGCACGATATCATTTAATCAATCAATGTTTATTTATATAGCCCAATATCACAAATGTTACATTTGTCTCAGTGGGCTTCACAGTTTGTACAGAACATCAGTATGACAATACGACACCCTCTGTCCTTAGACCCTCACATCGTACAAGGAAAAACTTCCAGAGAAAACCCACAGTTTAAAGGGGAACATGGGAGAAACCTCAGGGAGAGCAACAGAGGAGGGATCCCTCTCCCAGGACGGACAGACGTGCAATAGATGCCGTGTGTAAATTGAAAAGATAATACATTTGCAACATAGGTAGTCCAAATGTTTGGAAATGCGTGTTTGTATAATAGTAGGAATATAATCTAATAGAAAATAATATAATCTTTGCAAGCTCTTGTGGGGCCACATCAAGTGAAGTCACGGGCCGGATTTGGCCCCCGGGCCTTGAGTTTGTCACCCCTGAGATAGAGTTAGGGTGAAAGCATTTTAAGGGGGACAGGCAGAAAAAATGTTTGTGTATCTTAAAATAAAAACAGTATATGGCATGTTGCTGCGTTAAAATCAACAAGTCAATATATATATATATAATACTTTGTTTGTTTGGTTTACCTCTAAGCAGAACAAGTAATGTTCTCATAATGCAGGCACCCTTTCCTGCAAATGTAAGCATTATAATGTCGTGGCATTTACAAGGAACAGAAGCAATGTTTCACTCAGTGTCAACGCTTCCCAATGAGACTCTGCTGCAGAAAGCATTAGTCTTCATTTCTTCCTGCTTAGCTGCTCTTATTAAAGATTAGATTCATTTCCTTACTTACTGAAAATCACCACAGTTTGAAAGTAACTGTTTTTGTAATGGACTTAAGGGGAAACTCATGTTTAATGCGCAAAATGGAAATATTAGTGGAACTTATGATAACAAATGTCAGTTTAAGTACATTTAAATAGAGACTAATGAGGTGTGTGCAATTACTATGGCTGTTCATCTCCCCACGGTCAGACATATTGCTCTTAATGAAGCGTTCCAACTTAATATCAATTAACATCAAATGCAATTTTTCTCGTCTTAATTTGTTTCCCATAATAGTTCCATGTTGAGCAAAGTTCTGCAGTTTTCAAGCCGCATATGGCGAACAAATAACCTCTAAATACAGAAGTAGCACTTAAATATTGTTATATATACGGCAGCTATTATTTAGAGTCATTAAGAAAATAAATCAAATCAATAAAATTGGTTTGAAGATATATTTTGTTGTCATTTTGGGCCTTTTCCTGCCTGATTGTTACATTAATTATATTTAATAACTACTGAATATCACAGAAACAAACATAATGGCTTACTTTAAAGAACACAAACCCTTAAATATTATATATAACTTAAAAGACTTAAACATTCACCATTACAATAAAGGGGCAGTAAATGTAAAAATAAACAGGGTCGATGATAGCTTCCAATGAAAGACAATAAATATTATTAGTGGCACGGGAAAATCGCCAGCTTATCAAATATGAATCAGGGTCATACATTTTTAATGGAACATTTGACTGAGCTACTGGTCTGGGAAAAGGGATGAAGATGTAACATGTGTACCCATGAATAGGATGTTTTGTCACAGAGGCTTATTATCTTAAATAAAAAGTTAAAAATGATTCTTACAAAATGAATGATTGCTTCAGATTTGAGTAACTGTTTGCCCTGATTTAAAGTGTAACAATATGTTAAGTGCACTTACTATTTTAAAAAGCGAGCATCATTTGAAAATAATGAAATCATCACTATGTTAATTTATTTGTCCCTCCTGTTGTCTGCGGGTCAAATCTGACAGATTCAGGGGGGGGGGGGGGGGGGCGAACGAAGACAATAGGAGGGTTAAGACAATGTGTTATCAGAGACTATTCAAATACAATGTTATTCCTAGTATCGACGCCACCAGATCTGTTTCACAAATGCGTTTACTTGAAGATTAAGATTAATGCAAAATCTAATAAACAAATAAATATGACTGTGTTGAGATGTTAGTGTTCCTGGGGGTAAATTCACCGTACAGTACATAAAGACGATACAATGAGCCCCACCTTTACCGGTTGCAGTTAAAGCCATGAACACAATAATGCATCAAGTAAAACAAATAATATGTATTATTCTGAAATAGTGCAGATTTTATTGTGGTATTTAGAGTATTATACAGATAAAGCAGGGCTTGTAGTATTTCTACACTATTCTAGTCCTATAAAATAGTAAACATATGATGTATTATTTTGAATCTAAATGTATTTTTAACTGATTATTTTAATAACTATTTGGGCTGTCTTCCTTTATAAATATTTGAATTTCTTTATGTAGGCTTTAAGTTTTTCTTATTATTATGTTTTATCCATTTTTTCTGTTTCTCCTTGTCTTAAAAATATCTTGAATTAATTAATTAATTATTAATTCATATTTCAGATTAAGGGAATACGGTGTTTCTTTTGTTTCATCCTACCTGTGAATAATGTTACGTTATGAACAAAGCACATGTATAGACAAACCAAGAGATTAATTTTAAAATAGAGTCAAATATATGATGTTTTCCTCCAACATACTCTTTTCTAACATAGTGATTTCTGAAGTTTGAACTCACACCGTTCATTCATCTGTCCAAAAGATCTCCTGCTGCTGTAAGACACTGACGCTATCTTCACACGAAAAGAGGCTCAAACCAAACGCCTGCGAAATACTTTTGCCTGGAGCACATTTGCATTCTGATGAAGAAACATGGTACGTGGGAGGCACGCTGGCAAACATCCTGGTTTTATGAACTCTCTGTCAGCAGCACACAGTGAGAGAGAAGAAGAAGAAGAGAGAGAAGAGAGGAGAGCATTCATTTCCAGAGAGAAAGAAGATTGATGTTTGAATGCATCGCCTATGGTGAAGATGCAATAATGACCAGGATTATCAGTGCTATCATCATCACTTGGGATTTTATTTGATCAGAAGAACGAAGAAAACGACGAGGAGTGAAGATGAACCAAACTGCATCTGTCTCTCATCAGATTGACTGTCAGCCGGTCAAGGATAGTAAGGTAGGAAGCATTCCCATTTCCCACTACTGCATCACAAACCAATCATAACAAAGTGTTCTTTTGAGTTTCCACATTGACCAAATCAGTGGTTGCTTCTATTAGGACACAAAATATAATCTGTTTTTCATAACAGTCCTAGTATCAAAAGGAAGAATTGTATATCCAGGTTGTATTAGGTTTGTGTACAAATTCCTTTTAAAACATTTGCTGTGAAATATTAGTAACACTTTCTACAATCTCATGTCTATAATGCATTACAAACATTTTTAAAATGTACTATAATCTGCTTTATAAGCGTCAAATGTTCAACATGCTTTTTAACAACAATCAACATCCTCATGCTACTTCATTTCTGGTCACTCCAGTTTTTTGGAAGTATAGCAATACATTTGAGTTGAGAGTCCGTTTCATTAACTATTATGCAGTATGCTATAATATCGTGCATGTTGCAGTTTATTGGTCTTAAGCAGGGGTGTCAAACTCAATTTTATCACGGACCACATCAGCATTATGGTTGCACTCAAAGGGCCGGTTGCGACTTTAAGACTATATAAAAATACATATATAAATATTTAATACATATAAAATAATGTATTATTACATTATTGCCTCTGCATTGGATTATTATCGGATAGGGTAATAACTTCATAATTAACTACGTCTGAAAGCAGAAGTCTGGGGCAAATAATTGCAAGTCTGTTCAGTGAGAATGTCACACAATGATTTAAAAAGAAAAGCCAAATTCTGAAGGAAAAAAAAGTAAAATTTTGGGTGGGAAAAGTGATATTTTGGAGAAAAAAAGCAACATTTTGGAAAAATAATGTAATTCTGAGAAAAAGGCAAATTCTAAGAAAAAATGGCATATTTTTAAAAAAAAACATCAAATTCTGAGAAAAATTTCAAATTTGAGATGCATTGTGGGACATGTAGTTTATGGGCAACGTGCTTCTGTAAATTAGCATGTAACCGTATAATAAACATATTATATTTTTTGCAAGCTCTTATGGGGCCACAGAAAATGAAGTCGGGGGCCAGATTTGGCCCCCGGGCCTTGAGTTTGTCACCCCTGGTCTTAAGAGTGTAAGTTTGCACCAATTTTAAACTACCATACACTTTATATAACCATGCACTATCATTTCTATCCTATCTTTTATTTGTCTGCACATTGCACACTGCTATGTGCACACATTATGTCTATACCGGCTAAAGAAATGCACTGTATGCCGTTAATAATGTTTAATATTCAGGGTAAGCTTTTGGCAATATGCAGTTTACATCCTGTATCATACACTTTTATGTTAGTGTATATGCATTACTTTTAACATTATGTTCCTCTCTTTAAAAGCCAAACTCACATGTGGTAGCTGTAAATGGGGGCTTTAATATATGGATGCTCCATAAGTATCAAATTCTCAATTCTCAATTGTTTGAAGAAAAAAAAAAAAAATACAAATACAAATCGAAGAAATGCTGTCAGCCATCTTGAATGACATTCCATGACCTCCTGACATTCCGTCACATGACATTCCATGACAGTGGGTGAGGTCATACCTAGAATCTGTGAGGTCACAATTGGCTTTTAAGCCTGGCTGAAAATTCTAGAACTTTCTTATTAAGAAGAGACTGAGTTTGCAAGAACAATAGTTGAATTTGAACTACACAAAAACAACAGTCATGAATTCTCAGAAGGGTCTTGCAACTGGAAGATATATCTTTAAATATTCAGAGATGATTGAAAGTGAATCAAAGCAGACAGAGGCTGAGAAGTTGCTGGCCCAAGAAGAGGTGCTTCTGCCAAATCCCCCAGTAGAGTTGGAGGGAAAAGAAGACAAGGAATCAGTCAGAAAAACCAGCACCATGGAGGTCTCTTCAAGAAGGAATGTTTACATGGAACGGAAAATACTGCAAGCGCAGGAAGAGAGAAAGTTGTTGGTAAAAACAGCTGGGGATCAGATGAATGATCAAAAACCCAATAGGCTAGATAGTGGGCAGATAAAGAAACTTTTGGACCAGGATAATGACGTCATTATCCAGGCAAAGGAAAGGAAACAAAAAGTGTCTGAAATGAAAGACCGCAAATACGAGGAGTTGATAAAGGCTGAACGGGAAGAGGCTAAGGAAAAGGAGGAGGAGATTACCCGTAAAAAGAAGTCGGAGAACCGAGAGGCAGCAGATTCATGGATTCATGAAATTAGGGAGAGGGACCAGCTGAGGATCAAACAGAAGCTGGAGAAGAAGAAGGGAGCAGAAAGTATCCTAAAAGTCGACGTGGAGTTTAAAGAGGAGCAAAACAAGGACGCACTAGAACAAGCTGCAGCGAGTATGAGAAACCATCTGGAAGAAATGGCCAGAATTCAATGGAAGAGAGAGAGGAAGGCCGAAACATCAAGGACAATGGACGAAATAGTCAATCGTGATCGAACAGAAATAGATTTGAGAAATCTGCGAAGAAGGGAACAAGAAATCCTTTCAAGAAACCCAG
Organism: Notothenia rossii; assembly: GCF_949606895.1. Classification (NCBI taxonomy): domain Eukaryota; kingdom Metazoa; phylum Chordata; class Actinopteri; order Perciformes; family Nototheniidae; genus Notothenia; species Notothenia rossii. The sequence goes on from NC_136901.1 coordinate 13,008,697, forward strand.
TTGGTAAGATGGTGAAGCCCGGGATAGCTCTGAGGGAGGAAAGACCCCCTAACGAAATGGAGACCAAACTAAAAAGACTTCAGCTGGAAGAGCGTGGAGGAAAGGCTGCAACCATGAAGTCTATCAATGATGACAGACAGAGGCAAATGCAGGAGAGAGAGCAGAAAAGAGAAGCCGAGCGTCAGAGAGACTTCAATTGGTTTCAGTCAGGGTTTGAGTCTGATAAGTTGGCCTTAGCACTAGAGGAATTGAAGGCCACAAAGAGCAGGGAAGATAGGATTGCGGTGGATAAATGCAATGAAATAATTGGGGAAAGAAAACGGGCACGCCAGATAGAGCAACAAAGGGAGGCCAGTCGTTGGGGGACAATGCCACAATAACTCCAGTATGTTCATTAGAACTCAACGAGGCATCTTCCTCGTTGTATTTTTGTTGTTATTATTTATGTTACGTTCTTATTCATGACTTATATGTTATTTTACTCATCCAGTTACTTATTATGGATGAGACTTCGGGTTTCATAGTTATGCTAGTTTCTCCCGCGCTTATAAACAAGTAAAAAAAAACTCCAAAAAGTAATACTTTAGAGGACAGATGACTGTATGTCAGGATTGATAGGAAGTGCTTGGTACCGTCGTTCAGCTTACATAGTCGGAATATGGGATGGCTATGTATGTGAGAAAGCAACATCAGCTCTTCTCCTTTGAAAAGACAAAGATGTGTTATGAAAGCGTCACATCGTTGTTGCAGCTACTTGCTACATCATTCTTCATATTGTTACAAATGTATTATCTTTCTAACTCACCACATCTATTTCCCTCCTCTGTTGCTCTCCCCGAGGTTTTTCCATTCCCCCCCATTAACTGTGGGTTTTTTGGGAGTTTTTCGTTGTCCGACGTGAGGGTCTAAGGACAGAGGGCGTCGCGTTAATACTCTGTTCTGTACAAACTGTAAAGTCCACTGACACAAATGTAAAATGTGATATTGAGCTATATATTGATCCGCACCAAACCAAAGAAATAAACCTTTGCACTGTATCATTTCTGCACTCTATGCATCTTGATTCCATTTTGGTAAATGCAACAGCTGTTTTTATTCTGTTTACATTTATTGTGTAAGTGTTTAATTCAATGGTTTTTTTGGAGGACTCATGTTAGACGGCTTTGAATAATTTCCCAAACCAAGCTCACTGCCATGAGAATCTCAATTCCTTCAACGAGGTATAACTGCATTTCTCCAGCACATAACAATAAATCAGGGGCCTCATTTATAAAGCCTTGCGTAGGATTCACGTGGGAAGGTTGCTTACGTAGGACAAATCAAATAAATATGCACAGACATTTTCCGATTCATAAAAGACTGCGGACCGGCGCAGGACTTGCATACGGCACGTCCTACGCCGGTTTCCCTTTATAAATCACAATCAACTCGAAATGTGGCGCAGCTTTTGCGGGCTTCACGTAACGCCCATATTTGCCTATAAATAGTCAAAGAAACGCCCATTCATTCATTCATTCATTTTGACTGACTGCATGTAGGAGATCGCAGGAAATGACGACAGAACAGCTCAAACAGACATCTCACACCGTGTCAGATTGAGGTTATTGTGATCATATTGTTTGGTGGATGCAGTTTGAACCAGAGTAGCAGCATGAAGGTCGGATCATCACCAAAATAAATAAATAAGTGGTCCGAAAAAGGTTAATGACAAAATAAATACACATAACCTTCCTCAGGCAGTGTGTTTGTACCGGGGACAGGAGACCCCCCCTTGATGAGAAACTGTAAGAAATGATCGGGGAATCCCTCCGAAGTGGAGTCATGACGACTGGATCTGAATTATTTGTTTGTATTTGGTGGTTTGTGTTTTTTGTATTTGGTGGTTTGTATTTTGTGGTGCGTACGCACTAAGCACAAAAACGTGAGGGACGAGAAACTGCGACACCGTTCGGTACGCTATCTTTTATGAATCGGAAAATGTCTGTGCGTATTTATTTGCTTTGTCCTACGTAAGCAACCTTCCCACGTGAATCCTACGCAAGGCTTTATAAATGAGGCCCCAGGTCTATAGAATATATATAATTCATGGTCACGGTAGTTTTATTCTCTCCTGAAAAGACAACAATGCCAAAATGGGTTTTGAAAAGAATAAAATAAAAAGATAATGCCAAGTGTTGCTAGGATACCACATTGACAAGACTGTTCCCTCCAGATGGAGTTTATATCACTATGTTACTCTTTAAAGTAGAGACACTAAATACTGATATACACCTGAACATGAGCAGGAGAGGACTCTTTAAAGTAGAGACACTACATACTGTACTGATATACACCTAAACATCAGCAAGAGAGGACTCTTTAAAGTAGAGACACTACATACTGATATACACCTGAACATGAGCAGGAAATGACACTTAAAGTAGAGAAATTACATACTGATATACACCTGAACATCAGCAAGAGAGGACTCTTTAAAGTAGAGACACTACATACTGATATACACCTGAACATCAGCAGGAGAGCACTCTTTAAAGTAGAGACACTACATACTGATATACACCTCAACACCAGCTGGAGAGGACTCTTTAAAGTAGAGACACTACATACTGATATACACCTGAACATCAGCAGGAGAGCACTCTTTAAAGTAGAGACACTACATACTGATATACACCTCAACATCAGCAGGAGAGCACTCTTTAAAGTAGAGACACTACATACTGATATACACCTCAACATCAGCTGGAGAGGACTCTTTAAAGTAGAGACACTACATACTGATATACACCTGAACATCAGCAGGAGAGGACTCTTTAAAGTAGAGACACTACATACTGATATACAGCTGAACATCAGCAGGAGAGGACTCTTTAAAGTAGAGACACTACATACTGATATACAATTGAACATCAGCAGGAGAGAACTCTTTAAAGTAGAGACACTACATACTGATATACACCTGAACTTCATCAGGAGAGGACTCTTTAAAGTAGAGACACTTCATACTGATGTACAACTGAACATCAGCAGGAGAGGACTCTTTAAAGTAGAGACACTACATACTGATATACACCTGAACATCATCAGGAGAGGACTCTTTAAAGTAGAGACACTACATACTGATATACACCTGAACATCAGCAGGAGAGGACTCTTTAAAGTAGAGATACTACATACTGATATACACCTGAACATCTTCAGGAGAGGACTCTTTAAAGTAGAGACACTACATACTGATGTACAACTGAACATCAGCAGGAGAGGACTCTTTAAAGTAGAGACACTACATACTGATATACACCTGAACATCAGCAGGAGAGGACTCTTTAAAGTAGAGACACTACATACTGATATACACCTGAACATCAGCAGGAGAGGACTCTTTAAAGTAGAGACAATACATACTGATATACACCTGAACATCAGCAGGAGAGGACTCTTTAAAGTAGAGACACTACATACTGATATACACCTGAGCATCAGCAGGACAGGGCCCCTTTAAAAAATGACCGCATGAAGGCAGCATTGTTCTGAAATCTGGATTCACAACAAGAAGGAAGAGTACCCTTTAATACCCATCAGCAGAATAGGGCCCCTTTAAAGGCTTTGCCACACTTGTGACTAATGTTTTCGTCTATAAGTGTGAGGAAACAAGCTAGAAAAATGTCAAGCAGATGTTCAGTTAATTGCCATGGTGGCCCGTCACAGCTGGTCTGGAGCAGGATAAAAAGCAGCGAGACGGATAAGGGAGGGCCTCTGACTAATAAAAGCTCTTCTCTACTAATCAGTGATAACCTCTCTGATCCACGGCTCCTCCTGGTGGTTACATGTGAGAGAGTTTTAAAGGAGAGAACACTGTATAACTTTTTGTCATTTTAAAATTATGTTAAATACTGCCTAAAATACGCATTCATTCTAAGCAAGTAATTAATTTTTGTACATTTTCTGTTTGTTTTTCCAAAATGTCAGTAAGATGTCATACCGGTAAAATAAAGTTACTCTCAGCTTTATTTGTCTTACGGGCTTAAATTCAGACGTGTGTGAGTTCACTGCGTCTCCTCCGGTTCTGCAGCACCTCGTACTTTAATTGTAATCCCTCTGAGCAGGTGGAGTTGACTTTGAACTCCTGCTGTGCAGCAGACATGACATTGTGGTTTGAATCCCTCCCTTTGGACTCAAGTTCCTCTGGGGGCTTTTCCTCACTGTCTGTCAACCCTGCTGCTGCTCTCTGATGATTTATTACGTCATAAAATCTGCAGCTTTTAATCTTCTTCCAGGGAAGTGTAAGATATTTAACTTATACTGTGCCATAGATGGGGTCTCTTAAAAAGGAAATCTTCACTCTGAAACATGCTACGTGTTTGGAACTGTGCCAAAAAGAATGGTCGAGTACAAAGCACTCACATCTGCAGTGATAAAGGGCTTTGAACAGCTCCTGAAGGATAACATTTTTCCCCTTTCTAAGTTTGTGTAATTTGTTGAAATGTCAATATGTTTTCTAAATTGAGTACAGAAAAAAAAAACAATATAGGTGCTTTAGCAATCTTGAAAAAGGCGGCGTTCCTTTTCCTCAACATCACAAAAAAACCTGACACTGGGTGTTTTTGGGAGGGAAGTAAAATTCACTCAGAGCAAAACTCTTAACAGCTTTCTTGATAGGGTGGGGGAGGGGGGGGGGGGTCAACATTTGCAAATTTGCATTGCTGCTGGTAAACTATTCACAGTCGACTATTTTTGCGTAGTCACGTTGTTTACCCTGTCTGCACCTGTGTGTAAAAGGCGTCAATATCATCAAAAGGTTCCTCTTATCTTGTCAACTACTTATTGGTATGATATAATTTCTCAGCAAATACTCTGAAGACAACATTTATTCTTGATTAAAGTGTGAATCTAAATGTAACCAAGTGTAGTTCATGCACCTAATTGATCAAATGTAGTGATGATAGAATAGATTTCCTGAAAAAAACCTATTTCTTGCATCTTAACACAGGTGAATTGAATGGGCTTCAGTGTCATCTCCAGGCCAATTCCCCCTGCCACAGGATTTGATTATAGGACTCCAAGTGAAACTGGGTTGGCTGATTTTTTACTTGTGAATGACACATATTTGAGAGTAGTAAAATCAGAACAGAGGGGTTTCGGTGGTGTGTGCATGTGTGTCAGACGTCTGTTTACTCTGAAGAGAAAGGCAGACAGAAGACGCTGGTGGCAGGAGAGGAAGAGAGGCTTTTGCAGAGGGAATACATTTCCATTGCTTTTGGACAAAATTGCCCATTTTGAGATGTGGATGATTTGAATGGAGAGACGTCAACGCGATGGACCCAGAGCTCAGGTTCCCGGAGGTGAGTGGTCAATACCTGATTTATTTATAGAAAGCACAACAGTGTGTGTGTCTCTTGGAAGGTGTCGAGTGAGTGTTGTGACATGTGGGCCTTAAACAAAAGCATCTTGAAGTGTCCTTCGCAGCTGGGAAATCAATAGAGAGGAGTGACGTTCTTGTTTTCTCGTAACGTCCCAGGAGTGTGTGGTGCGTTAGAAGCAGAAACACATCCTGTGGGATTTGAAGTGTGTCAGACTGTTGTTGAATGGGCTGTAGGGGGATTTGAACACAGTATTTCTGAAGTTTGCTGCATTCTTAATTAGGTTCGGAGGGTAACTTATGTTCTACTGGATAACAGTCCCGGTGTACCACGTGCTTAACATTTTAAAACGGTAAAGAACTTAACAAAAGAGTCAATGGTTTCGCTTCAAATAAGTACAATTGTTAAGTCAATGGAAGATGATCCAATGGAAAACCAGGAAGTGATTGGTATATTGGTATGTTTGTAGCCCATAATAAAGCAAATAAATTCATTAACTGTCAAGTATATTATTGTTCTTTTCGTGCTTAGTTAATCAATTGTCAAAAGTTTAAGATGGTCAGATAATAGTGTAAACATTTTCCGTTACAATTCTCCAAAGTGACATCTTTAAATTGCCAGCTACCGAACATTGAGAATAGTGTTTAATTATAACATAATAAAAGCACCAAACTGGAGCAATTGAGAAACAGATCTGTTATATGAAATATCAAATCTGCCCCTTTTGCCACGTACCTTGTTCAATTGGATCCTGGAGGTCAATCAAAGATATCTGCCGTCACACTTATGAGACTGATATGACTCAGGAGTGTTTTCATACTGAGACTTGACACGGTGGAAAAACCCTTCGGCACAATTTACAGCCGTGCAGTTTGTTTTTCTGACAGTGCCTTTCCGCAGGCTGCTAAATGGATCCATGAGGCCTTGTTTTTTCTAGGTCAACATAGCGGGTCCTTAACCCTCAAGTGCACGGCATTGACTGGTTTTTGGTTTTGTAACCTTGCTTTAGAAAATATTTTTGTAATCATGGCTGTAAGAAAAACACATATTTGGCTGTTTTTGGAAAACCTGTTTTTAGATTAGCATTATCATGGAGATCACTAACATGTTGTGTGAATACATGCTTTCATCTGCCAGGTGCACACTCCCACACACAGTATTTGTGCTGTTTGAAATGTTAGCATTTCTATAAATGGATACAAAGGCCTTGAAGGGATTTTTAGCATTCCCACAGTTTAGCGTTTGGACCAACTCTGAAATACAAATGTTTATTCAAGGATGAATTTCCTTATTATACAAGTTGGTCCTTGAGGTATTTATTTTCCTATGAAGGCAATGAAGAAACACATTTTTGTTGGCTTCTTGTAAGAAAACAGGTCCTTTTTTGTACATACTGATATACACCTGGACATCAGCAGGAGAGAACTCTTTAAAGTAGAGACACTACATACTGAAATACACCTGGACATCAGCAGGAGAGGACTCTTCAAAGTAGAGACACTACATACTGATATACACCTGAACATCAGCAGGAGAGGACTCTTTAAAGTAGAGACACTACATACTGATATACACCTGAACATCAGCAGGAGAGGACTCTTTAAAGTAGAGACACTACATACTGATATACACCTGAACTTCAGCAGGAGAGGACTCTTTAAAGTAGAGACACTACATACTGATATACACCTGAACATCAGCAGGAGGGAACTAGTTAAAGTAGGGACACTACATACTGATTTACACCCGGAAATCAACAGGAGAGGACTCTTTAAAGTAGAGACACTACATACTGACATACACCTGAACATCAGCAGGAGAGGACTCTTTAAAGTAGAGACACTACATACTGATATACATCTGAACATCAGCAGGAGAGGACTCTTTAAAGAATAGACACTACATACTGATATACACCTGAATATCAGCAGGAGAGGACTCTTTAAAGTAGAGACACTACATACTGATATACACCTGAATATCAGCAGGAGAGGAGTCTTTAAAGTAGAGACACTACATACTGATATACACCTGAACATCAGCAGGAGAGGAGTCTTTAAAGTAGAGACACTACATACTGATATACACCTGAACATCAGCAGGAGAGGACTCTTTAAAGTAGAGACACTACATACTGATATACACCTGAACATCAGCAGGAGAGGACTCTTTAAAGTAGAGACACTGCATACTGATATACACCGGAACATCAGCAGGAGAGGACTCTTTAAAGTAGAGAAACAACATACTGATATACACCTGAACATCAGCAGGAGGGAACTAGTTAAAGTAGGGACACTACATACTGATTTACACCCGGAAATCAACAGGAGAGGACTCTTTAAAGTAGAGACACTACATACTGACATACACCTGAACATCAGCAGGAGAGGACTCTTTAAAGTAGAGACACTACATACTGATATACATCTGAACATCAGCAGGAGAGGACTCTTTAAAGAATAGACACTACATACTGATATACACCTGAATATCAGCAGGAGAGGACTCTTTAAAGTAGAGACACTACATACTGATATACACCTGAACATCAGCAGGAGAGGACTCTTTAAAGTAGAGACACTACATACTGATATACACCCGAACATCAGCAGGAGAGGACTCTTTAAAGTAGAGACACTACATACTGATATACACCTGAACATCAGCAGGAGAGGACTCTTTAAAGTAGAGACACTACATACTGATATACACCGGAACATCAGCAGGAGAGGACTCTTTAAAGTAGAGACACAACATACTGATATACATCTAAACATCAGCAGGAGAGGACTCTTTAAAGAATAGACACTACATACTGATATACACCTGAATATCAGCAGGAGAGGACTCTTTAAAGTAGAGACACTACATACTGATATACACCTGAACATCAGCAGGAGAGGACTCTTTAAAGTAGAGACACTACATACTGATATACACCCGAACATCAGCAGGAGAGGACTCTTTAAAGTAGAGACACTACATACTGATATACACCTGAACATCAGCAGGAGAGGACTCTTTAAAGTAGAGACACTACATACTGATATACACTGGAACATCAGCAGGAGAGGACTCTTTAAAGTAGAGACACAACATACTGATATACACCTGAACATCAGCAGGAGAGGACTCTTTAGAGTAGAGACACTACATGCTGATATACACCTGAACATCAGCAGGAGAGGACTCTTTAAAATAGAGACACTACATGCTGATATACACCTGAACATCAGCAGGAGAGGACTCTTTAAAGTAGAGACACTACATATTGATATACACCTGAACATCAGCAGGAGAGCACTCTTTAAAGTAGAGGCACTACATACTGATATACACCTGAACATCAGCAGGAGAGGACTCTTTAAAGTAAAGACACTACATGCTGATATACACCTGAACATCAGCAGGAGAGGACTCTTTAAAGTAGAAACACTACATACTGATATACACCTGAACATCAGCAGGAGAGGACTCTTTAAAGTTGAGACACTACATACTGATATACACCCGAACATCAGCAGGAGAGGACTCTTTAAAGTAGAGACACTACATGCTGATATACACCTGAACATCAGCAGGAGAGGACTCTTTAAAGTAGAGACACTACATACTGATATACACCTGAACATCAGCAGGAGAGCACTCTTTAAAGTAGAGACACTACACACTGATATACACCTAAACATCAGCAGGAGAGGACTCTTTAAAGTAGAGACACTACATGCTGATATACACCTGAACATCAGCAGGAGAGGACTCTTTAAAGTAGAGACACTACATACTGATATACACCTGAACATCAGCAGGAAAGCACTCTTTAAAGTAGAGACACTACACACTGATATACACCTAAACATCAGCAGGAGAGGACTCTTTAAAGTAGAGACACTACATGCTGATATACACCTGAACATCAGCAGGAGAGGACTCTTTAAAGTAGAGACACTACATACTGATATACACCTGAAATTATCAGAGTAGGGCTTTATTAATAGTACACAATGACCGCGTGAAGGCAGCATTGTTCTGAAATCTGGAATCACAACAAGAAAGAAAGGAGTACCCTTTAGAAGTTACTTTTAAAAAGACAATCACGTGCAGCTGAAGTCACATTAAGGTATTTAATTAAGTGACATGCAGTGAAGCACTTTACCTTCTAAACTTAACTGGCTCTTATCAGGACTTCACCTCACATCAGCCAGGGTCGATAACACACTTAGGAACCTTTTTTTATCTTCTCAACCAAACCTCTCCAGCACAGAGCTGCAGACAGCAGGTTAATTACATTCACCTGTCCTCCCAGGTGTACCTCAGCCCGGGCTAGAGTTAAACCCAGAGGGGTTTCGAAAATAGGTGGAGGAGGATATTCAACTGTTTCAAACAAAGTGTTGCATGCTTGCTGCCTCTGCTACAGGCTGCACAACAACTAAAATAACATCTGGATAGGATTCATCTGGGATTCCAATAGCCAAAAGGGTCCCAGTCTAAATCAAATTGGTGTTAAAGGGTCTTGACACAGCCTCAGGTTGTTGTGTTTGATTTCCAGAGGAGGTGCAAAACAACCTTGTATTTAACAAGGGGAAAGGAGCCATAAAAGAAAGCTGTAATAACACCAAAGAGATAAACATGGTGCTAAATACGCTACGACTCTATCCAATAAATCAATTCACAGTGGCAATAAAACACACTTTTAATCCTCCATATTGGGTCGAATGCTTGCTCATAGTCAAACAGCAGTGTGTGTGCACAAAAACTCTGACAGGTACACAAATATGCAATGCAAACATGCACAAATGCTAATGCACGTCGCATGCCAAAATAGGGTGTTAGGGTTTCTTCCTCAGGGACGCTGGTGAAGCTCCAAAATTCCAGCAGAGGTCGGAGAGAGAGGGATCATTTCCGTGAGTTCTCTGATTCCACACTCTAAATATTTAATGAAGAACAGAGTCCAACGCAAGCTTTGAGTATATTCCCCTCCACAGCTTCCATCATCCTCACCCCCCCCCCGCCCACCTCTCCCTCTATACTCTTTATTTCTTCCCCTCTGCTGCAATTCCCTGCTCGTTGACCTCCAGCGTTTCCTCCGGTCTCCATCATCTGCTCATTTCTTCAAGCACACAGGCTTCTAGACATGTCATGATGTGTATTCTATTCTTCCCTGTACTCAGAAGAGCTCCATTTAAAAAAAGGACATAGGCTCTCTCTATAAGAGGTATTTTGGAAGCTTCTTGAATGCAAACCAATTACAATAAGAGTGAATTAAAAGGCTTTGAAGGGATAAATAAGTGTACTACACTTATGTTACTTACGTGATTCTTAAATTATCCTGTATAGTACTGAATGTACTTTTTACAATTTGGAATGCAGGGATTTACTATGTCACACAGTATTTCAACAGATCATTCGAATAGGTTCATTTAATAAATATGTATCTAGCAAGCTATGGATGAAATGAATAGGTGTAAGCTAATAATTAAGAATTTAAAAAACTGATTTTTAGGGAAGGTTTTGTTTTTTAATTTTTTTTCCTGTCTTTTTTATGACTGCAGAAAAGTACCTTTGTGGCAAACGAAACATTTGAGATAATCTTAGGAATAAACACCACAAAAAAATACAAAACAGAAAGCTAGCGTGATTGGCACTTGAAAATAAATATATGCCAAAAAGCTTATAAATTCCCGAATGGAACTGACTAATTTCCATCGTAGGACATTACCAATAAAATCTCTTAAGCTTCGGTCCTTAATCCATCCAAACAAAAACCCATTAAAAAACATTGAGTCGAATGCCGACTAATTTCCAGGGTTTAGGGGTACATTTCTATCCTTGTGGGGACCAATTGTCCCCACAAGTGTATTTAATCAGAAGATGCTCCCATGACTAATATCTGCAGGCTGGTTTGCCTTTTGTCTTCCACTCCTCCCCTCTTCATTCCTTTATTCCCCCACCTCCTGTTATCGTTATCGAGTGTGTGTCTTCAGGGCTTTCTGTGTGACACCTATCAGTTTGCACCCAGTCCTCTGGCAGCGGGAAAGGCCAGCTGGTTACTGATCTGCTTGATTGTCTCGCTTCGTTCCCGCGCTCTGCTCTCCAATGACACGCACATGCTTTAATCCTATAAGTTATTTCCAAGGCGTATTCTTATACGAGATATCACACAAGAGCTCCCAGTCCCCGAAGTGATACTGTAGGAGTAGTGACATCATCCGGGGTAAAAATAACACAAAGTGCAAGAAACAGGCAGTCATTCACTATGGGAACATCACACTGCTGTACCAATACTATAAAGACCAGTAGGTATCGTAGATTTAGCATTTTAGGCTCATTTTGTTGTTGTTTAGCCATACAAATACAACGACTGGGTTTACAGGGATACAGTTTGGCCAAGTTGTTCTTTTATGTTCTGTCAATGGGGCGATCTAATCATTTTTAATTGTAATCAAGTCAAAGTCAACTTTATTGTCAATCTTTCAGTTTGTGACAGACAGACAGAGAGATCAAAATACCGTTTCCTACAATCCCAAATACAAAAGTACAAATATATATAAAAATATGTATAAAATATGTATATCCTATATATACACAATCAACAGACACATTTATACACATGCACACATTAAGATCAAAACACAACAATCAATCAATACAATATGGTAAATATATATAAAGTCAAGTACATCGTCATTTTTTGAGGGTTAATTAAAACCCCAGACATGATTTTGGTTTAATTATAAACTAAAGTAATGAGTGATTTCACATTTGTTCATTTCCTGTTGCAGCTTTAATTAATAAGGGACTTAAAATGTGATGGTTTCATTATGAGGTTTTATAATAGACGAAGGTAAAACTTTATTGATCCCCAGGAGACATTCACAAAGCTACCCAGCAGTATATGAAGTCATTCAAATGAGCTCCACTTTCAGCATCAGCAACATTCAAATGATGAATACATCAATGATTATAATCCAGTGTTAGACGATTTTGAATCCAGGGCTTTACTTCATTCAAATATCTTATTAGTTATTGCCTATACTTTAAAGTGAGATATTTGCTTATATAGCATGTCTTCATCAAGGTTCAAGGCTTTTATTAGTCATAGCTACAGTGTAGTTATGACATTGAAAATCTTAAGTCACAGGCTCCTCCAACAGTGCAACACAATAACACAGAAAAACAGAAAAAATAGTATTATTAAAGTATAATATACACATGGTGGTGATTCTAACAACTATTGATATTTGTGTCAGTAGATTTCTCCTAAGGCCACACAAAATATAACATTTCATAATGCCTCAAACACGTCAAATATCTATCCAGTATTCAAATTTGTGTCCAAAAACGTTAAGATATTTAATATGATTATGCCTAATTTGCATATTTAAACTTAACATTTGAGATAACTTGTAATACAAAAAATAATCATCCGAATGCAAGTAATCTGCTGGGGAAGTTGTATGCTGAGATATATCAGTTGCACATGTTCCCCAATTCTCCTGCAGTGTCTACATTCATTTCAGTGCTCAGCACCTGCAGGCTACATTCAAAGAGACAGGGACCGTTTCAGCACCATGGACAGCGACACAGCCGATACTCCATTAATCATGATTCTATTTGTAGAGAGAAGAAAAAATAGACTTTCTGAAGTTAGCTAGAAATGTGTGTAGTAACACCGGATGTTTACATTGGTTTTCGAAATAAAATCCTGTCGTTTTTTAAATTGACATTTAAAAGATGTGTCAGGCGTGTGGCGCAGTGGGTTGTGCGTTGGTGTTCGGATCAGGGGGTCACAGGTTCAAACCCCACTGCAGTCAGCATGTCGTTGTGTCCCTGAGACACTTCACCCCAAATTGCTCCTGTGGGGATTGCCCACAGTATTGAGTATGTAAGTCGCTTTGGATAAAAGCGTCTGACAAGTAACATGCAATCAACAAACTATTGTAGACTTGTAAAAATCGATAGTTTGGTGTCTGATAAGAAGTCAAATGTGTAGTGCATTATATCGATGTAAACCTATTGAAATGATCCTGAAATATACAAAGTGACACCGGATAAGTATTACTTTTCTTGTTTAATAACAAATGACATTTTATGAAAATCAGGTAGCTCCGTATATGTTTTTTTCTAGCTTAAAAATATTGTAGACAGAAAAATATGAAGTGACACAAGATGTTTGCATTGATTACAAAAATAAAAGCATATTTTAAAAGTATAATATATAATCTGAATATATATAATCAGATTATATATTATTCTGCAATGCACCAATCTGCACAATGACTACTTCTACTTTTGGTACATTAACTATATTTTGATGCTAATACTTTTCTACTTTTACTTGAGGAACGTTTTGAATGCAGGACTTTTACTGTAACAGAGTATTCCTACACTCTGGTACTGCTACTTTTACTCAAATATAAGATCTGAGTATTTCTCCCATCTAAAGACATAAACGGTTGTTTTACAAAAAAAAACAATGGGACTATTTTGAAAGTCAGCACCGGAAGTGAAGTCCCTGCTGCACTGATTGCAGCTTCATGCTCGTGCTGCTAAATTGACGCGCGGACAGGTTTGGATGTTATTACCGGGAGGAGAAGCTCCGGGGCTCCGGTACAATGACTGCTACTAAAGAAGACCCAAGCAAGAAGAAGGCGAAGGAGTCGCAGGATGAGGTATCCCGACACACACCGCGAAATGCGTTTATTGTTATTTACTCAGCAGTGAGGAGATACATGTTGGGGGGAAACTAGATGCGTTTCGCTGCTGCTGGTGATCGCTTATAATGTGATCATTAGGCTACAGGGACATTATTAAAAAATACACACAATTGGTGGAGTAAAATCATTTTTCTAGCTTTGTGCGTTTTTATATTAATTATAGATGAATTCTGACTCCATGCACGCCGTTTACACAGAGACTACTATTTGGAGCGTTTTCCAACACTGCATGGTAAATGTGTTGTAAATGGAGTGAGCTTCATAACTTGAGTAACAGGAGTTAGCTCAGTAGTTTCCACTTGCTATAGTTGCTGTTTCTTCCTTCAGGAATCAGCTGTTGTTTATTTGGTCAGTGATGGAATAGTTTAATATACATTTATCAACAGTGTTGCACAGTTTAATCCAACTGAGAAATATTATAACTCAATTTTTCCTGATTAAGCAAATGGACAATGTTATTTGTTACCTCCTTCTTTACTGTTTTTTCTGTGTTTAAGTACATATTTTTTTCAGTTTCAAGAGAGCCTTTTTTCTTTTTAATGTTCAAGTCTAATAATCTTTTATAAGACATAATATTCAGTCAAACGGTTGAGATTTTGAGTGTTTTTAAACCGAGGTTACATCGGTATTAACGGGTTTGGAGATGTTTATGCTGTACAATAGAACGTCCTTCATCTTTTGTGTTGACATGGACCATTGACAGCCATCTTTATGTAGCTTATCACACACACACACACACACACACACACACACACACACACACACACACACACACACAGACACAGACACAGACACACACACACACACACACACACACACACACACACACACACACACACACACACACACACACACACACACACACACACACACACACACACACACACACACACACACACACACAGGTTAGGGCTTTCTTTGCACACCCCCTTCCCCCTACTTCAATTATTGAAAACAGATTCCTCCTTATCTCTTTATCCTCCTTCTTCTGGAAGCATCTGAAGCTCTTATCTCAATTATTATAATGACTCTGAAATCAGTAGTGGAAGAAGGATGGTGAATTTAATGTATAGTAATAATCTACATGTTCAGTATCTTTGGAACCAAAAGGTTTCAGGCTGTTTCGAAGACAGAACACAGAATACTGCATAGCACTATATTTAGATTGAACAGATTAAACACTAAATGCCAATAGAAAGGGCACCAGAAGAACGCAGACCTCCGCCGGCATACATGAACAAAAGAACATACCAATAACTCCCAAAATGAAATACAACATAGAATAATTTCATGTGGTTAAAGAGAACTACTTGGTTATTTAACAGCAACGAAACGTCTTGGTTAGGCTTAGAAAAATGTCACACTTTGGGTTTAGAAAAAATTAAAAAGAGTATGTGAAATGGTACAAGATTTGGTTATGTAAGAATGTATAAAAGTTACGGACGTTTAAATAAAAATAAGTCAACTTTGACGTTTTAAAAAAGGACTCGTTTTGGGTGATAATCTTAAATGTATTCTTCTTCCTTAATCAGATGGATTTGATTGTTTTTAATATTACTACACCTTTCTTCCTCCTATATGTCATCATTACACTATAGGGCATGTCTTATCGTACACATGGCTCAGAATACACTGATAC
Organism: Notothenia rossii; assembly: GCF_949606895.1. Lineage (NCBI taxonomy): Eukaryota > Metazoa > Chordata > Actinopteri > Perciformes > Nototheniidae > Notothenia > Notothenia rossii. The sequence goes on from NC_136901.1 coordinate 13,024,416, forward strand.
AAAAGCAATACAAGAGACAACATAACTAAAGCTGCTTCTATACTTAAAACATGATGTGTGTACCCATCCACTCCCCAATTTAAATAGGTTCTTCCTTCATGCTACAACAATCTCACCAATTTCCTGAATATCATGGCAGTAGCTTTTCTGTAATCCTGATGAGAAACAGACTAACCACACTATTTGAAATCCAGTGACAAAATCAAGGTGTCCTAGGTTTTGTTTGGCTTCCAACCAAAGCAAAAAGTCAGGAAATATCCGTCTCTTAATGCATTTTTCTACTATGACAAATCCTGCAACATGTGTTTCTGGCTCACCTCTCTGTGGAAGTGTAACAGAGGGTACAAGTGGTTCTTGTGAATCTGACAGAGAGTGTGTGTGTGTGTGTGTGTGTGTGTGTGTGTGTGTGTGTGTGTGTGTGTGTGTGTGTGTGTGTGTGTGTGTGTGTGTGTGTATGTGTGTGTGTGTGTGTGTGCGTGCGTGCGTGCGTGCGTGCGTGCGTGCGTGCGTGCGTGCGTGCGTGCGTGCGTGCGTGCGTGCGTGCGTGCGTGCGTGCGTGCGTGCGTGTGTGTGTGTGTGAGTGTGTGTGTGTGTGTGAGAGGCTTCATACTGTCTCCTTTGATGCATCACTCGGTGTTATTCTCAAGCGCTGAAGGATGGTGAATTTAACTCCATGTGACAGCTACCTATTTCAATTCCCCGCAGTTTCGCTACTGGAAACCTCGACCAACATTCTCACAAAATCCTGGGGTTGAACCCAAATCCCCACTCTTGCGTCATTTGCACTTTTTTAGAAAGATCTGCAGGTAGCTTTCATCATCCTGAGACTAAAGAGTGGAAAGTCCGGAGAAATGATGTAGCCCGGGTCAGAAATGTCATCAGGTTTAAAAAAAGGTTACAGATTTTGACGTCTTAGAGCTTCAGCTAAGGCGGTAAAAACAAAAAATAGTCAGGGTCATGTCTTCTTTCAAAAAGCTTTATACTCTGACGGCTGTTTTTGGTGGGTAATCATCGCTCTGTATTGACAGGATGAGTGGAAATACTTTCTCCCTTCACGGTTCAATATAAGAGCTGGACTGCAAAATCAATTCATCTGGCAGCGGCTCCTGGAGACGGCTGCTAACAAGTGTTCTTTCTAGCCCATAAAAACATGAAATATCGCCTCGAAACATTTCAGTTTTTCAGATAATAGAAAAGAATGGTCTTCTACTGTTTTCTTATTTGTTACTTTTCTTCACATATTATCAGAATCTTTCAAAATGCTTCACAGACGGCTCGTTTTGGGTCGCTGGGGAGAAGCAAAACAGGATTACAGTTATGCGTCAATACGATTGTAAAAATTCATTACACAAGCAAATATCTCTTCAGCTTTTTATACAAATGTAAGAAGCTGCTTTCTTAAAATGGTGTTAATCCTTTAGTAGGAATATACAAGTTTTCTAAAATGTCATTGCTTCTGAGTCCAAATTGACCTTAAATAATCGTGTCATAAATGCTAGGTGGAATAGGGGCGAGGAGTTAGCGGATTAGGAGTTGAACTCAAGAGTGAAAAGGTGAGTTTTGAGGGATTTAATGCCATGTTTAACATCCTTTGCTAACGTTTGCTTAAAAGTACAATGACAGAGGAACAAGTGTTTTTTTTCAAGCAGCTGACTCACAGAGCACCAATGCTGAGTTCTTCTTCTCTGTGTGTGTGTGTGTGTAGGAGTTTGTGGATGTCAGCCCTCAGGAGAGGAACTGGAAGGGCATCGCCATCTCTCTGCTGGTGATCGTGGCCGTGTGCTCGCTCATCACCATGTCCGTGGTCGTCCTCACGCCCGGTATGCTCGCTAATCTACCGCTATTTACTCCCTTGTTTGTCATAAATCTGTAAGAAATAGACTTAGAATCTGACTTTACGCTGTTTTCTCTTAGCTGAGCTCCCAGGAAACAACAAGTCCAAGCTGACTGCAGCGGATCTTTACAAACCAGAGTTCAGCGTCCACAACCCCGACGCCACGTGGATCAGCGGTGAGTCCTCGGATATCACGAGAAAAAGTAGAAAAAGGGCACATAGTGAGGGGGAGAAACACCCAGAATGTAACATTTAATAATGCCTCATTTACACTTTTAGTCATAAAATTGCAAAAAACGCCCAAAATGTACCCAGTATTCAGATTGGTCTCCAAAGATCTGAGGATATTTAATAAGTAAATGCCTAGTTTGCATATTTGAACGTAACATTTAAGATACTACTACTCAAAACGAATCATCCTAATGGTAGTAATCTGCTGGGGAAGTTTATGTTGAGATATATTAGTTGCACAATTCACCAGTAGTGTCTAAATTCATTTCAATGCTCAGCACCTCAACCAGGCTACATTCACATAGAAAGGGACAGTTCCAGCCCGATGGACAGCGATACAGCCCATCTGGCTATATTTACTCATATATCTGGCGTGAAGGAAGGCGAACAGTTCTTAAAAGAGTTACCGAGTGACTTAAAGTGCAGCTAACATGCTAATTGATAGCATTTGAGAAGCCTGAAAACAATATACAGTATGGCATGTGGTGACGCATGCACTACATTCCCCAGAATCCCTTTCAACAGGCTCCTTAAAACATCTGTAAACATTTACAGTAGCACCCAGCTATAAGATATAAAAATAGCAAAGACAGAGAAGGTCCTTTTTCGTGGTTAAGAAAAAGTGAGATTCATGCTTCATTTTCCAATAACTTGCAGTGCATTCTGGGTATTTTTCACTTAGTGTGTTTTCGTTGCTTCCACTCTCACAAGATGTAGAATGTGTTGATCCCACCCTTCAAAGGGACATCGTCTTGCTTTGAATGAGGACTTTTATGAGAGCGTTCATTGTGAGAAGAAGTTGTTAATTGAGGCTTCACGGAGGAAAATACGTCCACCAGGGTGTTTCCCCGTTAAAGTGGCAGTTGAATCATCATGCAGGAAGTGTCTGCAGAGAGGCAGAGACGGAGGTGATGGAGCTCAGTAGGAGGAGAGGACAGCGCGACATTGTGAGGAGAGTGATGGTGATGTAACAGAGGAGAAGGGAAACAGTGCCTTTGAGAAGGAAGTGAGAAGGTGACATTTGGGAAGCATGATGAGACAGTTTTTGGTATTTATATCTTCTCAAAGTGACATTTTTGAGATATTTTCCCAGGTTTTGTCAGATTTGGATAGAGATGGTGTTTTAAAGCTGCTAAATATTTAAATTAATACAGTTTGGACACTTTTTCTCTGAAAAGAATTAACTCCAATGGTCTGTCGTTTCAGAGCGAAGCAGCACTGACTTGTGAAAATAAGACTTTAATAAAAAGCTTATATCAATCAATCAATGTTTATTTATATAACCCAATATCACAAATGTTTCATTTGTCTCAGTGGTCTTCACAGTTTGTACAGAATATCAGTATGACAATACGACATACATATTGTCCAGATACATTTCAAGATGGACACATTCTTCCTACCCGGGTAAAAGGTTCAGCGCATTGGGGGAGGTGCACTAGCAGAACATGAGAATCTCTCCACCTGAGCTTTCATGCCATGATATTAAAACCATCTATTCACCAAGAAGACAGTCTCTGAAGAGAGCAGCTAAAAGTCTGCACGAGTGAAGGAATGATCTCATAGGAGATACAGCTTTGGGGAATCCATGATGCATTCAGGGTCACATGCACGTTTCATATGAATATTGGATGATTGCGTTTGTAATGCGTGAAAGTACACTTTATTAATGGTTAAATTGAATAAAGATGAAATAGACATTCAAATACAATAATCGTAAAACTGAAATGCAAATGATTTCAACTGAACCCACATTTAAATGTATGTACATTGCTCTGCTATAAAGATTATATTGAAAGTAAACCTAAAATATATTTTTAAAAAACATTTAAAATAACTTAAATATAAAAAATTAAAATAAGTTTGAAACATTTAAAAAATCTGAGTATATGTGTTCAGATTTTTTTTTATTATTATTAGATTTATAGTTAAAATACAATTCATATTGGAAATATGTATATAAATTAAAATATGTAGTTATGAGCTATTTGATCCCTTTGGATGACCTCAATCTTTGTTTTTTATATATTTCTCTTTTATTCTTCACTACACTTAATCTGTGTATACACACACACACACACACACACACACACACACACACACACACACACACACACACACACACACACACACACACACACACACACACACACACACACACACACACACACACACACACACACACACACACACACACACACACACACACACACACACACACACACACACACAGAGTCCTGCTGATCTGCAGTCTCAACACAGATGGCCTCACAGTGTCTTGTTGAATCAGGAGCAGCTTGCAGTGACTCGGGGTCAAACATCCTCCCACAGCGGGACAGACCATAGTACAGAACATAATAATAATAATCCAATGTTCTCAATAAGTGCTGATTTATAATGCTGTGCAATGGTCACTTAGAAAAACCCCAAGCTTTAACCTCGATGCTCATTTTGCACCGCTATACAGTCCAGTCCACTGAGATTCAGTAAATAATTAAAATGTCCGAAGCAAACCAGTAGATACATTTATAAAAGAGCGCTGAATGAGCTGGACTATTACAATTAAAATTGTACTTGTATCAAAATAAATAGTCCTTTCACACTGTACTACTAATTCAAATCTTGTATCCCTCGTAAAGCTGCCTGAAAGTTCTTTGGCTACTTACTTATAAACATAATTACTTTAATTTACTTACTAATAAACATAAGTAAATTAATGTAAGACATGTTTGCTAGAAATTAAGTTTAAATTTAATTATTCTGCAGAAGTATTTATGCTGTTTTTAAATGATCAAATTCGACCTTAGTTGACATTTAATTCAACATAATTAAAAACATGAATCATTTTATTGCCAAATCAAATGATGCCCTGAGTGATTGATTTCTACTTTCTACTATTCTGCCTGTAGCAACAAAAGCAATATAAACGTTTATATGTGTATCCACTTAAGGTGAGGGAAAGATTTGTATTTCATTCTTAAAAATTGAAAGGAGGTGTTATTTATTATTATTATTATTATTATTATTTAAGTAAATCCACAATCTTTTCCTTGACCTTTTCACCAAAGTGTTTTTTTTACATGTGAAACAGAATTGGAAAATGTATCAGAATTGTATAATCATGACTCTTTGGGAGACAGGGTTGCTTTTCAAACTCTTTTTCTATTTACTTACAAGACAAAGCTGGTTATTTAAAATAAACCGGCAATAATTATAGTTATTTATGCACTCCCACATGTGCACTGCGTTCCTTGGAGATGCAGGAAAGAAATGGCAGACTTCTGTCTAATGTTAAAACGCAGTATCTTCAAAGCTATTTTAACATCATCACAGCAGGAGAAACGATCTCCCTGCAGGCCAACACCTCCTCATTACAGTTTCCTCACATGTTACATAAGAAGGAGGTGTTACAGCACGAGTCTCGATATGTGACCGAGCGCTTTATTGTGTCATCACGCTGAGAGCAATCACTGCTCCACATGTTCCTGCTCACTTACAGGTCAATCTCCATGTGTGTTAACTGGCGTCGTGACAGCGTGACAGATTGTGTTTACATTGGAGAGAGAGAGAGAGAGAGAGAGAGAGAGAGAGAGAGAGAGAGAGAGAGAGAGAATAGCAGCTGTGGCTGGAGGAGATCAACAGAGAGACGATTCGTTGTCAACATGACGGGCACAGAGTATATGTACTCATGTATTATACAATGTTGAACAACGGAGTATTTTCATTTGATTCTCCTTTATGCTTCTACTTCACCACATCTTGGAAGCCAGCCTTTGCCAGTATCTGAAAGCTTTAGTTACTCCATGTTACTCCAATGCATCAATAATTATAATTTCTTGAATGTGATTCTGAAATGTGTCGATTTAGGTATATTTTTATGCTTATACTTTGTACTTTTACCATAGTAAGATATACTTACAACACATTGGGGCGGGACATCTCTAAGCGGTTGACCAATAGCAATAGAGCCAGCCAACTAACCAATCAGAGCAGCTCTGGTTTCAGACAGAGGGTGAAAAGAGGTGCTGCAGCACAGGCAGTATGAGAAAAATAAAAGATGTGTCATGTGACAGTAGAGAGGCTCAAATATAAACCAGAAAAGGGCATAGTAGGGCCCCTTAAAGCCCCTGTCAAACTGTCCCGAAATTGACACCCGATGGAAACACGAATATGGAATTGTGAATTTCGCACGAAGATGGCCCCGAACCACACACGAAGGCAACATTTACATTACAGTTAAGACATACAACTGCAACGAAAGTAACACAAACAATTATGTTCAAGTATTATGATACTGTACTGATATTTTCAGACTTTGTTCTTTACTTTCTCCGTCTTTATATGTAGAAGATATTAAATTTTCTCCGTAATGTTGTTTCCATAGCAACAACAACTTCCTCGCCTTCAAAATAATATATTATATCCTTTTTAGTTTCACAGAACACAAATTGGGTTATTTACATAATATTTTTACATGATTTTGTTGTGCAATAAAACAACCAGATGGACACACGATAAAAGAAATGTCCAAATTCGGCTCTGATCGTAACAACATCGGGACATTCGTGAGGGCATCTTAAGCCATCTGTGGCATGCCAAAGATGTTGCCACCGCTCCCGAAGTTGCTGCCGGAGCCTGAGAAACTCCACCGGCGGTCATACGATGGCTTAAGATGCCCTCACGAATGGCCCGATGTTGCTACAATCAGAGCCGAATTTGAACATTTCCTTAATTGTGTGTCCATCAGGTGTCAATTTCGGGACAGTGTGACAGGGGCTTTAACGATACATTCGGAGTACGTTTTCCTCCACTAAACTGTTGCCTTAACGGTCAATTCAGGGAAGTGGAAGATTCAATATAACACCTTTCTAAATACTTGAACAGAAACCCTCTGCATGCTGCGTCCTTCAGCTCCACAGAGAGATGATACTAATGACTCGGCCTGTGGCTTCTCATTATGGCTCAGGTTAGGACGGCCTCTTTCACACACTCACACACAGATGTATGTTTCAGTGTGCTCGTGGGGACCTTATTTAACTCCCTAAAGACTGGGACACACATTTGATCTCGACTGGATTTCAGATCACGAGTTTCACCCAGTTCTGCTGTTCCCCACGGTGTTACGCCTCATTAGCGCCTTTCAGCTCAAAGGGCCTCATTCACTGGATTGGTCCTTGGAAAAGTCAGATTCATGACTTTTTCCTAAACTGCAGGATTGTTGGCACCTTATCATAATAAATCACAGCGTCCTTGCACATTAGAAAGTTGTTTCATGTATGCAGGGAAACGCAACGCCAATCCAAACAAGAGCATGAGAGTTCAGGGACACAGAAAATAAAAATAAATGAGAATTAAGTGAAGAATGTCAAAAGGAAAAAAGGGTTGAGCGTGACACTTTAAAAAACTTCAGTAGATCTGCAGGAAGAGAACGCCATACAAGTTAACCAATGTATAAAATAACACAAAATGCTAAATAATACATTTTCAGCTCGCAGCCTGCAGGCGTTTTCAGCAGATACAGCTCCTGCTCAGTGTGCAAATCAGATGCTTTGAAAAACCATCACTCAGATCATACAAGTCAGGAAGTGATGGACTGCATCAGTTAGCCGTTAGCTGAAGGCTGCATTACATCACCTGGGAGAGCCAGAATGACTTGTTTTGTGTCGCAATAATGATTTGTTTAACCCAACAGGGTCAGCTGTCCCATTACTTTCTGTATTTCACGAGATTGATGAGAACGTTGGAAAATTACCTGCTGACATGTTGTGTGGTGTAAATCTGGGCTGTGACAACAAGTATGATTTAAAATGTACTGCCGGGCCTCCTGGAGGTGTTGTGGTTATATTTGAAACACATCTGAGGGAAATTGCTCCTCCCCCCAACCTCTTCTCTCCTCTAACCTCACAGTCTCACGCCTTATTTAACAGCACAAGAGACACTTGCAGAGGAAAGGCTCGTCGTAGCACTTCAAAACTAAATAATATAAGAGATAATTAAGACATGAGATTGCAGCTCCTTGAGTTTAAAACCAGCGCTGAATCTCATTTTGATGATATTCCCAAACCTGTCAGGTAAGCAGAGCAAAACAATCACAACACATCGGCACCGTAATCTGTTTCCTGAGTAACACCGCCGGTTCTGCAGAGGGAAATTTAGAATAAACACAGAAGATCACATCCTGAGTATTGGTATTATTGCTAGAGGGTGAAAAACAACATGTTTGAACACTTTGTTTTAGTTTTTAGATTGGATGAGAAGATGACACCATGTTTGATTCAGTTTAGCTACAACCTGCAGCCAGTTAGCTTAGCTTAGCACAAACACTGGTATCAGATGGAAACTGCTAGCCTGTCTAAAAGGTAGCAAAATCCACGACAAGCACCACTTAATCTCATTTCAGTCAGACAACTCACGTGTTTCTTTAACATGCTTATTAGAAGCAGCATATAGTTGAGTTTGGCGTCTAGGCTCGGGCCTCATCACTCCACAGATATACATAGCACGATGAGTGATGATTAAATAACTAACCCCCCAAGCCTACAGGTGGAAGCTGGGGTGGAAGCTGGGGTGGTGGTGGGGCAGCAAGCAGCAGCAACGACGTGGAAGTAGCTGCAGCAAAGCAGCAGCAAGCCATGCATAGAGAGAGATCTGGCAGGTTAAATAGAGCGGCATATTAAGGAGACTCTGATTGGTTGGTTGTAGAGTGGCAAGGGGCGTTATGTATGAATGCAGCATAAGTGCTCGAGTTGACTGCCTGAACTAGCTCGCAGGCTTCGCCCCATTTATGAAGTTATTTCAAGTCAAAACCCCACTCAAGTCGGTAACTGGTAACTTCACGCTAAGAAATAGAAATCCAGACTGGAAAAATAGTGTTTCTCATTGGTATGTGAGGTGATGCACTTTAAATATTGAGATCAGAACAGTAGTGAATAGTTTTTTTACATTATTGTTTAGTCAATATTAAACTGCATTGTCAATTTTCTGAAGTGGAAACCGTTTGTTCTAGTTCAAAAACACGTGATAAACATGAATTGAAACTATTGAAAAACACAACAAAACTAAGCATGTTTGTTGCGTCATATAAGTTACAGATGTACATTTTGAAAATCTATTTTTCACTTTTGGTTAAACACAAAGTACACTTTTTCTTGTCTAAAGTCAGTTTTACCCATCCATCCTTCCGGTTCAGAAACATGTATTTTTGGTATTCTGGCACTGAATTGACAATGGATTTTTACACGTCTTACACTTAAGATCAAAACAACGTTTCTATTTTTGTTGAATTATAGCAATAGAAATATACATGCTTTTAATGTACTACCATGAAGGCAAACGTCAACCGAATATATCTCAGTGGTGCAGAAACGCAGTACTTTATATACATACAGCTCTGTGTGCTTAATACTGATTTCCTTGCATCATGTCATTATGGATGCTTCCCTCACTCTTGAAATCATATAATAATCTGTCAGCAGACACGGTTTGTATTGCTTATTGCTTACATCTATTTTTACATGCTGTGTATTCATCGGGTCAATGTGGCTGTGTATTATTCATGGAGCCATTGTGTTGTTTTCTTAACGTATCTGTAATGTAAAGCCCAGTTGGTTTACATCACATTAAGCCATGGATGAAAGGAACATCCAGGTACTTACATAAGAGATGAAGAGTGTGTGTGTGTGTGTGTGTGTGTGTGTGTGTGTGTGTGTGTGTGTGTGTGTGTGTGTGTGTGTGTGTGTGTGTGTGTGTGTGTGTGTGTGTGTGTGTGTGTGTGTGTGTGTGTGTGTGTGTGTGTGTGTGTGTGTGTGTGTGTGTGTGTGTGTGTGTGTGTGTGTGTGTGTGTGTGTGTGTGTGTGTGTGTGTGTGTGTGTTTCAAGCTACTTGCTCTGTAATACATGATTGCTAAGGAGGTCTGCACAAACAATACATCTTTAGCGGTGACCCATATGAGAAAGAGACATGCATTATTCATGACGGTGGTGGTGTGTATAATTTGTCGAAATAAGAAGGAAAACAGGAAGAGAAAAAAGGCCTTCTTCATTATACTATTACTGATTGCAAGGGGAAAACAATCAAGCCAAATAAATGTACACAAAACAACTCTTTCTAAAACACATTTTCATTATATCTAATTTTGTGGTCGGGTGGTCTTCACAAGAAAGACGTGATATCTATTGGTATCTTTTCATCTGAAAACACCTTAATGGAAAATTAGCATAATGCCTTATTTTTCAAGATAAGGTTTTACCAGAAACTCTTTACTGACTGGCTCTTAATTCCAGGAAGTCGGTATACATTCTAGTAGTCTTCTCTCAAATAGAGACATTTTATTCATTGGTATCTTTATGAAGTCCTTAATAGAAAACCATGCAACTTTATATTCAGAATTTAATTGCTTTTTATCCGACAAGCTATACTGACTGGCACTTATTTCCAGGAACTAGGTTGAAAAATCTGCTTTTAATTTTAGTGCACTCAAACATAGCGCTTCCTTAAAAATCTCCTACTTGTTCCTTCCGGGCATTTTAGAAATTGATTTTAAAGCGTATTATGCTCATATTTCACTTCTCTTTCTGCAGAAGACGAAAGAGAATCACAGACTACAAGGGGAATCAGTGGAAGCTGGTGGAAGCCTGCCTATCATTCACTGGGAATGTCACACACACACACACACACACACACACACACACACACACACACACACACACACACACACACACACACACACACACACACACACACACACACACACACACACACACACACACACACACACACACACACACACACACACACACACACACACACACACACACACACACACACACACACACACGTATCGGTCCATCTTCTTTGTCTTTTCTGCAATTCATGACTTTAAATGAGTGAATCCAGACTCTTTCAGATACTGAACATGCTCTTCAAACTGATCCTGAAGCAGCTGTGCCCCTCCCCCTCCCCTCTTTGAACTCCTGGAACTCATTGTGGTTGAATTTGCAGCTGATTACAGGGGAGGAAATCACTCAGTGACGCATGAGAACAGCCAGCTCTCATGCTTTAATTTTCACGAGGTGTAAAAAGCTACATGTGTATCACATCGGCAAAAGAAACATGATTGGTGCATGTGCACAATGCTTCCATGTTACAGCTGTAGCCAGAAATGCTAAGCACATGTCCAAACAATTCATAACATGCTTCCTACCTGTCCTTCATGTCTTCACTTGAGGGCCTTCCCTTTTCATCTTCTTTCAGGCGATTTATTGGTGGTAAATTGGTAGAAGAAAACCCCCAAAATGTAACCAGTTGCTTTTAAGAGTTTCTTTAAACTTTTCTTTCTCTTTTGTCTTTCCTAGAAAATTCCCAAAATGTTTAACCTTCCTAACGGAGTGAAATGACCCGGAAGTCCCTCAGTGATAACAGCTGTTAGAATTATCTAGAGATGATAGGAAAGGAGCTTTGAAACTTCCTTTATAACCTCCTTTAGCTTAGGAAACACTGGACCTTCCTTTACTAAAGGAGACAAAATGCTGCCCCACAATGCCTTGCGGCCGCCACGTTTACCGTGACACAACATTCGTCCGTTCACGGAAACAACCGATTTTGACCGAGAAATGAGTGTCATGAAAGTAACGGTGCTTATTAAGCATTTTACAACTTATGTGGTAACTTGCCAAAGTGCTTTGTTTTGAACGTAACACTATAATAATCTAAATGAGAAATATGTCCGTTACTTTTTGACTGAAATTATCAAATAAAGTCAACATTTCACAGCGTTTACTGAGCTGTGTGGGGGTTCTTAAACGTTACACATGTTTGAATGGTGATATACACAGTGATAGGTTAAGGACGTTTATAATAAATACATTTGTATTTATTTTAAGATCTTGGCATACAATCATACGTATTGGGATCATGTGGATTAATAGGTGTGGTCCGGTGGGAGACAAGCTTAATTTTAACTTCACTTTTTTATTTAAATTCCAACCTAATGAAGAATATATGTTTGACTGTTGTCCACGTTCATAAAGTATAGAAAAACACCATCAGAGCACGGTGCAAAGTATCTAGATGCGCTTACAGCAGTCCGCCGTTATTATTAAAAATCCATGTAGCCTTCTCAAAGCACCACAGTCTCTTTTCCTAAGTCCTTTTGAATTCTCCTAAGCACTATTCCTTAACCCTGTGACGTATCACACAGAGGTCAAGGAATAGTGGATAGGAATAGTGGATAGGAAAAGACGAGCTGGTTATTTGGACAATTCGACTGCAACCCGTGTGTGTGTGTGTGTGTGTGTGTGTGTGTGTGTGTGTGTGTGTGTGTGTGTGTGTGTGTGTGTGTGTCTGTGTCTGTGTCTGTGTGTGTGTGTGTGTGTGTGTGTGTGTGTGTGTGTGTGTGTCTGTGTGTGTGTGTGTGTGTGTGTGTGTGTGTGTGTGTGTGTGTGTGTGTGTGTGTGTGTGTATGTATGTATGTGTGTGTGTGTGTGTGTGTGTGTGTGTGTGTGTGTGTGTGTGTGTGTGTGTGTGTGTGTGTGTGTGTGTGTGTGTGTGTAGTCCAAAGAGGTGTTTGTGTGTGAGTGGCCTCCCTGCAGGGCTTTATATAATCTCTGTGGAGAGAGTCAATTGCAGGGGAGAAACAACATCCCCCTCCCTAAAAGATGTGGTTTAGATTAAGTGTCTCCCAAGGACACCCCTCTGGCTTTTAGCAGATGGTTCCTTCCAATTAACCAGGTGTGTTTCCCCAGCCAGGAGCTGCCATTTAGTTTTTTTAATATTTAGCTTCAAGCCATGGATATAACTGATATAATAAAAACAGTGTAAATAGTGTGGTACACCCCCGCAATGTACAATTATTTTTGTGTCTACTTTAATTTATTTAGCTCAACAGTCAAATTATTGTTTGGAAGAACTCAACGGATGATTTTATTTCTTAATATATAGATTACATATCTAAGAAATGGGTCTTTGATAAACACTTTATAAACAGTTAGGTTACAGATTTCATTTTGAAATGTTAATATACTAAGTTAGTTTTGTTAAAGGTGTTTATGTTGATAGAAAGTGTGACTTTATAGCTATATGTGTTTATATTGAATATGTTTGAGTAACAGCTATGCAGTGGCGGTTCTACGTGATGGCACGGGGTGGCAGCTGCCACCTCAGATGGCAGCTTTGTTTTGAAAAAAAAATTGTGGCTCATCGGACACTTATGAGAGAAAATCTCTAATGTCCTAGTGCAAGTGAATGCAGCACAAGACGCGAGCCTTGTAACCCCGGCCCTGGCGCGAGCGTGGAAATATGATTGGCGGCGATTTCATTTGAACGGGGGGACACGCGCAAAACGAGAAGCATTTCGGATCCAAGTAGACGGAAGGAATGAGGTATTTGCGGTCAGTGGCGGCGCCAGGGTATGGCTGGGATAGGCTACACCCATACCAAGAAATGGCTTAGCCCCACCATGAAAAATGATGTTAAACTAAAGTAAGCAAAACAAAGTCTGCCAACTCGCACGGAGTAAATTGCACAGACAGCAGTTTGTAAGATTGATTTCAGTAGCCACTTGTCTGGAAATACCGAAGACCAGAAACGGTTTTGAAAACATTTGTCACGTAGTGATCGTCTTCTCAATTAGAACATCTTTGATAATGTCTTCTGGCCAATCAGAATCAAGATAACGACGTGGTGTTGTTGCAGGAAGTCCCGACGGAGAATACTTTTGCTGTAGTACATCTCTATATACATCGATACAACATTAGTGTTGATATAAATCAACACGTAATGAAATAAGACCCCACGGTTTGATGATTGATAGGTGTGTGGGCTGTCTTTCATTTTTACACACAGAACAATGGGGGCTACCCTTATCCACAATGTAAAGTCATTCACACAGCCTCTTCCCTCTTCTCTCTGTGAGGAGCAGCAGGTTCAGCTTTCAGAACAAAGTAACAAAAAACTAAAATGGCATTCATTTTTTTAAATATGTCGTGTAGTAATAGATTGATTTAGTTTTCTTCTCAAGAGAGCACCAGAATGTGTATTTTATGTTAGTATTTCCAAAAATCTCTTTCACCTGTGGGTAAATTGCAGGATTGGCTCCAGGTCGCCCTTTTTATTTACTACAAGACAAATGTGCCTTTTTATTTCATACAGTTCAATTTGAAGTGAGACAGGGAACTAATCTAAACCTCACGCGTGGCGTTTCACTGTCAAGCGGAGCGTGTATGTAATTACATTGCAAATACTGACTTGAGCCCCACCACTGTATGGGTTAGCCCTACCATAGATTACCCAACAAAAATACTCTGGAGCCGCCACTGTTTGCGGTCTACTATGACAGAGAAGAGCCTGTCAAGTTTGGCTGTACTCAGCATTGAATCAAAACGCACCATAGCTTTAAATCGTTTGTGAGGCGTTTTGCTGATCAAGATGGTAATCGCCACATTCAGCTATGATAGGCATGCCAACTTGATGCTCTGCTCACGGATGAGTCGATGAGAATAATAAACTGTTAAGATGATGACCTTACGTGTGTATAATATTGTTCTTCTTTGTGGGGTGCTGCCCCCAAAAACTGTTTCAAGTCCTGAGAGAGTCAAATCAGACGGTGTGTAAAACTTCACTGCCCAGCCAAAGAAAAGTAACTACTTTGATTTAACTAGGCCAGTAGGTAAGGGCTTTACACTGGATAATAACTGCAGTGATGTATATGTTTTAGCTGAATACACGTTTTTTAACCCTAACTGATGCAGTTAGTCACTTCTTTAATGTTTGTTCTTTCTGATGTAAAGACAAGGTTATAACTGTTTGCAATGAAGTCGTTGGGCGCTGAACTGTTCTTTTGATTCTTTTGATATATGATAGTAATTACTTGTCTTTCAAATTTGAAGGAGGGTGAGCAAGCATCTTGAGGAACATCATTAACTCCTCCAAAAAATATAGTTTATTTAATAATAACACTGAATATGTGAATCATAACAGTGATTGACAGCTGATAATATGAATAATAATATGAATCATTGAATAATATGATTGTTAATAGTATCATATTCATACAGACACACATCGATGAGACAGTTAATTAATGTACTTATTGCAGCAGTCTGCATACATTGGTACCCCTGCTGGTCTAAGAGTGAGACAAACTCATGCAGTTATTGTTCAGTTAAAAGTCATTAAATTATGTCTGCCACCTTATATATTTATATTTAAGGCTTTACTGATGTGCCACAATAATGTCACCAAATGCTATTGAGTTAAAATATCAATTGTGGCTTTCCAAGTTAACATTGATTGATATGACTGCGATTAAATCAGCATATACTTCTGCCAGGGGATGCCACTCCTGAAATTCTCCTGCCACCCTCTTTCCACCCCATGAATATGTTTCTAGATCCGCCCCTGCAGCTATATACACATTGAGTGTAAATTATATATATGTGCAGATTTGACATTTGCTTATGACACTATAGTATTCAGTTTTTACCTTGTGCAGGGGACGAGTGTTTAAAGGAGACATCTGTACATGTGAGATAAAAGTAGTTTTTTGAAGATGATATTGCACTTTAGTACCATAGATGCACTGAGGCTTGAACTGTCACTCAAACAAAGAAATATGATGTTTGTAAGAATGTGTGTATTTAGAATTTGAATAAGAAGGAATCCACCTGAATCCTGTCTCCGTTATTGTTGCGCTTTCTTCTACAGATATCTCTACTGTTGCTGTGGTACCCACATTTTTGGTCAGCAACTGATTTGTTCCAGGATCCTCCCAGTGACATGTGTAATGGGACATGTAATCATTCTAAGTGTGTGTGTTTTCTCTCTCAGATTCAGAGGTGGTGTACAGGAACCGCGACGGCCACGTTATCAAGTTTAACTTCGCCTCCAACGAGACGGACTTCATCCTGGCCAACAGCACGTTTGTTAGTGCTTTTTTTTAACCCTTCTCCTTATTTTTTGAAATACGACGTTTTAGCAGTTTTAGCTGATGCATGCCTATGGGTTGTATTACATAGGAGATCATTTACTCACTGCCATCTCAACTATATAATGATTTATGCATCTGCTCTATTTCATGTTGACCTATAGCTCAACATGAAATAGAGCAGATGCATAAATCAGTCTGAATTCTACGGAGCCCCCTAGGGGATATGGAGAAAAAGAAAAAAAGTTATTTGAAAAAAAATCTGAGACTCAACAAAGAAAATCTGTGTAGGGATAAAGTACATTTGGGACTATAGGCCTCCTGTACATTGCTGCTAGCTAGTCCTCTCTAGTCTTTGAGGCGTGATTGGCTCCCCGGAGGTAGCAGGAAACATGTCAGAGCAGACTCTCGATATGACAGTATCCTGCAGGGAGTGTGTGTAGCATGTCGGCAAATCTGCTCCCCTCACCTCATCTCACCTCTACCATCATCAGCAAGAGAGAGATAATATTCTAGATTAGTGTTTATGCAATCAAATTACTGAATAGATAGTGTGATCATCTTCCTGCGAACCAAAATCCTGCTTTAAATGTGTAATTTAAAAGGGAATGTTTATTAAATGCAGAATACATTTAGCTGTTTGCCAATTGCATCGTTATAATCAGTGTTTTAGTGTTCTCCTTTTGGCCTCCAGGTACGTTATTCTTTTTCTTTTTTTACTGAATTGTTGAACCTTGTGCATATAATGGTTGCATAAGGGGATTTAATAAGGATTTTGGGCGCTGTTGTTAGCTAGCAAATGCAATCAAAAAGCAAAGGTGGCCTCGATGTTTTAAGAGTTGACCCCTTAAACTGAAAACTGTCTGAAAATAGCAGAATTTTCAGGTGTATATCAGTATGTAGTGTCTGTACTTTAAAGAGTCCTCTCCTGCTGATGTTCATGTGTATATCAGTATGTAGTGTCTCTACTTTAAAGAGTCCTCTCCTGCTGATGTTCAGGTGTATATCAGTATGTAGTGTCTCTACTTTAAAGAGTCCTCTCCTGCTGATGTTCATGTGTATATCAGTATGTAGTGTCTCTACTTTAAAGAGTCCTCTCCTGCTGATGTCCAGGTGTACAGTATATCAGTATGTAGTGTCTGTACTTTAAAGAGTCCTCTCCTGCTGATGTTCATGTGTATATCAGTATGTAGTGTCTCTACTTTAAAGAGTCCTCTCCTGCTGATGTCCAGGTGTACAGTATATCAGTATGTAGTGTCTCTACTTTAAAGAGTCCTCTCCTGCTGATGTTCATGTGTATATCAGTATGTAGTGTCTCTACTTTAAAGAGTCCTCTCCTGCTGATGTTCAGGTGTATATCAGTATGTAGTGTCTCTACTTTAAAGATTCCTCTCCTGCTGATGTTCATGTGTATATCAGTATGTAGTGTCTCTACTTTAAAGAGTCCTCTCCTGCTGATGTTCAGGTGTATATCAGTATGTAGTGTCTCTACTTTAAAGAGTCCTCTCCTGCTGATGTTCAGGTGTATATCAGTATGTAGTGTCTCTACTTTAAAGAGTCCTCTCCTGCTGATGTTCAGGTGTATATCAGTATGTAGTGTCTCTACTTTAAAGAGTCCTCTCCTGCTGATGTTCAGGTGTATATCAGTATGTAGTGTCTCTACTGGGACATGTCTCCATGCTTTAATGTTCAAAAAGCTCTTTATTCTCCTCATACTGCCTGTGCTGCAGCCCCTCTTTTCACCCTCTGTCTGCTCTGATTGGTTAGCTGGCCTTAGAGATGTCCCGCCCCCTTAGCCTATCACGTGCAATATGTTGGAGCGCTAGCCAATAGAAGCGTGAGTGTTACAGAGTGATGTAGGAAACCCCTAAAAGCATTAAAAGGCCACTTTAAGGACCTTTAAACACAAAAAAACTCCAAAACACACACTCAGTATCCGACTCCAAGATACCAAATAACCTTTTTTAAATTAGTTGTGGCTTTTAGGGTCTAACTGCAAAACATATTTGAAATGCCATCCATAAAAAGTCTCCCATCCTCTCAGAAATGTCAGTACCTGCTCCCTTGTGGTTGTATGGCCTTTTACTTGCTACATTAGTTTGTGCATGCGGTTTATTTGGTCATAGGTATGCGGATGAATGCTGGAAATAACAAGGATGTTAGCAATGTAGCCTGTCCAAATTAAATCATTTTCCGTAGAGAGATGCTTTTATAATTCCTTAAGGTTGGCAAGTATGGCTTTTCAATTTAGTTTTTCACTTGCTTTTGTGTAACTATGTCAAAATATGTCCTTGAGGGTTAAGAAAGTGTAAAAAGAAAGTGTGTTTAAACTTTGAATGGTTCAGCTCACTATTTCTCTTTTCACTCAGACGGCCTTCAAAGCGGTGAAGTACTCGCTCTCTGCGGATCTGATGTACGCGCTCTTCGCTTACGATGTCAAACAGGTGGGATTCAAAAGAAAAAGCACTGTTTTTAAATTAAAATCTTTAAATGAAGCATCACAAAAGCCTTGTTTTGTTTGTCCTCACTAGCTGTCAACATCACCAGCCGTCCTTTGTGCCTTTTGTTTCATTCCTGCCAGGCTGTTATTTACATTTTTTATGTGCAAATGCTCTCCGTTATTTGCATGCAGAAACAAACCCACACCGTTCCGTCTTTGTGTCTTCAAGTGTCTGATGTGCTGGTTCATAATTATGTTCTTTGAAGAGCACTTCGATGTTCTGTTTTCTTAAAAAAATATATGGAATTGCCTTGATTTGAAAAGATTGGCTTTTTTGGATAGTTGAAAGTTGGAGGCCACGTCCACTGTTGGTGAATTATTCACACATACACAAAACAAATTCTGCACAACACAGGTGTGGGTCTATTTGTTGTTTGGTTCTTTTATCCTTTGTGTGCTTTGTTCATTTCCCCTTTTCAGCTCTTCATGGTCCAAACCTCTCATCCAGACAGAAGCATTGTGTTAAAAAACTAGAGCACATCTGTCCTGCAGTTATCAACATGTATTCTGCATTTTGTGGATGTTTTGGCCCCAATAGTTCATTTAATATCAGTACAGATCACATATGTCTGAATATGTGAGATATGTATATTATAGGTGGGGTATGTAATTTATGTAAAAACCAGCTCGAGTGCGCTAGAAATTGAAAGTACGAAGCCGAAAAAAGTCTGCCCCTTCCTTCAGACTTCCTTACAGAGCCCCTCCTCCAACACACACGAACGCGCACATGACCAATGAGGGCACGAGATAAGTTTGTGCACAGATGGAAGGCTGACAGGCAGGTAGGCCATCCAGTTACTTTAGCCGGGCCGGCTCAGATGATTGGTCGTGCTTTTTACAGCACCACGGCTTCCACAGATGACATTTCTTTATGTATTTATTGTCAAGCATTTCAGATATTCATTGCTATCGGGATGTTTAGAGCATTCCATGGAATATAACAAAAAAAAATTCTGAAGTGAATTACCTACCCCACCTTTAAGACATGTTTCTATTCGATGACTCAAACATGCTGTCTGGGAAGAGCTGGAGAAAGCTGATGCATAATATATATGAAACGTACTGTCAATATATCTAGACCTCTTTTTCTTAACTTCATGGAAGTGTAACTGGCATTTCTGAAAGCAAAAATTGCTTTATTTGAGAAACCTGAAACGGCTTGAAAAAGGATGTATGCATTATACCTTTTTAATCTAAAAATGACTGACAACGTTTTGCTCCATAAATGATGTTTTTGATGAGTTTTCTTCTAGTTATTTTCCTGCTTTTGTCAATTTGGAGCTGCTCCAGTTACCTTGTTTCCTAAAATGGATGTTGTGGAGGAAAGTCTTAAGAGAAACTGATAAATGATTCATGGACAGAGATTGTCTTTTTTTATATATTTATATAATAATATCCCCTTTTACACTTCCTTTTGCCCTCCTGAAATGTAAATCTTTAACACATGTTAGAGTATAAGACTATATGTTTTAAATGATTATAGGATCATTTGGCACGACAGATGTCTTACTCCTATGTTGTGTTGACTTAACACATGACTGGAGTTGAACTCTCGCTTTCAGACATACAGATATTCCTTCACGGCGTCTTACATCGTGTACAACATCTACACCAGGTGAGCAAACGGTTCTCTTCACTTCCATGCAGGCACACAGTGGCATTCACAACATCAACTATGGTTTTGTATCCCTGTTTTTTAATCGTTGTGTCTCACAGGGAGGTGTGGGAGCTGAATCCTCCGGAGGTGCACAACGCGGTGCTCCAACACGCAGCCTGGGGAAAACAAGCACGGCAGCTGGTAAGCTTTAAGTGATCAATTCTTTCTATTGCTCTCCATGTTCTCCTCTCCTTGCTGTGTTCTTTAATCTGAAATCACCCTGACTCTGGAGGGATTTCGTCTCTGTTTAAATCCTCACTGTTTTTCAGTCTGCTCTCCTCTGACGTAGTTCCAGCTGTGACCGTTTTTACGTAACTCTCACACACGAGTGGGCCGCAGACTTATTAGCTACGTAGAGACAGATGTTCTTTCCTAATAACTCATGTTCCTGGAATAACACAATCAATTTATTCCATTATTGTTTATTAATAGCATTACTCACTTTGACAAGCAGTTAGTGTGCAGCAGGTCAAATAAAACACACATGTTGGCATTAGATTTGTTGTTGATACTTATAATAAATTAATAAAGGCAATTTGGGATGATTTATAATCTCAGAAGATTGCATCAAATAAGAATTGTTCCATTCAATTCATCTTTCAAATAGAGCTTTGGAGTTTTTCTGCTTAATATCCAGTTGTCGGTTACTTTGCTTATTTTTAACGTTGATGCATCTTTACACTCTTTTCTATTAATTCTTGTTTGAGTTGCAGTTCCTATGAATTTTCTTTATTGTCTTTTTATAATTTGTTTGTTTTTTTACGGTCGTCGAGCATTTGAATACATTTTATTTTAGCTGCGCTTAAATTATTGTTCCCAATGTTTTGATAATGACAATCAGACTTCACTTTGACTATTATGCTTTTTAAGATAATTCACTCTAATGTTATGGTTGTGCTGGTGTTGACATGTTGTGTGTTTGATGGAACATGGTTCAATCTGGCATAAATCGTCCCTATCTTTGAGAGTGCTTTCAATGCATTGATATTGTTACATAAAGAATAATGATAATGAAAACTAGCTTTGAGTTCTACTCCAGGTAAAGTTTCCCAACTCCACATGTTTGCCGTGTGACTGATGGGTTTTCAGAACAGAGCTGTGGAAAACAAATAACTTCACAAAACAAGGAGAGATTAGTTCAGGTGATCCTGCAGGGTGTGCCGGGCTGATCCTGTTTGTATTTGCAAATATTAAAACACCGACGGGAGAGAACGAGCAAACATACACCTGGAGATAAAGCACGAAAAACAAATGTCATCAGAGAGGGAAAAGAGAAAACAGAAAGTACCTGCTCTGAGTAATAGAATAAGCTTCATCATGCAACACTCTTCAACAAAGACCTTCTTTATCTGTGCAGATCTTCATCTTTGAGAACAACATCTACTACCAGTCTGATGTGAGGAGTACCTCTCTGAGGATCACCTCCTCTGGGCAGGAGGGGGTGGTCTACAACGGGCTGGCCGACTGGCTCTACGAAGGTGTGTGTGTGTGTGTGTGTGTGTGTGTGTGTGTGTGTGTGTGTGTGTGTGTGTGTGTGTGTGTGTGTGTGTGTGTGTGTGTGTGTGTGTGTGTGTGTGTGTGTGTGTGTGTGTGTGTGTGTGTGTGTGTGTGTGTGTGTGTGTGTGTGTGTGTGTGTGTGTGTGTGTGTGTGTGTGTGTGTGTGTGTGTGTGTGTGTGTGTGTGTGTGTGTGTGTGTGTGTGTGTGTGTGTGTGGCCTAGCATTACTATACTTGTGGGGACCTAAATCTGTTTACACAGTCACGTGTGGGGACTCGCCGCCCTTACGGGGACAAATTGGAGTTCCTCATGGGGAACTCCAATTTGTCCCCGTAAGGGCGGCGAGTCCCATTCATTTTAGGTTGAAGACTTGGTTTGGTTTAGGATTAGGGTAATGGTTAGGATTAGGCATAAGTCTCCAGGAAATGCATGTAGGTCAATGTAATGTCCCCTGAAGTGATGTATACATGGTATGCGTGCGTGTGTGTGTGTGTGTGTGTGTGTGTGTGTGTGTGTGTGTGTGTGTGTGTGTGTGTGTGTGTGTGTGTGTGTGTGTGTGTGTGTGTGTGTGTGTGTGTGTGTGTGTGTGTGTGTGTGTGTGTGTGTGTGTGTGTGTGTGTGTGTGTTTTTGGGAGTGTTTGGTAGTTTCACAAGATTATGCTTTGAGGCAGACCCGATATGTAAAAAAATGTAACAATCGAAGGCATAATGTGGCATTTTGGATGTTCCACCAGTTATATTCCTTATATAAATGTTTGATTTACTGCTAATGTTAAAGCAAGATTCAGTTTAACTGTGAAATACTGGCTGGCTGTTATTGCCACAGCAAACGTCTCAGTGTGATCGATAACAATGTAGCTGTCAGTGATTCAAATGAATTCATCTAAAAAATTGTACTCAAAATGTACTGATTTATTTCATGTCATGCTCCTTTGTTCGTACTTCCCCACATGTTGTTGTGCTTGGTAACATTTCAATACATTTGTTTTGACGATTAGAATTATTTTTTACATACAATTATAGTATAGTCTATATTAAACCTTATAACATTGTAACTCCCCCAAGACATGAATAGCTTAAAAATATAACATAAACATCCACATGATATACTTATACTACTAGTGAAATATCCTGTAGTATGCAAGGTATCTAAAACTGGCTCCACGATGATGAACCATGACATTTAAACATTCTTGCCGTATTTCTTTGTGATAAGAAAAATGAGATTACAATATTATTCTATAAAAAGATAGCAATATAAGAAGCCATTCTGCAAGCTTTACCTTTTGATAATTTGCCAATAATACACCTGTGCTTCTTTGTGATGACTTTTACTGATTTGACAGGTATGTTATATGATATGTAGTCTAATTCTGGTGTCTTCTGGCTCCAGCTTGGATGTTTGTTTTGTGACTTAGCGGCTGAGGATGAGTTTTCTTTGCCTCCTCACTTCAGCTGTTTGAAATGTTTCAAAGATTTGTTTTTGCTTTAAAATGAATCCATGAGAGCAGACTAGACAAACTCTGCAGAATGGCAATGAAAATCAACAACAAGCCTCGACGATCCTTTAAGCCGCAGTGCAAACACATTCAGTAGTGAGGGGAGGGTCTGTATACACACACAGAGGGGGGACATTATAGTTTCCGTTTGGAGCTGATCTGAGAGCTGTTTCCTCATTTTTAATTACTTTAGAGTGTAAACACGGCTGACGATTGGACAGTGAAGGAAAGAGTCCTATTTATTCCCCCCCCCCCTATATTGTTGTTGTTACAATGTGCCCATTTTTACTTTTAGTTTTTACATTAATACATTTTGTATTGCACTGCTTTCTTGTGTTTATATACATATTATTATTTTATTTTTTATTGCAATGTTGACCTTATTTTTACCACTTATTTTTAGACAATATATATAATATATTTTTTTATTATTATTGCTCACTTTAACATATGTTTATATATAAGTATTCATTAGATTTGAATCCAAAATGGACCAGCTGTCATATAAAGTCAATAGTTATTAGTATTATTTCTTCTGAAACAGAACTACAGGTGCAGAAAAACAGCACAATTTAAATAATTTTAAAAATCACATTTTCTCTTTAGCACCTCTGGGCAATATTGAGTCAGAAAGAGAAGTAAAAAGGACACATTTTGAGAATAAATGTTGATAATAGTGTGTTTTTCTCCTCAGAGGAGATCCTACACTCTCACCTGGCCCACTGGTGGTCTCCAGACGGGGAGAGACTCGCTTTCCTCTCCATCAACAACACGCTGGTTCCCAACATGGTTCTGCCCCAGTTTACCGGCAGCACCTACCCTAAAGGACTACAATATCCATATCCTATGGTGAGCATGCATTGTGGGTAATGAAGTCAGTTCAACATGTCATTAAATCAAAGGGTTCACTTTTTATTACAACATATACCTGTTCAACACCTGCAGGCGGGACAGAAAAACCCAGAGGTCAAACTGTTGGTGGTCAACTTGTACGGAGCGACACACACTCAAGAACTGCAGCCTCCTGATCAGCTCAAACTCAGGTACCTCACACGCACACACACACACACACACACACACACACACACACACACACACACACACACACACACACACACACACACACACACACACACACACACACACACACACACACACACACACACACACACACACACACACACACAGACAGACAGACAGACAGACAGACAGACAGACAGACAGACAGACAGACAGACAGACAGACAGACAGACAGACAGACAGACAGACAGACAGACAGACAGACAGACAGACAGACAGACAGACAGACAGACAGACAGACAGACAGACAGACAGACAGACAGACAGACAGACAGACAGACACACAGACACACACAGCTGTGCACAAAGTCTGACTCCTCTCTTGGCTGCTCTGCAGTGATTTCTACATCACCATGGTGAAGTGGATCAGTAATACTCACCTGGCAGTTCGGTGGGTCAACCGCTCCCAGAATGCATCACTGCTCACGGTATGCGACACCACCATCGGAGTCTGCGTCCAGGTGGGTGATGTATTTCAGAGGATGGGGTCAAAGATGGTGACAGATGGCCTGTAATAATAAAAATAAAGTACTTTTACCAGATTTCAATTCTGAGGTATTTGTTTAGCATTAGGCTACTTTCGACTACTGCTACTCCACATTTACAAGGTAAACATTGTATTTTAACCAACTATAGTTACTCCTTAACTAATGAGAATTGTACAACTGTAATGATATTTATTTGTAATATCAGTCCTTGTTATAGTGTAAATTAAATCACTCAATAAAATGGATGCATTTGGAGTAATTATCCACGCGACAATATATAACAATATATCTCTTACTGAGCAAGAAAGGGTAAGATATTTTACAGAAAAGTGTTGCTACTTTTAAAGTAAAGCTGAATGTTACACAAACATTGAGCTATTGCATAAGAGACCATAATTCCCTCTGATAATGGTTGTCATTTTTAAATCAGATTAATTGCATTACTTCAAGAACAAAGGATTTAGTTTGAAAATGTTTTACAGCGCTCAAGATCAAGTCTTTATTTCATATAATCATTTTTGAAGCTGTCTTTCCTTTGTCTTCTGTTTAATTCAGAGACACGAAGACTCTTCGGGGACATGGCTGTCCTTTCAGGTAAGCCTCAATACTGACATGTCTCATAACAACAATAATGTACCGACTTGATATCCTCTCTGCAATATAAAGGTCCATTATTAACGGGGGGGGAGGGTACTGTTTAAAGTGTGTCACCTCTGTGTGCAGGGACAGGAGCCGCTGTTCTCCAAGGACAGGAGCCGCTTCTTCCTCTCTCTGCCTGTAAAACAAGGAGGGCAGGGAGACTTCAACCACATCACCATGTTCACTAAGAAGGTGACGACTAAGCGGACTTCAATCCACCAAAACATGTCTGTTCCTTTCTCCTGTTTCCTAACCCTTTCAACCACTTCTGATTCCAGCTACGAAGTGACAAGGACGAAGTTCGGCACCTAACGTCAGGAGACTGGGAGGTGACCAAAATCGTAGCTTACGATGAAAACAACCAGATAATGTAAGACTGGCTACGAGCATTTAGTTTCAAAAACATTTGCGTCACCATTTGATGTCATAACAAGACACAGTGTGGTCTTCTGGGCAGATGCTGTCGGCCAAATAGTCTGCTAAAAATGCTATTTGCACTACTTGCATATGTGAAAATGTGTGTGTAT
Source organism: Notothenia rossii (assembly GCF_949606895.1). Taxonomy (NCBI): domain Eukaryota; kingdom Metazoa; phylum Chordata; class Actinopteri; order Perciformes; family Nototheniidae; genus Notothenia; species Notothenia rossii. The sequence goes on from NC_136901.1 coordinate 13,050,290, forward strand.
GTTGCTCTATAGCCTGTAAATGAGTTATATTTTAATACCATTATTTAAAAAACTGCTTTTTTAACAGTAACCACGGTAAGAAATGTACCAGCTGAGTCTTTTATGCAGCATCTGTGCGCTTTCCCCCTGGTAAACACTACTACAAATTCAGATTTTTTTTTTTTTATGAACACGTAACAAGCTTTTTGCATAACGGTATCTGCTGTACGCACAGTGACTATTGATGCAGATCTCTAACCTTGTCCTGCTTTCGCTCTGCAGATACTTCCTGAGCACGGAGCCCTCTGCACAACAGAGACACTTGTACAGGTATCAAACCCTCAATACATCCAGCATATTGTGTGTTCTTAAGATCCTGTGTGTGTTCAATGCACCTTATTGTCTCTTAAAGCGTGTCCACCCTCGGCCTGTTCCCTCGCCGCTGCGTCACCTGTGGACTGAAGGACGAGTGTTCCTTTTTTGACGCCGAGGTCAGCCCCGATGCACAGCACGCCGTCCTGCACTGCAAAGGTCCAAAAAGAAAATCAGATTCCTTCTGTTTTTATAACCTCTGCATTTAAAAATGGTGACTTCTTTGTTGTAAAAGCCCTCGCCATATTCAGAATCAGAAATATTATTTATCCTGTAGATGCAGTTTGTTGACGGTTGTTCCATTCCAAAATGAAATCAAATCAAATGCGATATTTAGATGAACATAATAAGTACGATCAAATACGATATATAAACACAAGATTTTTTATTCAAAATGTCCAATAACAGATACAAACATGACATTACAGTAAATGATACAAAATTCCATTTCAAGTGCCTGACGTTAAGATGAAGTTAATGTGATTGATGTTTCCTTTTATAGACACATAATACTTCATGAATATTAATGTTCTTGAAGAATATTATTTTGATATTTTAATAAATGAAAATGTTCTGAAAGAAATCCCTCAGTGCCCTTTTTGCTCCATTTCGTCTTGCTACTTTAAAAAATGGCATAATTATACAATGTGAAAAAAGCCCCACATAAGTCGGAAAGTACCTCGAAATGCATCAAAATAGCCTAAAGAAGAGACCGATTTATGAGCGTTTCATGCATTAAAACATCCAAACCTAATGTTTTATTCCATCCCCCTGCAGGACCTGGAGTTCCAGCTGTTCTGCTCCTGAGTTTCATCGATGTGAACTGTGAGTCTTCTTTACTCCCCTTCATACCAAACCATTTTGTGTTGATGTGATGGAAATGCTAAATAGTCCGCAGCGATAAAACATCAGCAGCTGTTGGATCCAAACTGCGTCACTTTATTCACCACTATTCATTTCTTGCTTACTCTTTGATTTCAAATGGTGAATTAGAAGATAACACTCACAATTTAATGAGACATGAACCCGCTGAATTTATTGTGAGATAATAAATTCATACATTTGCACAAGACTCCATGATTTGGGAAGCAATTATTTGGTACATTTGTAAATGTAGGAGTTTAATACTACTTGCCTTAAGCCTAAAAAGCTGATAAATAAATGTTTTAGAAAGAACTGATATGCCGATAAAGGCCATAGTGAATATATTAAATAATAGCAATTACTGACCAATATTCAGGTTTTTTATTCAAGTAAATTAGTTTGAAAAATGACAAGAAAAGTGCTGATCCAGACCCTGAATAAATGCTTGACTGCAAGGTGAAGCAGCCACCTCATATATATATTGATAACTGTTCTGTTTTTACATGTAGAATAGAAAACATGTTATGAAATGAAAATGGAGCCTTGCCCTTTGCTGCAGCCTCTGGATGAAGTGCTGAATATTTAATGTGAACTTCTGACTTCTCTGCCGGGAGGAATCATGCATAGGCTTGTTAGATATTAAGAAATATATACGGGTTTCTTTTTTTGTAATTCACAGCCTATTTCATCTTGGAGAACAACCTCCCTCTGCGCTCCGCTCTGGAGACGAAGAAGAGGATTCGGAATGAAACACACACGATAACTAATGACAACTTTGGTACAAATGGTGACCGCACTAATTCATTATATGAATGTTTTTCCCTTCCTGTCGTCCTCTGCTTCACCTCTCCTTGAGTTAATGTTTGTTTCGTCCTCAGCGCTGCCTCTGAAGCTCATCTATCCTCCCGACTTCTCCGAATCCTTCCTCTACGGCCTTCTGCTCATTGTGTAAGCCCATTCCACTTTATTACATTTACATTTTTACACCATCCACTTCACCGGGGGAGCTTCAAAGGACGGCTGAAAGTGAAACTCTTCCCTCCACCTGCAGACTTCAAGTACATTAACAAATCAACAGCAGTTATAATTGAAAAGGAAATGCGTTCCAGATGAGAAAACTTCATCCTATAATCCTTTTTTGATTCTTTAATAAAAATCAGTCTAGTAATACAACAAGGTAAAATACTCTTACACTCCTACTCTAGTACCCAAGTAGTATTGACGAAATGCGCTTAGCTTATCATAGTGTTGGGGAAGGTAACATTTTAAAAGGCGTTATAGTTAATGGAACTATTTAAATAATTAATGAAACGTAACATTTTCTAATAAATGTTTTAAACTAAGTAGTTGGCTTAAAGCTAAATGTTCCGTCAGGTTTGTTGCAAGCACTCCTTTCCCACGTACCTTTATATAAATAATAATACTGAAAATCAAATGAAAGTATGGACAAAAAACCACCAATTGATGCCTGAAAAATACGGCCAATGGCTCAAAAAACAATTTTATTTTCAATTGTTTGTACATGTTTAATATACACTTTAAATGTCATGTCATACAAGTAACAATGATTTTTCATACTTCCATCGTTATAATTAAATATTTTAATACATTTTCTGTATTTGTGAACCAAATGCTAAAGCCCCTGTCACACTGTCCCGAAATTGACACCTGATGGACACACGAATATGGAATTGTGAATTTCGCACGAAGATGGCCCCGAACCACACACGAAGGCAACATTTACATTACAGTTAAGACATACAACTGCAACGAAAGTAACACAAACAATTATGTTAAAGTATTATGATACTGTACTGATATGTTCAGACTTTGTTCTTTACTTTCTCCGTCTTTATATGTAGAAGATATTACGTTTTCTCCGTCATGTTGTTTCCATAGCAACAACAACTTCCTCGCCTTCAAAATAATATATTATATCCTTTTTAGTTTCACAGAACACAAATTGGGTTATTTACATAATATGTTTACATGATTTTGTTGTGCAATAAAACAACCAGATGGACACACGATAAAAGAAATGTCCAAATTCGGCTCTGATCGTAGCAACATCGAGACATTCGTGAGGGCGTCTTAAGCAACTTCGTGAGCGGTGGCAAAATCTTTGGCCGAAGTTGCTGCCGGAGCCTGAGAAACTCCACCGGCGGTCATACGATGGCTTAAGATGCTCTCACCAATGGCCCGATGTTGTTACGATCAGAGCCGAATTTGAACGTTTCCTTAATCGTGTGTCCATCGGGTGTCAATTTCGGGACAGTGTGACAGGGGCTTAAAGGGCAGAGGATTTTCTTGGATGAAGCGGTGGCTAATTTCATTATGAAACACTTTTTTCTTTATGTTATATAAGTGTCACACACACACACACGCACTAGGTCAACTATCTGCAATAGTCTTTTATAACCCCAAAGGCTCTCAATATAGAAAAAGTTTGTAATGGTACATCTCAACACAACATGTTATCTGTCCTCACGTTAAAAGTAAATAAATGACGGTTTTCTCCGTGTGTCTCCTTCTCAGCGGCAGCTCTCCGGGGGGGCAGGGGGTCACGGATGAGTTCAGGCTGGACTGGTACCTGGGGCTGGTGGGGTCAGAGCAGGTCATTGTAGCACGACTGGACGGCAGGGGGTCAGGGTTCAGAGGTCAAAGGTAACTAAATGTCCAACATGGTTCTGGGAGTGGGTGGTCTCTCTTTTCTTCACCTTTATCTCCGTCTCTTCCCAGGGTTTTGCAGCAGGTCCACCAGAGGCTCGGCACGGTGGACAAAGACGACCAGATAGCCGCTCTGCAGTAAGTATTTTGTCTACAAATAATCATTTTAATTGTGATAAGAGTTTTTCTTTGTGCCTGAATGCTCCAATAATGCTCTTCAGGATTCCAGAGACACCTTTTTTTCAATTGTTTAATAGAGAAAACAAATCTCAGACGTCTTTGACAGCGGTCTGTGAGCAAGTAATCCTGAATAGGAGACTTAAAAATGTAGAAAGAAAGGCATCATTGTTGGATAATTGAAGGTTTACCAGTTTCCCTTTAAAGTATTGCTAAGTATTTTATTTTTCCCAGAGCAAACAAAAGGCATATTTGATGCTATGCACAATGTCTTCAAATTGACAGAAAATTGCATCAATTTTGATATTTGTTCACTCGTTACAGGAAGATTGTTTTTTTAGCAAAATGGCTTCTTAAATGTGAGTTTGCTTTCATGTCTTCAATGACAGAAAACTGTCCGTTCTTTTGCCAGACGAATCCACTTTTGAGTAAGAAAACAAGGTGTCTCATTTATGATATCGTACTTTTTGAAGAAGAACCGCACTTAAGTTCAAAATGCACGTAAAATATGGTGTTTTTAAGTTATAAAAACACAAGTTGGGGCTTTTTTCCTCATTTCTTTGTCTCCCTCTCACATGTGGATCTGACCTTTGACCTCCTTGCTGTTAATAATAATAATAATAATGCATTTATTTTATATAGGCGTCTTTCAAGGCTCTCAAAGTCGCCGTACGAACACATAAAAAACAAGATACACTGTTACTCTGTTGCCCACTTGATGTTCTGTGAATTGAAGCGGTCGTCAGAGTGTTGTTGGAAATGTTTCCTCTGTGTGCCTCAGGTACCTGGTGAAGCTGCCGTTCATTGATCCCGCTCGAGTGGGAGTCTTCGGAGAGGTTTGTCCGTGTTATCAATCCAAACATTCACCCTCAAGGATAAATAAATAAAGTGCAACGGATCAGGGCCTTTGTAGGGCAAAGAAAATAAGGATGGAGCTGAGGGAGAGGGGTAACAAACTAAGGCGAAACTGAGATTAAAGTACATTTACGAGAAGAAAGTCACAAATGTACCAAAAAAACATTAGGAATATTCTGAGATAATAATTTGCGCATTCACCTTCTGATCCCAGAAGTCTTTTATGACGTCAATTTCTTTCTTTCTTTTACTTAGGAAGCACCCCACTGTATTTCTTTTTAAGTTAAATATATATTGTTAGGAAGGACTGATTTTCTCTCATCTCCCAGGGCAACTCGTTTTGCTTAATATAGAGAAATATTTTAAACATATACTTAAACAATGTACTGAGAGGCCTGAATGGTGAAGTAAAGCCGAGAGAAAAGTGTAAAAAGATCTGTGCATACTTGTATATATATATATATATTCAAGCATCTAATAGAGAATATCCTGATGTATCTTGACCATCCTTTACCACCAGGATTACGGGGGCTACCTGGCGCTGATGATGCTGAAGTCCACAGAGAACCTGATCCAGTGTGCAGCAGTGCAGGCGCCCATCACTGACTGGTCCTTGTACGGTGAGCCCAAAAAAACAAAACTCAAATGAAATCCTGTATCTTCTCTTCTTTAATTCACACAGCAGGGACATGGAAATATTTATTACTTCTGCTGCGGATGTCTTTATCCCGCCGTCTGTAATGTGGCTTTAATTATCCGTACGCGCTGCTTTCGGGAATTCAGGCTTATTGAATTTTTAAGGATGAAAAGCTTTCCTCGTGTCTGGCAGAGGCGAGTGAGTATAAAGCGGTTTTCATTTTGAAAACACACATTTGAAACTCATGTAACGTGTACTAAAACTGCTTTAAAGGCAGGCTGAGAGAGAAGAATCATTGTTATTTGAGCTGTGAAGCTCTGAGAAGATAATCTACAGCTTTGTTTTTATTGATGTTCTCCACATCTTTATTAAAAACAACCTCCTTTCTTTTCCAGCTTCGACGGTTTCCGAGAGATACCTTGGCTCACCTTGGACTGAGGAGAACAAATACCAAGTAAGCATCTTCTATACATTCAAAAAGTTACGGCAGCGTTAAACCTTCTAAATATGTTATACAAGTAAATAACAATTTCAAAGCATGGCAATATATTGGAAAAGCAAGCTGTTAGTCACTTTTACTGAGAAATGTAATCAATTGATCACATTATGCGTTAATCAAGCATCCTGTTTTTTATTACAAATAAGCAACGAGTCATTCTTTTGCGGAGTAAAAATAAGATTTCTTCATATTACTTAATTATCGAGAGACCACTAAAGTTTATCTTGCAACTTTTACAGGGTACCCGACTTCAGAGCACATTAGAGAAAACCTGCTTTGTTGTTTTTTTGCAACATATTTATTCGAACACCAATTGTTCATCCAGCCGTCACTAAAAGGCTGCTGGTGTGCAGCGTCAACATTATAATAAACCAGCACTTAAATATCTTTCAGAAGCAAAATGACTTTTCCCTTCCAGAAAATCTCCTTTCTTCATGGCAAGCTAGAGGTCACACTGCTTTGTGAGTTCCAAAATAAAGAGGGAAATGTGGCCACAAGCATTTCAGGCAACTCTCCACAGATCACACAAAACACACAAACATGAGAAACAGGAGAGAGCCAGAGGTGTAGGCTAAATAGAAAACAGTTGTCCTCTGTGTGAAGGTTGTAGTCAACGTGTTTCTCCTCCAAAGTGGGTTGCCTTTAACTGGGCCGGCTATTTCTGTGACTCGCAGCAGCAGGGGGGGGGGAGGGGGGGCTTTTAAAATGACATCCAAAGAACTAGAAAATGTGGCGCGAGGTGATCACACAATAATCAGCGGGACACCATCGCCTGTCCTCAGAGAGACAGACGGGTTATTAAATGTCCGGTTTTTGATGCGAGTCTGGAACATTTCCCCCCGTTTGAATCCCAGCTGGGGAGGGAAAGTGAAAGATGAGGTTGTGATATATTTTAATATAACAGGCACCAGCCCAATACTAAAGCTCCCATGGTGGCTCGACTCCCGGGGAAGACTTGGCTGACGCACTTTACTGTGTTTAAAGATACCGCTCGTGGTGTTATGAATCGGTAGGTTGTGTGGAATAGTTCATTCCATTTATTGACCAGGTTTTGTGCATCGTCAAAGTGAAGTCCAGATGCTTTTCCATTCCATAACAAACATTATTTGCGGTACTGCGGTAAAAAATGATGTGATTGACATGTGATCCCTACGAGGTCATCAGCTGAGACTCTCTGAACCCCAGGTGCCTCTCTGACCTTACTCTTATCCAACTGTTGATTTTGTATGAGTGGTCTTCAGCGTCTTTTCTCCTTTAGGCTCAAGTTCTTGAGGATCTTTTTTTACCTTGAGCAACCAGGTATCTGCAACGTTGAGTCTCCTCCAGTCTGAGAAATGTAGGATTAGTTGGTCAGTAGGATCAGCCGAGTCCTTGGTAGTCACAGCATTTTACTGAAACTGAAGGAAACCCTGCTTCATGCATGGCTCCAAAGTTTCCATTAATTGACCATCCCAGCACAGTCCTGACTGCATACGGGCCATTCCCGCAGCTTTTGAGGACCTCCCATGCTTCCATTAACAGGTCCACATTTGCCTCAATGGTTGGATTGCGTACCTTTGAAAAGTGTGGCCATTTAGCCAACCCTTCCTGGGTCATCCATGGTCAATGGCATTTGCTCTTATGTGAAAGAGGTAGGTTCGTAGTTGTTACTGTGGAGACAACGTTCCTTTGCTCTTTCCCTGGGTTGTGTGATGAATGTAGTGAGAGTCCTTTGTCCTTTCTCCTCACTCCTTCCTCCAAGGCCTTATCAAACGCTCTGTATTTAAAAGATCTCCTTCAAATGTAGGAATCTCTCTTGGTGGCAGAGATGAGAAATGTTGTTGCTGGACCAGAGCATCTAATGTTGCCTGTTCATGAGCGTACATAATGTCTCCAGGCGGATTATGACCAATAGTCTGTTGCAGTTGTCCATCCTTTGACTGAGCTGATGAAGCACTCATGCCTTGAAACAGTTTGCAATGATTGCATGGGTTGTTTTGGCCGTTCATCCAGATGTTGTAGATTGTGCCGTGGTAATGATGATTGTTCCAAGTGATTTTGTTGTTGAGGTTCCCATGCATGCTTGTACTCTCTTGCCATTGGGTTTAAAGAAATGACATGTTCCACATTGCTTTTTTTCCCTTTCCAAATATGGATTCATGCCACTTGAGGTGGCAGCAGAAACATTGCTCCACTCAGAGGAGTGCTTACTAGCAACATTTTGACACAGTCATTTGGATTTATGTCATCCTCAGCTTCAACATTTGTTGCTTCACATTTTTTTTTAAGGAAACCCACATTTTTGTTTCAGTGACACACTCAACATCACTCAACATTTTTGCTTTGAACCATATTTCATGTTTTTATTTTTCTTCACGTGGTAATAAACCCTCCAACAATCCATGTAAACATTTTTGCTTCATCATGGTGCTTGCATTATTTAGCTTATTTCTTTATTTAATTTTGCAACCTATCTATTTGATCTAGTTGCGATTTTGTAGTGAGCTTAACAACCCGTTTCTGAGTCTCTTTTTCAACACCACTGGTCACTAGTGGGTTTATTGGCAGCGTGCAAACCTGTCCCATGTGACGCTATTTGCGACAGACGCAGCGTCACACACATCCATGATAATAGTCTGTTCCAGCAAAATATATAAAGTCACTTGTATGTGCACTCCTGCTACCAGTGCACTTGTTTTTTGTTTAGGTTTTGTGTGCACACTCGTTATATGTCCATTAAACATTGTAGCGCTGCACATACCTGTCTATATGACTGCGATGGTCCACGTCGATGCTCCAATTCCGGTGTTTTTAGCATTAGCACATTAGCTCCTGCGTCGGGTCCAATAGATGACTGCAGACGAACTCCTGAGTGGTCAAACAGCAGGTGGCTCTCCTCGTCCCCCTGCGGTCTGTAGACGCCCTCCAACGTAGCCATACAATGATCCATTCCATAACAAACATTCTTTTCGGCACTCGCGGAACTGCGGTCCAAAACCATTTGCCCTTCCGGAGTCAGACACACCTGATCAGGTGACAAGACAAACCTTACATACCCGTGCCATAGGGAATTGGACTGCGAGACCCTATGGCATGCACAGGGGATAACACCCAATTGTGACAACCTGAACCCAAACATGACACTCCATCAAAATGGCTCTTACATCCAGACTCCAAATGTGAACACCAAACATACATTTTCATTTCTAGTGCCTTCAAAACTGACCTTTACTTGGCCCATTCTGCACTAAGTGTGTGAAAGGTTAGTGGTTTCACGACAGGAAGTACTTTGTTAAAGTGCAAAATGTTGTACTCTACTTCAATATTTCTATCTGAAGCTACTTTGTACTTCTACTCCTTTTTATATTGTAGGTAAAAGAAGACAAAGTACAGTCAGAGGAATAGGGTACAATTTCCAGATGAAAGTTGTACATTTACAAAAATAAACTACTTCATTATTTACATATGATGCTACTTTATAATTGCACTATTTTACATTGCAGGTAAAAACAATAACAAGGATATATCTGAGTCCCCTTTGCATATTACTGCTTTGCAATCAAATATGTTAGTGTTTCCATTTTTAATTACCCAAACTAATTGGCTGCGTTTCACTTTGTGTAAAAACATGAGTTTGTATTTTGAGCATCTGTGACGGAAATAAATCAACAAATAAAACATTTTTTGATATTCAAATGACTTCATGTCTGCACGATAGCGACGAGGATAGAGACAGTTGCCACTTAGCTTAGCATAAACACCAAAAACTTAGTAAATACAGAAAGCACTGATGATGATTGTGTCTTCCAGGCTTCTAACGTCCTGACCAACATGAAAAGTCTGCAGGGAGCGACTCTGTTTCTGGCTCATGGCACTGCTGACGGTACGCCTCTATATTTTCTACCTATAGAAAAAGACATGTTATTGTCAAGGTAACTGCGTGTTATTAGATGTAGTCTGCTGGCTGTGGCCCTGATGAGAAGTGGCTTCTTTGTATCCAGCAGTATATATGACCCCTGTGACCCTCACTTCACACACTTGTTTTTCTCCACAGCAAACGTTCACTTTCAGCACTCTGCGGAGCTCATCAAACACTTAATAAAGATCGGGGCCAACTATACCATGCAGGTAAACTTCAACTGTGGCTGGAGAAGTACATAGAGAGGATGTTTCAAGGAACAACTTTAGTCATTCCAGTTTAGTCAATGACCTCGTTTGTTTACTTATTCATCTGTCATCTTTTTTTGTTGTTACCCGGGACAGATTTACCCAGACGAGGGACACTTCCTGTCGAGGCGCAGCCAGATTCAGCTGACTCACGCCCTGATTGGTTACTTCAGAGGCTGTCTGCTCGACGCATCATTACTCAGCCAACTAAAGAGCGATGACTGAGAGGGAACATGGTGTGTGTGTGTGTGTGTGTGTGTGGTGTGTGTGTGTGTGTGTGTGGTGTGTGTGTGTGTGTGTGTGTGTGTGTGTGTGTGTGTGTGTGTGTGTGTGTGTGTGCGTGCGCGTGTGTGTGTGTGCGTGCGTGCGTGCGTGCGTGCGTGCGTGCGTGCGTGCGTGTTTTTATACTTGTAGCTTGATGGACAAAACACGCTTCTTCTCAACATATCAGATATAGTTTCTGTCGCTCATCACCTCAGTGGAACAAAGCTCCTACAGTCACGTTACGTTTCAAAAGTCATTTTTGTTTTATTGCACCTTTTTCAAAGTCAACAAACTCTTATGGTGATTTGGAGGACCAGTTGATAACACAAGTCATTTGTTTCAATGCCAATGCACTCTCTAAACCCTGAAATGCTTCTTTTCAAATCTTGTAAAGTTAGAACAAATGTGGCTTCAGATCTCAAGTATTTCTGTTAATGAATATTTGTGACTAAATACGCAAAAGGCTGGAGGAATACATCATTATCTATGTACAGTGTAACACTTTTAAAAACGTGTCAGTATTATCTGAGATTTATATTTGATTGAATTATCATTTCATAACAGCTTTTCTTTGGTTAGCCTGAAATAGTGAGTTTTGTATTGTCCCATAGCACAAAATGTTCACTTTCGATTAGCTTAATGATATTGTTGATGAATGCTCTGACGTTTTAAATGTTTTCCATACATATACTTTACAAAGAAATGTCATCTTTTCTGCAAACATCATATGTACCATTTCATTTTCTATGGTTTTATATTTTCTACTGCTCCAAATGGGTTTGACGACCTTATGTTGCTTTAAATCCTTGGCTGACTAAATATTATTTTTGTTTTCTATACTTAATCTGAAACTGATGTTCTAATTTATAAATTAAAATCTCTCTGGATGAATTACAACAAGTGCAATTGCTCTCCACTTGTGCATTTCCGGCTGCTTATCCTTTACGTATTGCAATAAAAGGCTCCTTAAGTAATACGGCATCACAAAGCCATAACAAGAGAGACACAAATCACAGTGAGGAACGTCCTCCATGCTGTTATAGATTTTAGGTAGAGTTCTAGGCTGCTATGTTTGAGTCCAAGTTTTAAAAAACATAACGTGAAGTCGTGGTTATTGTTTCTATTGGGGTTTGTACTGTGAATCTAGCTTTCTCTTCCTCGAGGGGAAACACTGTGGGTAAATAGAGAAAAGCTTATTGTACTTTTTGCCTGTTTTAATATTAAAGAACAATGACTGAGCCTTGTGGGTCTTATTTGTGTAGGGGGGGGGGTGAAAGAAAGGAATGTATATGAAAATATGTTTGTGTTCTGCAGCGGTTGAGGTGCTCAGATCCTTTGTTGCAAGTACAAGTACTGAGTTTAAAATATGAGGGGGGCAAAGAAACATATCCCAAGAAATCTGAGGATGCTGCTAAAAAACGTAATTAATTAAAAAAATATAGATATAGACAATTTTAATTTTTCCGTTTATACAGATTTAAGTTTATTTTATTGGACATTTTACTTTAACTTCATTGGTTGAAGAAATATCTTAAATGTTTTCCCTGCATTATTTAGTTGTTTTCTTTTCCCCAGGAAGTTATATTTCTGATATATGCTCCACCTTAAGGTATTGATGGTTTAACTAAGACATGTTTAAATGTTCACCAAAATCCCCCTAACCCCCTCTGTCCTGACCCTGCTGCAGTTTTACGTTGATAATCAACACCTTCAATTTCCTTTTGTCACCACCATGTTATTTTTAAACCCATAATTAGAAGAAAACGTCACAAAAGAGGAGACACAAAAAAGGGAAATGTCTTTCTCTCTGTCTGCCCTCCATGACCTTTATAAATCCCCTGTCCACGCTGACTAGTCTCTGCTCAAATGTAGCCTTAATTACCTCAAAGCAATTACAGAGCTAATCTAAAGGCCTCCTCCTCTGAGGAAGGAAGGGAGGGGAGACAGTCCAGCAGCGGAGACAGACACCGAGTGAGGACCTGAGCCGACAAATATCTGTCTCCGGAGTGCAAAGGAACTATGCAGGAAATCAGCCCAGAACCAAAAGAAAAACTTGGGAGATACTTCTACTCCACTAAATTTATTTAATACCTTTAGTTACTTTACAGATGTGGATGAATGATGTGAAATCTAATCAAGTGTTAAATCAGAATTTAGTTCCACCTGGAGTAAATCCACAAGCTACCCTGCAGTATACAAAGTCATTACAACTAGCTGCACCTTTAGCAGCTTTGAGAACACTTTCATGATCAATCATTATAAAACATATCGTATCATATTATTCTGAAATGGACCAATCTGCAGAATGACTACTTTTACTGTCGCTGCTTTCACTAGATTTTGATGAGAATACTTTTTCTACTTTTACTTGAGGAACATTTTTGATGCAGGAATTGTACTACTCTGGTACTTCAACTTTTACTCAAGTACAACATCTGAGTACTTCTCCCACCTCTGCATGCTTTCATCCATACAAAGCAGTGTGTGTGTGTGTGTGTGTGTGTGTGTGTGTGTGTGTGTGTGTGTGTGTGTGTGTGTGTGTGTGTGTGTGTGTGTGTGTGTGTGTCGTATAAACCGTGTGGTTCTAATGACCTTCCTCCTACAGTACCACTATACTGCCATCTTGTGGCAAAGCACCAACAGCTCAGCAAACATTTAAAGTGTATTGAATAATTATATTCTGTAAGAAATACTTTAAGTCCATCATTCAAAACCTACTTAGTCATTGTTTTATATTCATTTTACTGCTGTGGGTGTTTTTGTTTTAATTCCTTTATATTTGATTAGGTGTTTTTGATATGCAGCAAAGCATTAGTTTCTA